>NC_058063.1:3313000-3629500 GCF_020085105.1 Siniperca chuatsi | reverse complement strand
AAGACTAGAAAGGCGCTAAGTACAGTCCATTTACCATTACATTACTTGCTGTGTCACTGTTTCTGATTTCTCCAGAATCGCATACCCCAACTTTAACCAAACAGCACTTGCCACAGGCTCATTCACGATGCATAGCACACTACCCCACTCCTGGTTAAATCAGTACAGCAAGTCCTCACACAAGGCGCCGAGCTGAATACCTTCCATATCCATGGGGTCGTCTGACAAATCATCATCATCAATGGATCTCAATGCTGTGGGTTGACAGCACAATCATTCACTACCTCCTAAAATCCACTAATGTCAGAAAAGGCCTCTGACCTCTTCTCAAAAGGGAGACAAAAATGTGGGCTTAAAATAGAATAGGGCTAAAACTAAAGTGGGTTTTTTGAAGTCTGATACAGATGTCAATAGCAGATATTCAGTATTGACACACTGAAAATTTTCCTGCTAGAAAAAAACAACATGAAATTAAGAGTGTCAGGGTGGGAAATCATCTAAAACAGTAATTAAATGTCTTGTTACTCAGACTGCAATAGGAGCTAATGAAATCTACAGTACTAGTTTGGTTAGCAAGCTCCTTAAAACTGCATTAATCAATAAATTTTTTTGCCCACTTGGGGGCAGCAGAACAGATTGTAAACATAATATCTGACATACAGACGGGGGACAAATGAAAGGACAAAGCTGAATAAAAGAGAGGAGAAACAGATCAGATGCAGATGCTTCGGTGCAGCAGGGCTCACTGAGCGGTTTGGCGAGGATGAAAACGATGTGAATAAAATGCTGCGGCCTTTCCAGTCACCAGGTCTCAACCCAGTTTCACACCTGTGGAAGGTTTTGGACCAACGTGTAAGACAGTGCTCTCCACCACCATCTCCATCAGACCAGATGATAGAACAGATCTGTGTAGTGCCGTCTGAGACTGTCTCTGATGCTGTCTGTCCTTTTGCTTGTGTCTCTCTCTCTCTCTCTCTCTCTCTCTCTCTCTCTCTCTCTCTCTCTCTCTCTCTCACAAAACCTAACAAAGCAGCTGTGGACGGCCGCCCACCATTGAGTCTGGTTCTGTCCGAGGTTTCTGCCTCTTAAAGGAAGTTTTTCCTTGCCACTGTCGCCAAATGCTTGCTCATGGTGGGATTTGTTGGGTCTCTGTAATTAATAGTAATTAAAGAGTCCGGTCTAGACCTGCTGTATAGGAAAAGTGCAGAGATAACTTAAAAGTTAACTTCTCTCTGCAAAGTGAGATAACTTCTGTTATGAATTGGCGCTATATAAATAAAATTGAATTGAATTGAATTGCTTGTGTTTCTCTCTACCTGCTGTACTCAGGTCTCTCTTGATCTCGATGAGAGGACCAGATTAAATAAAGGTTGTATATATACATGAGGGAACATCTTGTGGAGGAGGTGTTCGTCCCTCAAGTAGAGCTCCACACACTTGGCAAGGAGCCCTGAAGCTGTTCTGGAGGCTCGTGGTGGCCGGACTCCTGGGTGATAATTCTCTATTTGTCATTATGCACGGTTTATATTTCACATAGTCATTGTTAATATAAAAATAATTGATTAGTGCATGTTTAAGGCAGGGTGAGGCAGATCTTTCAGATGTGTAAAAGTTCCCTACTAGCAGTAATGGAAACATATTCACTAGCTGTTGTCAGGAGGGAACCTGTCTTGTATGACAAGCACTAACCAGTAAGCTAATTTGGGCTCAACCACTAAGTCAGAACATAACACATAAACAGGGCTGTGTTGTGGGGCAAACAGTTGACCTAGTTAATCTAACTCATCCACAGTGTTGTTGGACACATGGCTGGAATAGCGCTGAGAGATCTCCTTCCATTCGAGGGCTACATTGTGGGTTAATGTTGACAGGCTCTAGTGTACAACCTGACTCACCCTCTTCATCCGAGACATCCAGCACTTCAGTCATGGTCTCTGGCACGTTTAGCTTGTGCTTCTCTGTCACCGTCTGGCAGCATGGGAGGAAAGGGATCCCATTAACCGCAGTTCACACCATACACGCAGCTGCCTGTTCCTGTTCAAAATTCTCATTTTGGAGGCTTGTGCTAGTGTTGAAATAAATGTCATATATATTTTATACTGAGAGGTGCTTCTAATATTTATCCTCATTGATATAAATAGGGTGGAGAAAATATCAGAAAAAGGGTAGAGATTTCAAGCTTACACTCTGTAAGGGTTTGTATGGCAATGTAAAGTAATTGTACATTAAGTAACTCCAAATGAGTCCTTAGTTTTTATTTATATGGAAATGAAAAGGAAAAATCAATCATAAATCCAAAGAAATGTATTTGGCAGACAGATCGATCCAGGAGCATTCAGAAGCACTGTTCCCTCCATTGAAGCGTTGCTATAAAACGTCTAAAGATATCTACATTAAATTTGGGCTAAATCTAGTTGACTATGTTATACATGGCCACTGTTTAAACTGTATGTCAGTGATTGTATTTGAATGTGTAGTTAAATCCTGCTTCACATAAAATATAGTCATTTAAATACTGTTGAAACGATGATTATAGGAAACTAGATGTCTTAAAATCGTTTACTTTTTAACTATACTTTATAGCCAGTTTTTTCAAAAGTGGTAATAAGAGGATGATGGCACTTCAAATTGTCCTTTAATTCCCATTTATGTCAGCTGCTTTGAAGACAAGATGATCTGACCGAGAGCGTGAAATGGCAACATGTCTCCTGGTGAGGTACAGTGTTTTTACTTCCTGTTTTACTTTTGTGACTTTTGTGAAGTTTGCTAACATTAGCCACCATAAGCTCCTGGTCAGGCCAGACCAAGTAAGGCTGTAGCAGCAACATTTCTGAGTGTATTTATTTGACCAAGGGTGCATTTTATTGCTTGTGAATTTTACTTTTCATTTATAAGTGGAAGAATGGGTTATTTCTTATTTCACAGCGCACAGTTGCTGTTTTAAAATGGATGCTTACATGTGTTTTGTTCTGCCACACTGCTCACGGGGCTCTAAGCAGATTTGCATGTTTTGTGCAATAATTTATCGCATAATATCTTGTCAATCATTTGATGGTTAATTATATTAAGAATATTAACTTTGTCAGAGCGTAAGGTTTGTTTTCCACCTGTTTTCCACCAACACACATTTCCATTCCAGCACACATTAGCTGCCTACAACATAACCTTGAATTTTAGATTATAATGGGAATTTAATTTGAGGTTACTTGTTGTGGGTGTGTGTGACGTACCGTTGTGGTGGTAATGATCTCCTCAGTGACAACCCTCAGCGTGTCCACCACAGAGATGTAGCCCAGCCTCCGAGCAATACCCAGAGCAGTGTTACCATTCTGGACAAGAAAGCACAGTGACTGAGATGTGTGTCTGGCTATGTATAAGCGTGTGTGTGCGTTTCTGTATCTGTTTACATACCACAGTGATAGCGTTGGGCTTGGCACCGTTTTGCAGCAGTACGTTAATGATGTGTGTGTTTCCTTGCTGAGCTGCCTGGTGAAGGGGAGTGTATCCATTCTGGGAAGGAAAGAATACAGAAGATAAAAGTGAAAAAGTTAAAATCTTGATATAACAAGATAAAATATGTTGTTACAATAAGAAAAGTTTCTTATCAAAACAGAATAATTTGGTGTGTAGCAATATGGGGAAAAGATGTCATTATAATATGAAAACATCTTGTTATAACGTTAAAAAAGATCAGAAAACTTTCTCATTATAATAAGAAACTGAACAAATATTAGATTTTTAGACGATGCTGTACTATTATGACTTAACAGAAGAAGCAGCGTGTTAGAAATAATAATAGGGAAATACAATAATAATATAAATATTAAATAATGAAGGTTAAAAATGGTACATGTAGAGCTCAGATAGTAATGATTGTCTGGGCGCTAACATTTACTTTAGTTTCAGTACCTTGGTCTTGGCGTTGACACTGGCTCCATTCTGAAGCAGGAAGTTGACCATCTTGGCGTTACCATAGTGACAAGCTACAATGAGCGGGGTGTATCCCAACTGCAAAACAACAGCAAATCTGTTAGAATTCTCCAGTCATGAATAACACAAAAAAATACAACACTTGCATTTATGAAGAAACATTGTGAAAAATGTTGTTATAGAAGATGATGATTTCAGCAGAATGGGAACTTTTTAAATAATATTATCTTATAACCAGAAGGCGTTAAGATAAATGCAGAAAATGGAAAAAGATCGTTGATACTTTGGTCTGCTGGTCGAGGTTGGCTCCGTTTCTGGCCAGGATCTCGGCAACAGACACTTTATCCTCCTGGGCTGCCAGATGGAGGGCAGTCAGGCCACTCTGCACGAGGAACACACAGAACACTTACTACATTCACAACAGCCAAATTCAGACCACATTCTGTCCATCCTTTCTTCAAATAAGCTAAGGCAGCTAATTTGACATTACAAAGAAGATTTCTATTATAAATAGATAATATTTTGTCAAGGGGCGGTTTAAAGTGGAATGCCCAAAAGCAGACCTAAAACGTGTCAGATTCAGGTCTGGCTAAGATTTCATTACTTATGGATTCTGTGATTAAAGATATTTAGACTTGGCTGGTACAGTATGTGACTGTTCTGTCAATTACTTGATTTTCCCAGTGATTCAATAGTATTCAGACATTCTGTAGTAACAGTAGCAAGGCACAATAGCATAGGTGAAACACTCTGAAACACTAGCTGAAATGAGTTATAGCCTCTCATACTATGTCACACTAGTCGTATAATTAATGCATTGTTACTCAAAATAAATGAACTTTCCCAAAAACATTTGCTTATTAAGGAAATTCTCCTTGTGATGTTGTATTGCTCAAATCCAACCCAGGTTTCTACAGTACCTTAGTTGGGACATTGATCTGGGCTCCCTTGCTCATGAGCAGGGCAGCCATGTCTGCGTGGCCCTCCTGGGAGGCCAGATGGAGCGGAGTGACACCCTGCTTGGTCAGGATGTTGGTCTCGGCTCCGTACTGCAGCAGCACTGTGGCGATATCCATCTGGTTCTTCTTAGCCGCGATGTGGAGAGGAGTGTAGCCATTCTGAGTCATGAGGACAGGGGAGAGAAACGTGGCGCTCAGTGTTTACTGAGACTGCTTGTTGTTGACTTCTTGGCTGAAAAAATGGCTGAAAATAGGAACTAACATAAACAGCCTTGGGTTCACTTTCGGTTGTCCAATAATGTTGTAAAATTAATCTTTACACCACCAAATGTTTTATATGACATATAAGATGTGAAAAATACGGTTACCCGTCTGCATGGTTGGCTGAAGAAGCCCTCACCCGTTTCTACAAACTCTAACTGATTCTAGGACTCAAAGCAGCTGCAGGGAGTCAGGTAAGAGACAGAGAGGTGGAGCTGAAGGTCAGAACTTTATGGAGAAGCTTCTTCACCAACCCATTTCCACCCTAATTTCCAAAGTGCAATAATGTGGTTCTGAAATATGTTTTTCAGCATGGTGGTAGCATGTAGTTTCAACACACACACACACACACACACACACACACACACACACACACACACACACACACATTACTACAGTACACATTTGACCAAGTTTTGATTAGTATTAAAGGATAAAGCTGGCTATATTTTCACTGTCAACAATCCCATGTGCAGAGCCAAACCAAAAATGAATATATCTAATATACATATATATAAAAAAAACCTTTGTTCTCAAACTTTGGGTTCTGCGCAGTATCTTTGCTGTTCCTAGTACTGCACTCTTCTGGACCGAGATGTCTGGTGTTCTTCCAGGGATCTGCTGTAGCCACTCCTCCAGTTTGGAGGTCACTGCCCCGAGTGCTCCGATGACCACGGGCACCACTGTCGCCTTCACCTTCCAAGCCTTCTCCAGCTCTTCTCTGAGCCCTTGGTATTTCTCTAGTTTCTCATGTTCCTTTTTCCTGATGTTGCCATCACTTGGTATCGCCACGTCAACCACAACGGCTTTCCTCTGCTGTTTGTCCACCACCACGATGTCTGGTTGGTTCGCCATTACCATTCTGTCAGTCTGAATCTGGAAGTCCCACAGGATCTTGGCTCGGTCATTCTCTACCACCTTTGGAGGTGTTTCCCACTTTGACCTCGGGGTTTCCAGTCCATACTCAGTGCAGATGTTCCTGTACACTATGCCAGCCACTTGGTTATGGCGCTCCATGTATACTTTCCCTGCCAGCATCTTACACCCTGCAGTTATGTGCTGGATTTTCTCAGGGGCCTCTTTGCACAGCCTACACCTTGGGTCTTGTCTGGTGTGGTAGATCTGGGCCTCTATTGCTCTGGTACTCAGGGCCTGTTCCTGTGCAGCCATGATGAGTGCCTCTGTGCTGTCCTTCAGTCCGGCCCGCTCTAGCCATTGGTAGGACTTCTTGATAGTAGTGCAACAGTGGTGCCCGTGGTCATTAGAGCACTCGGGGCAGTGACCCCCAAACTGGAGGAGTGGCTACAGCAGATCCCTGGAAGAACACCAGACATCTCGGTCCAGAAGAGTGCAGTACTAGGAACAGCAAAGATACTGTGCAGAACCCTCAAGCTCCCAGGCCTCTGGTAGAGGACCCGAGCTCGAAGGACGAGACCACCCGCGGAGGGTGAAGGACAAAGTTTTTTTTTTTTTTTTTATATATATATGTATGTATATATATATAGTACTGTGTGTGTATCTTCTTCCTCTGAGCCATAGAGCTCCATTATTGTCCATAAACTATTAAAAACACATCAGTGAGCCGCACTGTTGCACTGGGAAGAAAGGTCGGCGGGGAAGTGAAATAGCAGCACTTGCCCTCCCCGTCAGCGGTGCCCTTGACTCTAACTGCTCCTACTGGTTGTACTAGGCAGCTCCCAGGCGTGAATGTGTGTAACTGTGTGAGGGTGGTCAGGGTGAGCTCTCAGTGAAGCCTCCCTGAATAAATAAAGGTTAAAAAAGCCAAGCAAATCTGCTAAAAAAGCGATGATTTTATTAAAAGGGTACTGACAATTAATGCTGAATGTCTGAATATGGAACTTTCTTACTCTACACCTCTATGTCCGTTAAGCCTATATCTGTTATTATTTTGGCAAATCTTCATCATGAAAAGTCCCGCTGCTTTGCAGGGCCTGTGTGCACTGTAACAACGAATAAACAGACAACAATCGGATGACTTTTGATACTGAAGAAAAAGTGTGAATCTGATGAATATGAGGCAAGAGCTGTTATTTGCAGTTTATATATTATTATAGTAGTTACAATAGTAGCTTGTCACTTCCACTGCTACCACTGGAAAGAGTTCTGCTAATTTGAGCAGGATGTTTATGACGGCTGTGTGGTCAGATTTGACTGAGAGAAGAGGTGTGAGTTTGAGTCTAATTTTACAATTGTATTGGAAAGAAAATAACCTCCTGGCTAAACTGTCCACTACTTGTAACATCTTACACTTGACAATTAACTTTCCACTCAGCCCTCCCACTATCTCGAGCACAGTGTCCACAGCTCTTTACTGTGGACTCTCACCTTGGCCATGGTGTGGGGGGACGCTCCTTTGTCCAAAAGCAGGAGTGCCACCTTCTGGTTATCGTAATGTGCTGCGACATGGAGCGGGGTGAGGCCGTTCTGTGAGGGATGGACGGTGAGCGCACATGGATTAAAGAGGAGTTAGTGCAGCACCAAGCCATTAACACCACACATACACCCACAGTTAATAGGAAGTGTTAAAGGAGAATTAGAGTTATATTAGGCAGCAAAAGATGGAAGGGCCACTGAGTGGGCCCATATTATGATGCAAAGACGAACATATTCAAATAAACAGGAATCTGGGTGTAAAAAGGCTCCCGCTATCTGTTTTATGTTTTCTAGGCTTACCGGTGCTCTTGTAGTCAATTTAACCTCAATACAGAAAAGTAGCAACACACCATTTAGTTAGTAAAAACTCCTTTTTGTCATATTTAACATCATATGAAACATCTCATAGATTGTACGGTAAAAACTATAAAGATAAAGTTGGATACATACCTTCCCAGCAGAATCTGGTGGAGCATGACGCTGCAGCAGAAGCTTGGATACATCTAGGCTTCCGTACTTGGAGGCCACATGCAGGGGAGTAAAACCTTTCTGTAGAGACAAACAACCGGAGAAGGGAGATTAAGAAATGTGTTTAAGGACAGTGAATACTGGATATCTATGCACAGGTTAGCTCAGGTCGACTTAAATCCAACAAGACCTCATCAATAATCAAAATTTTCAAACCAAACAGACACATTCAACTACTGGCATTTTTTACATTTACATTCGCATATGTCCATACATATTATCATTGTATACATCATGGGAACATGCTGCAATGGTTTCTGATCAGCTGTCTTCACCATTATACATTACATTACATTTGTTTAGCTGACACTTTTATCCAAAGCGACTTACAATGAGTGCATTCACCCATGTGGATACAACGCAAAAATCGTGCGAGTACATCGGCTTCATCCACTGCTTCAAGTGCTACATTTCGAACCAACACGCCGCGGTAGATATGGAAATGCTCGGGCCAAAACATAGCCCCTACCAGTTTTGTTTGTGAATTGGAGATGCATCATGTGAGATGTGATCTTTGTTTGCACAGCTGTAGGGTTCACCTCCCAATAACACAGCTTGTGATAGGCTGAGAGAGTAAAAATAGCTGCCAGCGATCTCACATTTACAACCACGGTAACCAGTTATCTGTACGGGTTAACCTAAAGTGTTCAATGATTGAGTATTTAAAGATTTTTATTTACACTGGGATGCTGTGGTTCGTCGCTGGTGCTTTGAACCGCCCCTTGACAAAATATTTAAATGACTATTTTAATCCAATGTTGTGTTGAAAGATACAAAATAAAACTAAAATCTTCCCTTAAGTGTTCCTGGGAGAAAATCCCATCAGATAGGATCCCTGAGGCCTGATGGGTGTCTGTTTTGTTATTGACATAAAACAAGAACTCCCAGCCTGCTGACGTGCTGATGCAATTCTAGGTAACCTTAAACCAAAAATATTAAATAGAGCCCTTTAACTTTCACGTTCACATCCAGCAGAGGGGGCACTTTAACTATTTTGAAATACAGAACTAGACTGGCGCTGACAGAAACCACGTGACCAGTGTGTTTACGGCCCAGCCCTGCCCATGGGGGGAGCAATCCTTTGTTTGTCAAACCCTGGATTATATCCGATGCAAAAGGTGATTGGACAAAAAAGACTAAACAGGATGGAGAGGAGAGGGTTTCCTTTAACTGAGACACGGAAAAAACACAATATTCTAAGCCAATCACGGATAAGGTCTATACTTGCATTACAACAACTTTCCCGGATTTGGTTTCCGTAGCGACAGCCACACCCTTCCTCCCCAGAGAGAAACCAAGGAGGAAGACATCAAGAGTGGGAGAGAGGAGAACCACTGAACCCTGACGGATGCACTGCATCAGAAAGTGCTTTGTCTCACCCTTTAATGGTGTATGAATGAATTAAAGGACTAATCTGTCCTAGGCTGGATGCAAAGTGACTGTGCAGCCTCCTCTGGTAAACACCTCCACAGTGATGACGATAAATCACTTGACTGTGTTCAGGCTTCATGCACAATTCAGAGGAACGCAGCCGCTTTACAGCCTCATCAATCATTCATCAAAAGTGGGTCAAACAGACAGAGACCTGCACATACAGTGAGACTGTAACCTCTTTATCTGAGGGCACCATGGGATCATCACCTACATCATAGCTGCACTTAGTCTATTCTTTTATCTGTACATCTGCTACTGAACATTTGTTCCAAGCTGCTAATCTGTTAAGATGCATCCTCAACTGGATTTGTGCATTTGATGTATTATTTTCAACAGACTGGGTTGTTTTGTTGTTTGTTTTTGTAATACACATACATCATTAGTCCTACTCTTATCTGCTATGGTATATAATGTATATCCTGTTTGGTACTGCTGTGGTAACCAGATACTTGCCATTTCAGCTTGGGTGCAAGATGCAGTACAGAAAAAAATGACCCCAAAATACATGTTTGTTTGTTTTGTTGAGGATTAGCAGACACTGGCATCTGATGGCTAGCAGCTCCCTATGCTTGGAAAGTGTACAGTAGGCTTACATCATCAACTGAGGGCTAACTGCACACTCAGCTATTTCTTTACGTGTTCTTAAAAGAAGAATCCTCAGTTTGAGTCCAGAATTTGCCCCTGTGGTCAAAGCAAGACTATGTCACATTTGAAAGAAGAAATAACTCAAGTCTTCAACTTACAAATGAAAAGTTGAATTCGTGAGCGATAAAACATAGCTTAGCTTAGCAGAAAGACTGGAAGCAGGGAGAAACTGCTAACATGGCTCTGTCCAAAGTGAAGAATTAGTTTGTCACAAAATAGTTCCAGCATGCAATTCCCCCTTTAAGCACAAATTGTTGTGTTTGTGTCTGGATAAAACAAATGAGGTACAACATTAATCAGTGAGCTTTAGAGGTGTTGGTAGGTGTATTTTTGAACTTTGGACAGAGCCAGGCTAGCTGTTTCTCCCTGCTTAAAGTCTTTATGCTAAGCTAGGCTAACCATGTCCTGACTCTCGCACTGTGCTTAACACACAGGCATGAGATTGATATTGATTTTCTAATCATAAGTGCATTTCCCACAAAGTTGAACTATTCCTTGAAATATAAACCTCATAGACTACCCTTTTACATGGCTGCCTTTGATCCTCAGTAAATGAAAGAATGAAATTCTGAATGCTGAATGCTCCTAGCATGCTTTGACGAGTTAGTTGGTGTGCAAGTACTCAAATTTAAAGACAAAACATGTCTCCTCAACCCACCTTGGTGGCCAGTGAGTGTGAAGCTCCGGCCTCTAGCAGGACAGAGGCTGTCTCCACCTGCCCCTCCCTGGCGGAGATGTGGAGGGGGGTGTAGCCATTGGTTGTGGCAGCATCAGGATGGGCCATGTGTTGCAGCAGCAGCTGCACAATCTCTGTTTTTCCCAGACGGGACGCAATGTGTAGGGGAGTCTGGTCCTCCTGAAGATGACACAGTGGAAAAAGAATTAACACTTCAAAAAAATTGCAGCTTATTCTGCATGGTGGCAAAATGCTGAAGTAAAATGTGTTCCCTGTTGTGCTAGGAGAGCACCCAGCAGTCTCACCCGTGCCCTGGCGTCCACCATGGCTCCGTTCCTCAGCAGACATCTGACCACCTCCACCTGACCTGCCCTGGCTGCCATGTGCAGCGCTGTTTCCCCACGCTGTCCACACAACATACGGCAACATATGGGTCAGCAGGGTCCACACACACATATTTGACTATAATATGCACATAGTTAATCTAGCTGACCAGCCATTGTAATATTTTTTTCTCACTTAAAAATAACAAAATGACATCTGTCACTTTCCCTCTCTCTGATTGGCTTGTGTCCCATCACTCACAATATTGCTGACGTCGGGCGAGGCTCCGTTCTGCAGCAGCAGCAGGACGATGTTCAGGTGGCCCATGAAGGCTGCTACGTGGATGGGAGTCAAACCAGACTGGACACATAAAATGTCATGTCAAACATACATTTGTAATTCAAGGAGAGCTCATCAAACTTAATATGCAAAATAGTACATGATGTCATCTGGCAATTTCTAGCGATTTATGGCCAGCCAATGGCTACTTTCCCTGGAGCAGAGTTGCCAACACAACTGGCAGGGAACACTATTCAAAAACCAACATACAAGATAAAGGAACTGACTGACTTTTTTTTTTAGATAAGTACTTTAATGCAAGAGTGTACAAGTTAATTTCCAGTTGCTTACACTTTGTAGTTTGTTTTCTTCATTCTTGCAATATTATATATATATTTGTATTACAAAAGGAGGAATGAAAATAATAGATATGAAAAGTTTTAAATAAAAGGTACTAAGTATGCTAAAGAATTACCAAAAACAAAAGAGGGAAAAACTGTTAAATAGATGAATACTTAAATGAATGAAATGACCAATGTGATTTAGTTGGACATCCATATCGTTTAGTAATTTAGTCAAACAGAAGTTGTTTTCAGTTAAACAGTCCATTACATCGACCACTTTCCAAGTTTGTACCTCTATCATGTAATTTCTATATCTGCTCTAATGTCCACTGTCTCCTTCTATGCTATGCAATTATTATGAAAAGAGCATAAAAGGGAGCATCTTTGATGTTGATCAGATTAGACAATTAATAATTAGCCAAATAATGACCTTTATATTTATGTCCCAGCTTGTCCACATTAATCCCATTAATCTTATTATTGTCCCAGCTATTATGCCATTGAGAAAACAGCTTGATGTCATTTTGATGTCTTGATGTCAACCCTTTCTAAACCTAACTGGACAAAAGCACCGCGTCCTGGCCAGGTGTGTGACGTACCTCTGTAATGGCCTGGATAGAGGCTCCATACTTTACCAGCAGCTCCATCACTTTCACTCGGTTCTTCTTACAGGCTATGTGCAGCGGAGTGAAGCCATTCTGTCGAGGAAACGTGGAGCACACACACACACACGCACACACAGTAAAGGACGAACCCAAACAATATTTAACATAACGAAATGTTCACCTTAATCATTGGAGCCTGCTGAGTCTATATGTATAGCTTGACTAGACTGTCCTTTTGACTTGTATCTAATAACTGGTTGAATTTCCACAGGAGGATTGTTAGTCACATGATATCTGTGTATCGTACCAGTGCCCTGGCGTTGGGGTTGGCCCTCTTGTCCAGCAGCAGTTTAGTGACTCTGTAGTGACCGCAGTGAGCTGCCACATGTAACGCTGTCAGGTAGTCCAACGTGACATCATCAACAGGAGCCTTGTGCTGCAGAAGGTGTTTGACGCATTCGACGTGGTCGCCTTGCGCCGCCATGTGAAGAGGAGACAGCCCGTTCTAATATGTGAAAGAGAGGTCATTTAGTTTGATGGAGATCCATGGTAGGAGGCTTGACTGTGTGGCTGTGTACTGTAAATACAACACTGTTTCTTAGATCACTGTCCTGGATGTACATGAAACCATGATTACTGAAAGAACCTTCTGAGAAATCAGTTTAAGAGTGTGCCTCTTTTTATATTATATTAGTTAGCAACTAGCTGGTGAACATAGTGGAGCATTTAGCCGCTGAAGAGCCAGATATTTTTCTCAGGAGTTGATCAAAGTTGATGAAAGCAGAGCTAAAAGGAGAGTGAATATTGGACTCACATTCATCAGGTGGACACAAATACCACTGCAAATGAATGCTGTTGTTGCTCTGTGTCTGCTGGATGTGTAAACAGGCAACTGCTAACACGTTAGCGATATCAACCTTCTAAGGCCATAATGTGTCAAATGTGTCTGTGATGTTCAAAACGGATTAATGCAGCTTTAAAGCGCTTTGTTTTTATTTGAATACTGAAACTTGAAATGGAGCATTTTAGACTTAAAATGCTGTCGCACCCAGGATCAGATGAGAACATTGATAAAATACAGAGATATAATAGGTATTGGGCATTTTTAGCCTAGCTTAGCACAAAGACTGGAAGCAGGGGAACTAAGGGGAACAGAGCTATCCTAGTCACCTGGGATTTGTTCACAGTGGAGTTCCAACAGTAACCTTACTACTCTATATGAACATGACGCTGTGATGATGATAGCATCATAGATAGATAAACTGCTTTTAAAACCACAGTGTCTTATATTTCTATCTCTAGTTCTACATTGGTTAAATAAACCTTTGTATTGGTTATATAAAGATGACATTGCATTCAATCTTCTCATCTGACTTGGGTAAAATTACAAACGAGTGTATTTCCCAAAAAGTTGTTGGTTTAAATGGTTCTTGACCGCACCACAAAGAAGTCCAAAGCCTATAGATACAGTCTGACACAGCCTATATACAATATGTACTAGACTACTTTATTTGGGAAATTCTAACTTAGAGGAGGGTGATGACTGTACACTCACTATTTTGAATCTGTTACCCAGCTAATATGACATATGTTTTTTAAAAAGTTAACTGGGACATACCTTGGTCCTGGCCAGCAAGGGTGCTCCTCTCTCCAGCAGCAGCTCCACAGAGGTATCATGTCCACTCCGAGCCGCGCAGTGAAGGGGAGTCAGCCCATCCTACAGAACACACAGAAATGTCACATAGTCATTCAGTACATGCTGACAGTGACCCGGTTGGAGGCTAAAGAACAACTTTACTGATGTCAGAAGTCCTCTTTTTAACCAAGTTGGTTAACCAAGTCAATGGCTTAACCTGAAAAATACTACAGCTGCTGTAACATAGCAGGGTTACTCCCTTCATGCAGATGTAGCCAGTGAATAACCCAGGCTGGATGTTGTTTGCATTGGCTAAAATCAAATATAGCTAATAACACAACTGCCCTGCTAGCTGGCACACATCAAAATAACACCAAGCAGAGGTCAGGATGTCCACTGAGGTCCAGCTGAACTGAAAACAACAGCATTAAGCTCATATTCACATCTGTTGTTGTTCCATCGGTAACAAGTGTGGAGGAATGGGCTTGACCAAGTTACACTATGCTGTGGTTTGGAGACAAATTCCCTTTTAATCAGCGTGTTCAGTCTAAAGGAAAAGAAAACATACTTTATTAATCCCTTTAGGGGAAATGACATTTTTTTCACTCCCATACACATGCATTAATGTATGGAGAGGCGTCAGAGCTGCCACAAAGTCAGGTGCCCTGAGCAGTTAGGGGTTTGGTGCCTTGCTCAAGGGCACCACAGACTTGAACCGGCCACCCTCAGGTTGCCAGGCCAAGTCCACACGGATTGAGCTACTGCCGCCCCTACAATTCACAACTAAGATGCCATTACCATAGTTCTGTTTTGATACTCACCCTTGTTTTAGCATCAATCTGAGAGCCTCGCTCCAGCAACAGGCCAACCATGTTAGTGTTGCCACGCTTGGACGCCACATGTAGAGGAGTAATCCCATTCTACCGGGGGGAGAACAATGACTCTTTAGTGACATGCATTTTGTCTTAGATATTAAAAATATCTTAATTTCTGAGTATTCATGAAAAGGTTACTAATATTGAAACTGACTCCACACTCATACGGTATCATACTGTTGTATATGAGAGGTGAATGTTATAGTAACTCATTTAAAAATGTAAATCATATATAAAACAACAATTTAAAGTGAAATCTCATAATTAACTAAAATCCCCTTCAAAATAAATAATAACCAATAATATGTACCATATTCAAAAGTAACAAGTAATACAATAACATATACATTATACAATACAAATATACAACTAGCAAAATTGTATTTACAGTTTTGTATTTAATTTAAAAAGGTAAAGACAGTTCACATGAAATAAAATAGCAGACACCAATTATTGAGTATTCCCTCTTGAAACAATTAACTAATCAACTAACTCATTAAACATGTTTTATTTTAAAATACAATATATTAGCATTTGAATGTTACATCTTGTGCTTTTCATTTCTATGTTGAGGGCTCTTAAAGTGGTAAAGTGGTCTGAAAGTAGGTTTTCTTGTTTTGTTGAAATGCTCTTCGGCACTATAAAAGATTTTTGTCCAGACCCAATTGACCTGCACTTGTTAAAGAAACTTTAGTTTAGTAATAATTTCACCTTGAACCAGTAGAGTCTGAAGCTGTCTCAAACTGGAGGATGGTATGCTTCATACAGACAGAGGCTGAGTGCATTCTCTCAAACCTTTTAACCACATAGGATTTCAAATCTCTGCAACCTCCTTGGTCAGCACACAAACAATCCCATGAGGCTTAGGAGAAATGTTTCTGAACTCCATATATTTTGCAGAGTGCAAAGTGAGAGGAGAGCTATTTTTATCCACACTGCTCACATGGCTAAGAATAGGACATCTGAACTTGTTTTCTAGATGATATTGATTAAAGGGACAAAATACACATCTGAAATGAAAGTGTAGTGCTGAGTAAGCCTCAGTTAAAACCACTCTGTCTGGGTTGTGTCTTGATCCATGAAAAGACGACTTGAAGAGGACTTCCTCTGTGTGTGTGAGTAGATCTTGGAGCCCACACACAATGACAAGGCTCAGGAGAAAAGGATGACAGGGGGGATACAAGGAATAAGAGCTCTGGATTTGCTAACTGTGTAGTTCAGCAACACGTTTAAAAAAAGAACAAAATCTTCACCAATGTGACAACACATGCGCTGCATTAAGAAAGGCAATGGAAATACAGAAAAAAACCCTAAAAACTTCCAAACATGCAATGCGTGATTTGCAGAAGCCAACCACTCATAAATAATGTTGAAAAATGAGCTAACAATGTTTACTTTAGTTTTACCATTCAGTTTGTGTGATTCCAATATTACTGATGATATTGGGTATACAGTTGTGTTAGCATTTTACTAGCATGTTAATCAGTTTTAGTGTCCCCCAGAAACTTCCATTATGTTGTGTATGACTTGCAGCGTTTCTGTGTTTGCTTTTGTTTTCCTATTTGAAGTATCTTTCTGTATGCAATGCAAAAGCCCGGATTATGTTCAATGACAACGTTTTTGAAATGATTTATTTCTACAATATCTGTGCATGGCAACTAAGGTATGGTTACACCGTGTCTGCACAGGAGGTTAAGTGTGAGCAGCACGTTAGCATATCAGCAGCAGCAGCAGCTTCACTGCTCAGTCTGTGTCTTCACAGGATGTGTTCAGGCACAGTATTGAGTGCAGGACCCCTGCGTTTTTGCAGCGTTCAGAGTCCAACACACAATCACTGCAGTTACGCGCGTGAAACGTAGGACAATAAGACTTGAAGTGTAAAAATATGCTTCGGGTCACGTTTATTTGTGTATAGCGCAAGTAATGCAGCCTGTGTAGACAGCTGGATTAATTAAAACTGAAGCATATCTGTTATGTCAGACGACTGAAAACATGGCTCGACACGGTGTTAGGCAACTAATACATGTGGTTAAGGTTGGGGGGTAAGGGGTAGGTTTAGGTTAGAGATTCTCAATGGCTCCTCCCACCCGAATCCATTGACTAGGCAGTTTGGAATAGGTAGTAAAAGGCAAGGCACAGGTATGTGTATGTCCCTTAAGACTCCACACATAATATCGATCCCCATTCAGCCAAGAGGAGCCCTAAAACTACAAAGTGGCAAGGGAGCAGAGAAATCAGAGAAGGAGAGTGCAGGAGACAGCGGCGTGCCCAAGGTGAACCCAGCTGGGGTTAGGCATTCAAGCAAAGATGGCTGGGGTTAAAGCAGACTGGTGGTAAAGAGATTAGCCAAAGCCAGAAAGAAAAGCCAACATCCAAGACGAAGATGGACGAGGTCAGGGCCACCCAGGCCATCGGTATTGTCCCGGGGCGAAGATGGTTAATGTAGCTGCCGTCAGAGGCAACTCTCCTATATTGTAGTTCATAAAATGCACTTTATAGTTAAAAGGTCAATAAATAGTTAAAATCTTCAAAATAACCATTAGAATAAGTAATACATTTTTAAAACTATAGAAAAAGGGGGAACCTATTTCCTTTTGTTCCGCTAGGGAATTATTTAATTGCTGCTATCAGGATATTTGTTCCGGTGCACTACATGTAGAAGAGCACATGAGGTGCTGTACGCATGACATGTCTGCAAGAGTTATGCCTATAAGAAGTGCTAAGAAGTTATATTGTCTTTTTGTTTAAAGAAGAAGAAACTGTAACCCTCCAAGTTTATTCCTCTTGAATTAGAGAGGCCAATGAGGTATGTATTTTATTGTGTTAATTGCTTTGCCGTATGTGACCGTGTGTTAATGTATAATTAGTCAGTTAAGTGTATTTTCTTATGTATTGAATGTGCATTTTATTTATTCATTTTGTATGTATTTTTCGTTTATTATTATGTGTAAAACACCACATTTAGAGGGTTAATTTAAGTTTTACTTATTTCCTTTCATAGTTTTGACGGCATTGTTGGGACATAAAAAGGGCTGTAAGACTAACATGTACAAGACATGTTGAAGACTCGTGTCCGAATAAATGTCTGTTAAAAATCAAGAACGACCTGAGCCTTTGCTTCAACTCGAGGGGAGTAATAGTTAAGGTGAGGGTGGACTGCGGGTCAAAATAATCAGATAAAAAGATGCTGCAGGGGTTAGGGTTAGGTCTAGGCAACTACATCACTTGGCTAAGGTTAGGGAAAGATAGGTGTTTCTGTTGACAACAGCCATCATCAACTGATGGATTGTGACGGAACAAGAACTTTGGTCTCCTGCATGAAAGTCAAACGCCCTACATGCCCATCGATCACACTGACCATCCACACCCTTACTTTCCTTCTCTCAACAAAAAGGACACACTGCTACCTCCATTGTCACTGAATGTTTGCACAAGATGCAAATGAATTCATATGAATATGACTGCTAGGAACACTGGGCTGAAAATGGTCAAATGTTTTCAATTTGTTTGCTCATTTGAATATGTTTTCTTAATAGCTAATGAGATTCAGTAGCCAACAACATTGTGCAGAAGCGTTTCAGTAGAATTATAGTCCCTTTCAATGCACTTATCAGACCCAAATAACTGTGCTTATGAGTGTGGAATCCCACCCTTGCCGTGAAGTCGACTGCTGCCCCTCGGTTCAGCAGGAGGGTGGCCACGTTGACATTGCCATAGTGGGCAGCGATATGCAGGGGGGTGAATCCACTCTGGAAGACAGACAGGAAAATGACAGACACACAGAGAGGAGGAGAGAGGTCAGACATTAGCCTTTACTTCATGTCCTTCATGAACTTTGACTCGTTTCTCTTTGGGCTTCCCAGCATGCAGCAGTCGCATTAAGCATCACATGTGAACAAAAACTAAACTCAAAGCAAAGAAAATGGAAAGGTAAAAAAATCGAAATTTTTGAAAATATTCAAGTCAGAATATGTAGCACCCATACACACAACCCCAAAACACACTCAGACACGTCACTTCCATGCAAGTTATCAACCACAAAAACAAAAGTAAAGGAAGGCTTTTCCTCTGCTTCAAAAAACAATTTGAAATGAAAAGAACAAAAACAAAAGCAGAACAAATAGATGTACAGTACACACAGATTGTCATCAAGATTGACATGAAGATGGACAAACAATATTAGCTACCCAAACAACACCAAATTATAATAAAATCATAGTGGCGCATAACGAAGAGGGTACATTTCTGATCAACACCAAAGTGCACTATGTTAACTGTACATCATAGAACTATTAGAGTTAGCAATGAGAAATATATGAGAAAAGTTAGAGATTGCAGAGCAGGTTGCAGTAGTTGTGAAATTCTTGCCTTACCTTGCCATTCTGTAAGTGTGGTCCGATTTAATGTGAAAAAGTTGTTTACATAAGTGTGAAGAATACAGTGACTAACGTGATGGTTTAAAAACTTTACACAGTCAAAAGCTTAGAATGGTGCAAATTAAGGTAGCGTGGATGCAACATGCTATTCAGTGCCACGTCTTTGGCCAAGCAAGTCATATTTGTAAAGCTTTATAAGGTTCCCATGCCATTATTGATTAGCATTGTTTGTATCTTCTATAGAAAAGCATGCATTTTAAATACTTGATCAGGAAGCTCTTACGTGTGGAAGACCAGGACCGACAATATTAAAATAAAATAATTTCATCAATTTCAATTTTCCATTTGTGTGTCCATTAAATATGTTAGGAAAAAACTACTGTGCATTTTAATTTTCATCTTTGAAAATGCATAATTAATGCCAAAATGAAAACTGAAAAAATGAAATGACAAATCATTTTTAGTTTACTCCAAAGCAAAACACTTCTGGACAGATTTTAACAAAGGTTTTGACAAAAGTTAGCATTTTCAAGATCATGTAGGTTGCACATTGTCTGCCCATTTGAAAATGAAAACAAAAATCAACTTTACATTCAATTTTGTGAGCATTCTGGCAGTGTTATGCTTTGGAGTACACGGAAAATAATTGGTCAATAAGGTTTTTGTTTTGCCAGTATTTATGCATTTTCAAATATGAAAATAAAAATCTGATTTTCATCTTTTTAATTTCAATTTTGTCATATATCATGGGGACACGGATGGAAAATACAATTTCAATTTGATAAAATTATTAAATTTTTATTTTGGCAGCACTGGGCTCCCACATGTAAGGAATTATATCGTATGCAGTATATTGTAATATTTGCAATCATTTAACCAATACTGTTTTAAACTACATGCAACATGACATAAACAGACAAAATTACAGTAATACAATACAAGAAAATATACATTCATAGATGTTCCAAAATGCATCAGCACAGTATTCATCAAATCAAAACTTTGCAGGAAGAAAATGTAATAATTTAAAAACAAACTGTACATCTCAAGAATGTTGTTGTTTAGAGGTATTTCTAAATGTATAGAAGGTCACATATGACAAAAACAAAAGGGGCTTTCTGAACCGGTGATAAATTGATTATAAACTGGAAAAAAATAATGAAAATGCATATAGACAGAGTATGAATAAAAAAAATCTTAAGATAAGCAGAGTGTGTGCAGTGCCTGAGCGCAGGACACACGGCAGTAGCTTGGCCATTCGTGTCAGCCGTGCATGTTGACCTCTTATTATACCAAACCAACAGAAACTGTGGGAAGTGTAAAATGAACCAATAGATTCTTTATTTACACCATGCAGTGCTGTGGAAGTGAAATAAATACATAGTAGAAGGAAAGAGAAATAACAAAGGGATGGGACTGTATAGTGAATCTGAGGAGAATTAAAGGAGCGTGTGAATACCTCAGTAGTCCTATTGACCATCATCTGAAGCAGGAGGAATGAGGGAGGGAAAGATCAGTTCAGTTAGGCTTGTATAACACATTACTGCACTGTAGGCGGATGCACAGTAGCTCAGAAGCAGCTGTGCAGTCAGATACTAAACTGGCAGGCGACGTGGCTGGGGTGGGTCACTTCCCTTTAATGTGCTCTCAGTACAGCTGATGTCCAGTTCACACAGAGGTGATGTATGTCAAAGCCTAACGACTTGTGGGGATGCAGCTAATGATTTAGTTAACGACTAATGTTTTTCATTATCGATTCATCTGTCATTTGTTTTGTGATTAACTGTTTGGTCTAAAATTGTGAATAGTGAACAATGCTCATTGCAACAAGTCCAAAGTGACGTCTTCAAATGTCTTTTTTTCCACAACCAACCAACGACTATCCACAGATATTCAAGTTACAAAGACATAAAACGTAGACACAAAGTAGAAAATCATCACACTTAAGAAGCTGGAACCAGCAAATATTTGACATTTTTGCTTGATAAATGAGTTAAATAATAAAATTGCTGTTGATAATTCTTACGTGGATCAATTAATTGATAAATCGCCAAATTGTTTGTCTTCACTACACAACTTTGTAATGCATTGCAAGAAACAATAAGAAATTAACAAAAAAAAAGATGTACTATTACATCAGCAAAGTGGGTACTCAGCCACTAAATGAACGACCTGCTCGCTCTTTGCTGATTTGGTGAAAGCTTTGCAGTTCTTTGGATTTGTTAAACTAGCTCCCACTGTCCCCAGAGTTTCATTAAAGCGAGCCTATTTAACTTTTACAGAAGAAATAACACATTCGTCCTCTTAAAAATTAAAAGTTGAATTCATAAGAAATAAAATGAACCCTTGTTCATTTAAATACACTGAGGGTGTTACAGGCTTACTTGGTCTGGAATGACCAGTAGCTAATGGTGGCTAATGTTAGCAAACTTTAGCTAGCTACATTTAAGCATGTCACAGATAAACATTTTAATGGTTTTATTACAAAAGGAAAACAAGTAGTAATAGGACTAGGGAAATGTCAATGTGCCATTATGCTGTAATTGCCACTTCTGTTTAGCAAAACTTAGTCTCCCTTTAAAGGATAATTCCGCTTTGTTACAACTTGGGTCTTATTTTTGTAGCTTTGGTCATCTTTTGTGACGGTTATGATAACATTGTACTCAGCTAAGTGATTGCTGAGGTCTCAGAACACGGTAACATTGCTACAGTTTAGTTGGGGCAAGAAACACAAGCAGCCAGAGAATCAGACAGGTTGTAAACAAGCTAACCGTTTAGCTAGATTAAGTAAAAACAGGAAGTGTTTAGTTAGCTTGGCTAACCGGGGGGTTTGTATACAACCCGTCTGAATGTGTTTCTGCTTGTGATTCTCACCCCGTTGGACTTCTTTTACCAATGTCGCTGCTATATTATTATTACCAATGGCCAAAACTACTAACATAAGACCCTAGTTATAATGTGTTATTGCTATCCCTTGAGGGGTTTATTTAACAGTGTCTTAATTGATTATAACAGAACAGTCTGATGGCTACAATCTTGGTTTAGTGAACTGAGACTAAGAGACTAAGCTGACCATTTCAGATAGCTGTCACTGGACTGCTTTCCCAAGGTCTGTGATTAGAACTGTGGCCTGTGTGTATGTGTTTTACGTGTACATGTGTTTGAGTGCGATTGTACATGCTGCTGTTCTCCTCTGGGCCTTTCTTATGACTCATATTAAGCAGAGCTGCATTACAACAGCTGAACCACATATGGCATTATACTAAATGCATGCATATACTCTGAGCTGCCTCCACTGTGTTTTGTTACATAACAACATAATTACATTGTAGAAGCAATATTTAACATTCAGGAAGACTGATAAACAACTGTGTAGTGCAGTAAATCATCTTCACTCTAGCCACGTCACTTAAAGCCGCTATCCGGTATCAGAGGAACAGTCATATCTAAAAATTGAACAGTGAATTCCCACCAATACCGGACTGACACGTCAACCCCTCCCATCCCTAAATACCCCAGTGGTAGCATGCAGCCTTTAATATCACCACCATACAACCTGCAGACAGTGGCACACTCCATGCAGTGGACAGTGCTACACTTAGACACCGGTGCAGCGAGGTAGGAGGGGTGATGGGGGAAATGTGTGAGGAGTAGCATTTAAAGAGAGGAAGGAAAGAGAGGGAGAGACCCAGTTAGTGGCAGGACCAGGAGTGACGTGGCAGGCACATAGACACTGAATGAGAGAGAGGAAGAGAGAAAGAGAGAGGTGCATAGACCGACAGATGTAGACACAAACACACTATACACACGTATACATTTTCGTAGGAAAGGTACATCACGATTAGTTAGTGGTCTTCTGTCACACACTATATCATACATATATATTTTAGGTGACCCTGTTTACACCTGCTGTGAGTGGTATCTGGATATTTATCTGGATGAGGAAAAACTTGTGATAACTGCAACACAAGAGTGAATTTTCTTTCCTGTCTTTCCCACTCCTGTTTTTTTTCCCAACAAGTCTTCCAGACGAAACAACAAAAGGTTATCGTTGCCTTCCAAAACAACCCTAATGAGTGTTTTCTGATCTGGCACCCCTACTGTCAGGACATCCTTGTTTGTCAGTGACTTCCAAAACCGTTAAATAACCATAAAAAAACATTCGTATGAGAACTTACTGATCTGTCACCTCTATGGTTAATATGTGGTTAAGTTTAGGCAACTACAACTACTTGGTTAAGATTTAGGAAAGCTTGTGGTCATGGTCAAAATAAGCCAATGTTGACTAATGCCAATGTAGAGGTATATTAATCACTCTGCTGACTGGAATTGTTTCATTCAGTTCAGTTCAAAGATTCGTAGTCACTGATGATGTAGTTTGTTAATTTTTTTCTAAGCTAAGTGATCACATCCCTGCTTAATGGTACATCAATGCACACACTGTGATGTTTGGCACAGCTTCTTTACAGTTCAGTAGTAAGTACAGTCTGTTGCTGGTTCAGTACAAAACTAGGTGTTTAAAAGCACTGTTTATAAGGTTAATAGCTCAGCAGCCACCTATTTCCAAGTATTTACAGTTATATGAAGCTTTCATGCTCTGTCAATAAGCTTTAACCAGGAAGTAACTGACAAAGGAGTTTTAGCCACCAGTAAGGGGAGCAGCACTGCTAAAAGCTCCTGATTCGGTCAGTAACATGATTCATTATAGTCACTTCAGCTTGAAGATTCCGTGTTAAAGATTTGTTCGTACATATACTGAACACCTCTAGACTGTTAGGAGACAGCACGGAGTCAAAGTTTCACGCTTTGTTGACCCTCCACCTCCAACAAGAGGTTTTGGGGCGCTACAACAACATCCAGCGACACCTGTCGTTATTAGTACAACCACAAGCGGTCACTTGTTCTAAGTGTTTGGCCAAACTACCAATGCTGACGTTTTTCTGATGTGGACAGCCTCTTTTTTCTTACTGCTGCACCTTACACCTGATCCTGTGACGTTGCCACTGACTATTACAGGGCTTCCACCCATGGAACCTGGGTAGGACTGAATATGATTTGCAACATATTTAAAATGTTGAAAAGACAATGTTGAGTAATGCTGTACTGATTTGTTCAATGACATGCCATGATGGTGGCATATCAAGACTGTCAAATGATGATGCCAACTGGGTAAAAACATTGGAATTAAGGGCAAATGCATGTCACTGTGGGTAGAAATATTGTCATCTATGGGGAAAGAAACATCATATCACAAGTAGAAACATTTCAGATATAGAAATCTTTGTAATGGCTAGAAATGTCATGACTGTGGAAAGAAACATAATCCTGGCATGAAAATATCTCATCGCTGTGGGCCAGTCACCACAGTGGTTAGAACTATCATAAACGTAGTTAGAAATGTTTTCCCACACATTACATTTGTGTATAGAAACGTCAAGACTCCCGGTAAGCAGGAAGTCCATCGCTATGGGCTGAGCGATCATCACTGTTGGTAGCAACCTCATCACTGTGGGTACTAACATCATCACCACTGGCAGTAATGTCAATACAACAACTACAGCACAGCCCACACTTTAGAAGTCCACACAATTGGACTGTAACATCACCTTCCATGTAAGTGTTTGTCGCCAGCTTTCTACCTACTCACCTACTTTGCATACTGAGCAAGAAAAATTAGACCCTGTGATTATGAAGATAGGATGTAATGAGAACTGTGTGATCAGATTGATGATTATCAGGATAACTTATCCAGATACAGATCACATTTTAATAGCAGATGTAAACAAGGTCTTTCCATCCAAAGACTCTTATAGGACCCATGGGTGAACCCACTGTTAGTATGCTAACATCATTGATATTTGAAAGAAAGCTAGACTGGTTTTCAGCGCTTTACCTTCTGCATTCGGTACCTCAAATATCACCAGATCCTACACCAGATCCACAACAGCTTCATATACTTCATAGACTTCAAAGTCCTCATAACCACACATAGTATGGACACACTGGCACAAATGCGTAGAACCACTTTAGCTTGACTTCCACACATGCCAATCCTTTGGAGTCAAACGGTGCTACGGGCATACCTTCGACTGGACATCAGCGTTGTGGTCGTTCTGGAGGAGCAGGGCGGCTGACTTGGTGTCATCCTTGCGGGCAGCAATGTGCAACGCAGGAAGGCGGACCTTGCCTTTAGTATCGTTCTCCAGTAAGATAGAAACCACCTGGTTGTGGCCCTGCTGAAGGGCAATGGCCAGAGGGGTGAAGCCATCCTGGATGAAGAAGACAGGGAAGAGAAGGTAGAGGAGAAGAAAGGTTAAGAGGATAAGCTACATTTCATTTCCAAGAATCCTTAATCTGGCAATGTCTAGCAAAGTGATGCTACAATATTTAATATGATACTACATAATATGACTGTAATCAGAAATGTTTTAGATGATAAATTCAGTACTGTGTACATTAGCACTAATTCCATCAAAACAGAGTCTTGTCATACTCACCACTCTATTGCCTTGAGTTTTCCTTTTTAACACCAATACAGTTTGTATTCACTGATTATTTCCAATCGTTTCTACTTTGCCATTTTTTTTATCACTGTTAAGCTACCATCAATTAAATATACTACTTCCTGCATATGTTTCAAATTAAATGCCTACCAAGACAGGGAGGGACTATGCTGTTTGAGCCAAGATAGGTTCTAAATATGAAACTTCTGTGTGGGAAATTTCATTGATGATGGGTTAACAGTGATCAAAAAAATGCTTTTTTAGCCATGCTAGTAGTGGCGTGTCAATGTTCATCGGTCACTCAGTCAACAACTTTGGTCCAAACTTAAATGTCTTGACAAATACGGGATAGATTGCCATGAAATTTTGTACAGATATTCATTGTCCCCAGAAGATGAACCCTGATAAGTTTGGTGATCCCCTGACTTTTCATGTAGCACCATCATCAGGTCAAAGTGTTCAATTATTCAGTGAAATATCTTAACATGTAAAAGAGTGATTAAGACAACATTTGCTAGCTTTTTTAGTCATGCTAGAGGGTAATGTCGGTCAGTCATTAGGCCCTTGACAAATACTGGATGGACTATTTTTCTGGACTAAATTTTGTACAGACATCATGATTCCCAGACGCTGTGTCCCAACGACTTTGGTGGTCCCATAATTTTCCTCTAGCGCTACTAGCATGTTGACATTTTTCATGCAGAGTGGAATGTCTCGTCATCTCCTGGATGGATTGTCCTATGTCACTGTCCTATTAAACACAGTACATAAACTGTTTCTGAAACTATTGCACACACACACTTCTCTCACCTCTGTAGCAGTGCTCTGGTTGCCTCCATTCTCCAGAAGGTACCGCACCACATCTAGGTGATTCTCCTGGGCAGCCATGTACAAAGGAGTGAATCCATTCTACAGCACACAAGCGAACACAAGAAGTTACCAATAAACTACTGGTCATGAAAAAAATCTTTACTATCTACTGTTAACTCAACAAAACAAAGTCCAAAATAAACCCTTGCCTCTCTAACATGATATTAGTGATGAGTAGTAAGAGGTGCTATTGTCAATGACTTTTTAGAGGACAACAGCACCATCAGCAGAGTGCCCAGGCTCACCTGAGACTGTGCGTTGATGTCAGCTCCTCGTTTGACCAGGATCTTCACTACGTCAGCCTGACCAGCTAGTGAGGATATGTGAAGTGCTGTGTTTCCTTTCTGGAATAACAGAAAACATAAAAGGACAATGAGAAGAAGTATTTCCTTGTAACCTATAACCTATTTCCTTAACAAAATATGATTACCAATACGAGGTGCCACACTTCATAACAATATTTTTCTTTATGACCTAACCTTATTAACCTAACCTTATACTTATGGCTGAATTTTAAACAGTTCAGCTGTGAAGTGATGCTCTGCAATAATGAACAGCACTTTCAGTATTTATGAGTCCTAGTCTTAGGCTAATTAATCTATTACCAATACAGTTGTGGTTGAGAGTAGAATCTGAAATCAGTCCGTCAGATGATTCAGTTGCACATAGGTTGATCCCTCTCCGATCATCCAGCACAATGCGACTGTTTTGTAGTATGTATATGCATTTAACAGGGCACAAATACATCCTGACACTGTGTTTAGTACAGGAAAATAGCTTGTCTGTTATACTCCTGAGTGCAATTTAGGTGCACAGGCAGGGACGAAGAAGACTGTTAGCTAGTAGACATGGATGTAAACAATGTAGGTTTCAAGTTTCATGTTCTTGTGTCAGTGCTTCACTAAAGCTGTATCACACTGCAATGAGTGATGTCTTGAGCATTGTTATACTGTACACAGCATGACATATTTGACGTTCTGGTGAATAAAGTTAAAATAAAAGTCTGTTGGTTGTGAACCATGCTTTCTGTAGCTACATAAAATCTATTATGATGGACCTGCTGACGGTCTGTATGATTGAACAGGAGAGTATGCAGCTGCGATTCTCAGTGACATCAACAACGATAAAGAGCTTTGGTATATCAAACTAGCATTTTAGATTAATATTTGGTCATGTGAGTGTATTAAAATCACAGTGACATGAAATATCAAAACCTCAGTGTGAAATTGAACAGTGACTTCAGCTTAGGACACCAATAAGAAAACCAAAAATGGATTATTTGCTCTCGTGATAAACTTGTCTGATCCATGTTGATCTTCATTACTGAACTACTGAGTCATGTTCAGAACTGAAGAATGCAGTACATGACTACATCAGAGCATAAAGTTGTACATAGGAATGAGCGAGATACTGCTGGGTGGCAAATGAAAGGAAATGAAAGTGTCTTAGTAAGGCAGTATTAAAGTGGAGAGCACTGTCTAACACATCACTCCAAAATCTTCCACAGGTGTTCAGTGGGGTTGAGATGTGGTGACTGTGAAGGCCATAACATATGGTTCACACAATTTCCATACTCATCAATTCCATTCAGTGCACAAGGGCATTGAATGGAAGCATCTAGATTTGTTTCTCACTCATTTATTCAGGCTTATTCTTTAAGTCGTAATTTTTGAGTGAATTACTGACAGTCTATGTTTTTCTTGAAATGCTGTTTGAATACTATAATTGAAATTGTCCAACCAACATACACGCTATCTTTATTAATCAAACAAGATATATTATATCCCTAGAAGGTACTTTATACCTCTACTGTTTATTTCTGCTGTTAAGCAACTCTTGTGCAGGATGTGGTTGCATGTTGGAGCAACCAACAAGAGTCAACACTGGAAACCTGCTCAGTAATGAGCCTGGACCTTCTCTAATTGCAGGAGTTGGAAAGATCAGCATTGTTGGTGTATGCAGTCATGTCAAAGTTTTTTATCTTAATCAAAAAACTCTGACACGACTGCAGACTGTACAGAACTCAGCTGCTCGGCTGTAAACCAGGACCGAGAAGTACGACTGCATTACACCTGTTTCAGCCTCTTTACATTGGCTCCCTGTTGGTTTTAGGATTGATTTTAAGATCTTGTTGATTACTTTTAAGGCTCTTCATGGCCTGGCTCCAGACTATATTTTAGACCTTGTAATCTCTTATGAACCTTCACGTAGTTTGAGATCTTCGGGCAGGGGTCTCCTGTCTGTTCCTGAGTCCAGGATGAAAATTAAGGGGGACAGAGCTTTTGCTATCAGGGCCCCGAGGCTCTGGAACAACTTGTCCGAAGAAATTAGGTTGTCTGAGTCAGTGTCTTTGTTTAAGTCTCTTCTCAAAACACATTTATATCTAAAAGCATATCCTGATTTTACCTGAACTGGCTGTTTATTTTACTGTTTATTTTACTGTTTTTGTGTATTTTATTTCTTTATATCTCATCATTCACTGTTGTATTTTATTCCTCTTGTTGTGAAGCACTTTGTACTTTGTTTTGATAAGTGCTCTATAAATAAAGTTTTATTATTATTATTATTATATTGAAGCATCAAGCCTCCATGTTTCCTTTAGTGCTCCATGTTCTCATCGGCTCTATTTTTCAACTCTAATTAATCTGTAGAAGCTTGTTTTTCTCAATCAGTGACATCAGTTCTAAAATTGGAACTGACCCTCTTCTCAAAAAGAGGTCAAGCTGTCTTTTCCCCTTTAAAATATAAATACAATAATTATGCAAAATTCAGAACACCTACACTGAGTGGTCTCAGAGCTACACAGACTGTTCCAGTCAGCTGTAACTAAAACCACTCTACTAGTCTCAGTAATAACATCATTGGATGTTTTGGTATGGACATATTATGAGCTAATGAAAGCATGTTTGAAGAATTTGTGTATATATATATAAAATATTTTCCTTGGGGCAAATATTACAGAATTGCAAAAAGCGAGATATATAACCATTTCAACAAACAGACCATATGCTGTATAGTGTTTAGCTACAAATGGACTTTTTACACTGACTTCTTGCACCTGTACTTAATTTTAGACAACTTTATGTTTAACTTTTTGCCATTTATTGCACACCTTTCCTCTCAGAGCATTATGATTTCTTTAAATAACAATAAATAGCTAACTCTGTGATGGTTTCACATCAGTAAAGGTCTGGTCACACTAGCATTTAAAGCAGTGACAGGAGCAAAATCAAGTCATTCCATGGTTATTGAAAATCTGTGCAAATCTTTTGGGTGAATTTTAACTTCTTGATGTAAATTTGTGACGTTTACCAAAAGCAAACCCTTTTGACAGCGCTGACATATGAGGGAACGGAGAGTCAGAGACTACAAAACAGAGGAAGCTATTATAGCTTATTAGCTCTTATAAGCTATAGCTTATTATCCACTTTTATATAACTCTGCTCTGCTGGAATATAAACACCAAAATAAGCATGGTTTGACATGGTTCAGACATTTATGAGATACAATAAACTTGAATAAAGTGTTAATTGTCTGGTTAGTGACCAAGCTACATCTTGCTAAATGACAGTTAGCATGTGTAGCGTGTCCAAAATCATGTCCTCATTCACTCATTCACATTGTGGGACTGTTAGCAGAAAGTAGTGCACATGCCGTGGACACTACTTGGATGGATTTCATTCCATTTTTGAAATATATTACACGTCAATAAAACTCATTGTAAATCTAGTGCAACTAAGTAGCAAATAGGGAGTGATTTCATGATTTCAACACAGTCATTGTGACTGACTAGCTGGCTAGTGTGTTATCAGTTAGCATGCCAGCTAAAGTAGTTGCCAACTAGCCCTGTAGTCATTATTTGCTTTCTGAATAAACTAGTCTAATATATGATGAACTTTAACATTGAAATATTGAGTCATGTTCAGCACTTAAGAATTCAATACATGACTGCATGGCAGCTGAAAGTTGGGAATGATAGTAATCCTCCAGAGCTGCTTTAGTGCTACTTGGCATAGACCTAAGTAAATGTAGTAAATTACAACTTACCCTCCCTGATCATGCATAACACAACCTGACACCATCCTGTTTTAAGGAACATCTTATGATCTCTGGTCTTCATCAAGTGAAAACCAGGACCTGAAACGTTAAGACTAAAGGAATAAAGAAAATGACTTTGCCATGCAGAATCAAATGTATTAATCAATGTGTTACATTAAGTAACAATATAAGAAGAGTGTGGAACTTGATGTTGTCATGCTGATGCCACACAGAGTAACAGACCCTGTCAACAAGAACTGTTCTTTTTTGTAAAGAAATTAATATGATGTCATACAAAGTATATCACGATTTTTTGTATTAACAAAACTATTCTTTCAGGACATCCATAATAATTTGGGAAAGCATGTGATAATTTGGGATACAGTTTCAGTAGTGTAAGTCCTTGCTTGCCACTCTAATGACATATTGCCAAGAATATTTTCAATCTCTTGTTGTCTTAACCTTAATATTAATCAAATGAAGATGCCTAAGGTTACTGGATGGTACATATTCGCTTATTATGATGTGCTGAATAGCTAATGAAACAGGAAATGTGAATATGTATCTATGCAACAATTAATCATTTTAATTTAATCACAATTTATCATGGCTGGTAATAAGAGAAAAAGTAAGTGAAAAGCTGAATTCCACAGGCCCTGAGAGCTTGCTGTGTATCTGCTGACCCCCCTTCTCCTCTCACTACTCTGAGAGGAAAGACAAGCAGACAGACAAAAGACAGAATGAGATACTGAAATATGTGGACAGCTAACTTATTTAATATGAACGCTGATCTTATTCTGATAGCCGGAAGTGAGTGTAAATCTGCTCCATCCTCTTACCAAACTTAAGATCATTCAATATGATCAGATTAATGCATTTAAACCTTTAATCTGCTACAGTTGATTGAATTAATTGTTTTTAATAGATTAAATTGGTAATGTAATTATGTAGATACTATTAAGGTCAAATAAAAAGTAAGTACACTGTCCATGCCCAGCACGAGTAGATAGTTGTAGATTGTCAGATCAGGGTTAGAACCCTCCAGTAAACACTGATTACTCTAAATGTTACAAAAATAATGTTTATGAACACACTAGAAATGACTGTGTACTGTGTGTACAGCTTCTGCACAGAGTGTCCACTTCTTTCTTTTCAGGAACTTAAATTCGCTCAGTGGGAAGCTGAGATAACCTACCTTTGTGGCTGAATCTACCGCTGCACCTCTATCCAGCAGCTCCTGGACCAGATCCACATGGCCCTCCTTGGCTGCCAGGTGCAGTGCATTAAGACCATTCTGGAAAAAGACGAAGGAGGAAAGGTCAGGCCCAACGTCTAGCCACCCAACATCAACAAAGAATAAAGACAGATCCAAATGGAACGGCTGTCCTTCGCTCTCATATGTAGAGGGACAGACTGAAATATCAAAGCTATAGCTATCAAAGTTGGGTTAGATGTTGTGCCATGTTATGCTGTTGTGGAGCAGAGCCAATACTGGGTATGACGATATAAATAGTTGTAAGTGAGTATGTGTGTGTGTGTGTGTGTGCGCAGGTCAAGCAAACATCCTCTTATTTTTCATTCTAAGGTGTCGTGTTTATCCCTTCCACTTAAATATCAATGTCTTTGGTACTGATTGGTGATGGCTGAGACAATAAATAAATATGGGGGATTCATTCTAAAATACCACGAACCAGAAACACATTTTGCAAGTGTACAGAAGCTTGTCATTTCATTAAAAATTTGGTATATTTCAAATGACAAATTACTTCTCCTTAACTTGACATACAATGTAGTTCAGAGTAGTGATATTTGAAGTTTCAAGTAATAAATCACTCATGACCTCTATTAATATCTGTATTGGGCTCTTGAGTGTCATATGCTGTGTGGTTGGCAGGGAGGAGGTGGGATGGCCTTGCTCGGCTGAGAGATGACTCAATACACCAAGTGAGAGAACGTAATAGCTCAGAAGGTTTTGCAAAAACAGATGACTAAAAAACAGTTTACAAGGGGCTCATGGGAGACGTAGTGTGAATGTGGAGAGATATTTCAACTTACCTTAGGCCTTAATACAGTTTGCCTAAATAAATGAAGTAAACATTATGGTTACAGTTTTAGGGTTGTAAAGCTGCATTATTTGATTTTTTGGGGGGTCAAAGAAATGCCACACCACAGCTTACATAAAGTTGTTATGGCTAATTTGCTAGTTTCCTATTTACACATCCAGCAACATTGCTTATAATTTTGGTCTCCAACAACTTCAGGGAAAAATATCTGTGTCTTTAGCTGCTAAATGCTCCACTTTTTTTCCATAGCTAGTTGCTATCTTTGTCTGGTGTTTGGTTCTGGGTATTGCACAGTGGAATTATTAGAGCTTTTTTGCAGCCCTGTGGCTGCTAAAAACAATGTTAAAGAAACCAAAACAATAAGCTAAAAGAGAAAAGGCTCTGAAGAGCTGAGAGGAACTTTATAGTCGGGTGATAATTTTCTGTGGGGTTGTCACTATGAGCAACATCTTTTGCATTAAACACAGTCATTTGTTCCATTGTTAATATAAATAATATTAATTAGTGCAGCTTTAATAGTAGAATGAAAATGGAGGCATTTTAAGACAAAAAAAAGTTGCTCCATTAACAGCCCTCTGTTTTCTTTCACGTCTTTAAGCAAAGGAATGGAGGTGAACGTAGGATTCGTTGTTCCCATAGTTTGCCCCTCTTCTCTTCCAAGGGACCCAGCACTGATTCAATAACCCTTTCAGCAGCACAAGCATTAGGCTGCAGTAGAAAAAGAGCCACTAAGTCAATAAGTAATTTCCTCCATGACTGCCAAACTAACCCTCATCACAGCCCCCTGAGGCTGATGCTCCCACTGGACTCCAAGGGTCCCTACAGAGGCTCCCTGTGGGATCCCAGTGAATGCTTAATCTACAATCTGACTGTGCTTCACTTTTCATTGCCCTGCCACAGCTGGCAGGAGGCATTTGTTCAGTAGCAGAGCAGAATATGTATTCCAGCTAAATCCTGTTTTTGGAAAAACAGTTGTCCAATCAGAGCTTTTAAAGCTGGACTAAAAATTGCGACTTCATCTTCCTACATAGCTAATTACCTAGGTACATTAATAAAAAATAGCGACAGCACAAGGGCCACAAAAATTGCATGAAAAGAAAATGTAGGACAACTGTGGCAAAGCAGAACAGATCATAACTGCTAACCCCCACTCCCTGGTTTCTGTTAAACACAGTTCTTCATCTCAGAACAAGCATCCAGCAGTCCGTTTGAAGTAGCACCTGTCACTGTTCTCCTATAAAACAGCAGACAGCTATTTTTCAGCTGTGACTATGAGACTGCAGAGATAAACGAGTTCCTGTGTCTTTTGTCCCAAAGGACAACAACAGAAAGAGGAAGCTGGATGAAAAAAGTTACAATTTCAACTTCGTAATCTTCCCATGTGGTCAGGGAATGACTTTTCAATCACCCTCATATAGAATATCTATAAGTATATCCAACATCTCAAATGTACTGCATGTTGATTACTCAAAATAACAAATTAATGGATCCTTTGTATGCAAAATCATACATTTCTTTCTTTAATATAGAACATAAGCGACTGCCACTTTTAAACGAACAACCTCCAGTTCTGCCATAACCCTCAGGGGCCCTATTCATCTTTGTACACGCCCTCCACCATGGTCTCCATTCACCTCCAGGAAGCCCTTAACCCCTTTATCATGTACCATGTCCTGTCTGCCCACTCCTCCATCTATAATATCTGTTACCTCATTCTGTCAGCCCACATGAACACAATCACTTAGGAGACGATTTCCAATTATCTGTTAGATCTATTACATTAGCAATTTTAAAGCAATGCAAAAGGGATGTGGTGAAAATCTAATTTAGCAGTGCTGGAGTCGTCTCAGGGGAGCAAATGAGGCTGTTATAATCAGAGTAAATACCACCTCATCAGTGCAGTATGTTATTGAGCTATAATCAGCATCAGAGCACAGTAAAACACTAATACCCATTAGTCACTCTGGAAAAGTTCAAAGTCTGTCTCACAAGACTTTTCAGGGAAATGGTAAAGATTATAAACAATTAGCATGATGCTGAATAATAATTTCTGCTCAAGACTCACAGTTAAGTTAAAAGAAAACGTTATGTGATCTTAACTCTGTCCTCCCTAACTGATCAGCTTCCTTCATTTCATGCACACATACAGTAATATTAGGCCTCTTGGCTAGCTGGTTAAGCCATTGAACCATTAGCTAGCATACAATAGCTAATTGCATATAAATATCAATATATTTAAGCTTCACGGTTGAGATCTATGGTTATAAAGCTGCATTGGAGGCAGAGAAAACACAACATCAGAATCAGAAATACTTCATTGATCCCCGAGGGGAAACTCTTTCGTTCCAGCTGCTCACTGTCATGTCAGTGCACACAGGAAGAGAAGTACTAAGCAAACCAAAATATATAAATATAACATCTGAAGTATTATCGGCTTAAATAAAGCTGTTATAGCTAAAATGTTAGATATAGCAAACAGTTGCCTATGTACACATCCAGCAGACACAGAGCAACATTAGCATTGATTTGGAGTTGTGTTTGTGTCCACCTGATGAATGTAAGTCCAATATTCGCTCTCATTTTTATTTTCTGACCTGTTTTATTTGCTGACCTGTTTTATAGTGTTTATAGTGTATCATATCGTTTCTAGTACTTCTCCTGTGTGCACTGACGTAAAGGCAAGCTACTGTAACAAAGAGTTTCCCTACGGGGATCAATAAAGTATTTCTGATTCTGATTCTGATTTTAGCTCTGTTTTGGTCTCCACCAACTCCTGAGAAACATATCTAAAAGCTCCACTATGTTCACCAGCTAGTTCCTAACTGTGTGTGTCTGCTGTCTGCTGCTGGGCAGGTGGTGTACAGTGGGTTTATCAGTTGCCCGGTTCTGAAAACATGGTTGTTAAGACCACTATCATGTGTCAAAACAATTTACAGTAGAACGTACCCAACATGCTCAAAGAGTGCCATTCATAGAACGTGCTAATGTTTTTGGTGAACAGTGAACTGAACGTATCCGTTTGCAACTTATGAACTTTAATGTGAGAGTCGTTCACTCTCGCTAGAGTTAACGATGCTCACGCACCGTGTTTTACGGCACCAGGCATGCCGGTGTTTTGGGTCACAGAATCTGTTGGTCACAGATTTTTGAAACGACACATCAAGCTGGAGCATCAGACCAGTCTTGGGAAATATCAGTGAGTGAATGATCACAAGAAATCATTAATTCAATTCAGTTCAATTCAATTTTATTTATATAGCGCCAATTCACAACAGAAGTTATCTCATTGCACTTTTCCTGTAGAGCAGGTCTAGACCGGACTCTTTATTAAAGGGTAAGACCACGAGCCAACAGCCGCAAAGTTCCTCCACCCAAGTCAAACTTTGTAAAGGAAAAAAACAGAAGAAATGTGAACTAGTTCATTTTAATCTGTGTGAACTGAACTTGTGAGTGAGAACACTTCCCAGGTATTCCAGATGCTGTAATCACAATAAAGTTAAGTCAATTTTATTTATATAGCCAGCCCCTAAAAGGTAAGGGGCTGGCCTAAAAAATAACTGCTCCTAGCTACTTGGAAATATTATTATTAGCAGCGAGACAGAAGAGTTCCCTGTGTATCAGAAAGCATTTACTACTAACTAGTAAGACCAGTACTAGCACTACATCACAGTAATGGCGTCATTAAGGTCCCATGGCCGTCGACTTGTTCAGCTGTAAGTTTTGACTGATGTTATTTTGTCAATGTGAGTGATATGTGTTAGCACATACAGTAAATGTGTGTGTGACAAAAACCTCAAGGTGTTCTCACAGTCAAACATCAATAACCTCTTTAGCCACCGTCTAACTTCTCTATGTACAGAGGGGGCAGTTTAGTGTCACAAAATCTACATGTTTTATATTGATGCTTGGTTTACCCAACTTTTAATGTACCTACAGCAACACTGGTAATCATCATTGATCATTGAAGTCCACTCTGAAATGTATATGGTAGCATTTTGAAAAAACATTTTTGGACACAAACACAGAAATGACCATGTTAATACACAGTAGAGTCCATTTCTGCTTTGCCATTTGTTTGTGTGTCATGTGTTTTTGTATTAGGTTATGTCCAGCAGCAGCTACAAGGTAAAAAACAATGGATGTCAAGAAGGTATCAGTATATGACTAAAAAGAGGCAAACTTCTGACTTAACATTCAATATAATTCCAGGAACAGATAATCATGACAAGAAACATGACATAAAAAGTGATATGTGGAGGCATTTTGGATTCAACACCATAGATGGACAAATTGTGGACAAAGGTAAGGCTGTTGGCCACTTTTGTAACTGCACCTGCCTTACTATGACAACACATCTGAAGTCACCTGCTAGCTTGTCACTCAAGTGAAGCAGCTGATGCACCGTGAATGAAAAAAACACTTCAGTTTTGGGTGCGTTGGGTTCAACTTAATTCCAAATGGCATGTTAGTGCTCACTCATTCAAACTTTATTTACTTTTTTTGTAAAAGTGACAGTCCAAAATGGACTTGACTGTACATACTACATTAGGTGTCTGTGTATGAGGATAGGTTCCAAAAATGTGCACTTGAAAGGAAAATGGTGACCTTTTGACATTTTGCCTTTTAAACACACGTGCAGTTGACGTGCTTTCATGTGAGAAGAGTCAGTGCATACATGCAATGTCATACATTTGTAGTGGCGCACACTTGCACCAAAAGCATCTATGCAAACCCTTGTAGACACGAGCAGATGACAAAATTTACGCTACAAGGACCCTTGTCGACCCTCACAGCTAGGCGGACGCAGAAAGTATACATTTCAAATTTTGGTTGAGGATGATCTTTGATCATCAAGTGACGACACTTTTGCCAGCTTTATTTGCTGATGAAGGTGTCAAAAGAGTTTGGTCACCTTATCCAAAATCTAAAGAGAGGATCTGTCCCCAATGTGTGTTACCAATAGATGTCTATTACCTGTGAATGTCAATTTACATGCAAACACAGCAAAACTATGAATGATAGCGCAAATATCTGCTACTGGAAGGTTCAAGCTTAAAAAATGTACACACAAATGGAATTTCCCATCCATGTGCTCTGGTGTCTTGATGCAAGTGTCACAACAGTAACATCATTATGTGTGGAACTAGCCTGATATCAGAACACTCAATTTCCATGGAGGAGGGGGATTCGATTTTCCCTAACGAATCACGAGAGACCAACGTATCCGCCTGTATCTAACGTCATTTTAAGCCGACACTGATGCGTAGCCATGCCAACCATGATTCAATGGTTTTGGTTTTGCCGGGGATTTAACAGCGGAGTAAGTACGACGATGTCGGGCGATATTGAGAAAACATGTCCTCTATGTAAAATGTATTTGTTAATCAAGGGGGTCATATCAAATTCAAGAATATCATTCTGCAGCCCAAACACAAAAGAGAGGCCATGAAGTGAACGTTTTCGATGTCTGGGTAATTCTCCCAAATAGTCCCCGTGTCTATTCTGGCAGGATTTGTGTCAAAGGTTTTCGACTACTTGTCAGGGTTGAAGAGTCACAAATTATTCTAAAGAAATGGCAATTGGAGCTTAAAGTTACGGACACAAACAAGGAAGGCTCGAGAAGAGAAGAGGAACCGTGCTACGCCAACAAAGACGCCACGGAAAAAGAAGCTATGCCAGAGTCTCAACCCGGCATCTCATAGCAGTACGACAGAGGTAAATGTACACACTGGCACGCTGAAACTAACCCAACTTGTTATATTGTAGTTACGTTATGTTAGCATGTAGGCCTCCCCCCGTGGCGCTCATTGGATCGATTGCTTTTTAACCGAGAAACCGCTGTTTTATGTCACGATGCCAGACCAAAAGAATCAGTCAACTCGATGGAGTTGGTGGATTCGAAGGTCAGGACCCAGGCAAGTGTGGAACGGAAACTGATTAATCCAATGTAAAGTATTAAATTAGTTAAATATAAACAAAAGTTATTCAACTATCTCAATAACTTTCGAAAATATTTTTCTTTTGACATGCTACTTTGACATGTGACATTTACTATGATTGATACTTAAACCTATTTATTCACTCTACTCAGCTGAGATACACCTCATTTGCATTTTTTAAAAACTTTGCTTAAATTTTATTAGACAGTGGCACAGAAACAAAGTTTGAGAGAAACACGTAGAAACACAGGAGCTCAAAATATCTTCAAGGGCACAAGTGATCGGTGCCAACATCACTCCTACCACAACAGATGATAACAAAAAAAGTCTCCACACACCACTGAGCCATCAGCAAATCTTGGATTTCCACTCCATGTGACTTTTGTGTACCGGGCCGGCCATTGTGACTTTTTAATTTTAGAGTTTGACCAAAGTGTTATTTCTTTGGGTTAAATGAATTTGGCGGTAGATGACAAATATTACAAATTTTAGTCAACCAGCAGTATTAGTAGTTTGTAAGTTTTATTGTCACATCCTGAGACAGGGGAGCTTCCCAGCATGCACCAGGGCAACAGACTCAAGGATATAAGTTTCATTGTGTTTGTGTTCCTGAATTCTTACTGTTTTACATTGTCTTCTACAATGTCTTCCCACACTTCCATCCAAATATACCATGTATCAAAAGAAAAAGTGTGTGAGTGTGGTGAATGATGCTATCTGTGTCCTACCTGATTGCAGGTGCTGATGTCCACTCCCCCTTTCAGATATTCCAAAACCTTGTCGATGTTCCCTGCCCTCGCTGCTCGCAGGAAACTGGTGTTACTGTCCGACTGGAAGAGGCACAGAGGAAATACATTTTCAAAAATAATCTACATAATGTCCAAACCACATTTAGAATTTGTCATTGACTGTCAAATAGAGTGAATGAATCACATCATTTTGCCACTCTACTGTATATTTTGTATACTGCTTTTTTTCCTTTCGTATGTAGCACAGTTACATACCCTCTACCTACTACAACTACCTAATCTGTTTATTGTGTACATTCGTATTTTTTAAATACATAACTACATGCACTTTTGCTAGTGTTTGCAACTGGTTAGATGCTTAAAGGTTGCGCAGGTGACGCAATAGAACAGTTCTGCCAATGGCTTCACATTATTCCAGTGATCTACAGGTGGCAGTAACACGGCAAGAAATGCAGCAATGCACCAACAAAGGCAGTGAAGAAGAAGACTGTGAGATGGTAAACATGGATGTAACAATACTGGATTTCAAATACTTAAAAAATCGACTTTGTTTTATGAGGAAGGACATCAATGCATTTGTTAGAGCTCAAGGATTCACACAATGTGTTTTGGTGAGTAACAGTGAATAAAACGGAACTTTTGTTTGTTTACAAGAAAACTCCACAGGGCACCTTTAATTGCATTTCGTTGTACTAGTAGTTTAGTTTAGTAATCTAAACTAATGTATGCATGCTGTTTGTACAAATAAACTTGAACATAATTATGTATGCACGCTTATGCAGTCAACATGTTTTAGTTTTTTATAAAGCAAAAATTGGTTTCTTAGGGGGTCTAAACTGGAATTGAGCAGAATCTCACAATAAATCATTATCTACAATAATTGTGCAGCCATAATTAGACACATTTGTCTAGGTTTGGAAGGACATGTCCCCTGTCTGTTTTTCGATACTGAGTGAGCTGCAGTTGGAAACACACCAGGACTGTAAGGAGGCAGAATGATTCAGCATTTCCTCTTGGTGCCTTCACTAAAGCTAAATCCTGGCTCACATACAACTTGTTCAAAGCTCCCTGCTCTGTGCTCCTCCTGTGGAAAAACACTGTGTGATGCTTATTTTTACTGCATTCAAACTGCATTACTCCTTCCACAGGGAGGTCAGAGGCCAGATACAGAAATACTGTAGCACCACACTGGAGGACGGTGGAGACTCACTGTATTGCTCGTGGACACTTCAGCAGATGTTCTGTTTGTTTTCTAGCTGAGGAATGGTCACTCATTGGCTGTCAAGGTCACATTTTCATGAGCAAACTTTTTCAGTGTTGACAGTTATTAGAGTCAGAGTTCGGCGAGTCCTTCACTCAGTCGCCTACAGCATCACCCTGCCCACAGTTTCACACACAGAATGCAGAGATCAGAGGAAAGAATGCAGCACTCATGATGTATAAAATGAGCAGCGACACTGCAGCACTGATGTCTACTGCACACACATACAAATAGTCCTGGTCTGATGTTTCTGGCTGACCTGCAGTCAGCTGCTGTCTGGCTGCTGCAGAGAACTGCACTGCATCACTCAGACTCACAGCTACTGGAGCGTTCTGCAACACTGCCACGTTCACCTCCAAGGACCATATTATACAGTATATTATGTTTTTCCATCTTTTAGTCCACTATCTACACATAACATAAGTTTTCAAGTTCAAGCTACAGGCAGTTTACAATTCATGCCAGTACACTACAAAAGTCAACTTGCAGAGCCTTGAAGCCCGTTGGAGATAGATGGTGAAGTTGTATACATGGATCGTTTGTCCTTGTTGGTGCGTTCAAGAATGCTCTGACATGGGGGTAAAATGAGCAGTCCACCTGTTTGTGGTAATTTCGTTAAACACAATGGAACACAATTTCATTGGGGAATATGAACCATGTAAATTTTGAGGCAGGGTACACCTTCAGACCCTTACAATATCAGTTGATTGTGCTTTACCATTAATTGAAATGGGGCTTTTGGGGCCCCTGATGGTTGAGGCCCCAGGGCAGTTCCCCACTTAGCCCTTTTGGTGTTCCAACCTTGCTCCTTGACAGCTTCAGCCTCAGATAAGTAACTATTGTACTACTTACTATAGGTACTGCTGTACATGGCGTTACTTCCAGTTTTGCTAGGGCTAGGCTAGTAGTTCCCCCCTGTTTCCAGTCTGTGTGCTAAGCTCCTTATCTGATTCTGGGTAAGACAGCAAACAAAAGGATTTCCCAAAATGTCAGAGTGGTCCTTTAATGAAGTGACCACACAGAAGGGTCTGACGCCACAACTCTAAAGGACAGTAAACACTGGCAGCATCTTGGCACACATTACCAGTGGATGCGGGTCAACTCAGGATATGCCACTGTTGTATTTCCCAGTACTCATCATCAGCTCTTCATAAAAGCAGCAACTGTATCACATTTAGTAGTTATATATATTTTTTTTTAATATTTTACCTTTTCAGATTATTAGTACACAGTTTTCATCGCTGTAAAGGGAAATAAAACTTTATTTACTTTATGTTACATAATTTCCTAATAATTTCCCATGAAGTTTCCTAGAAGGAACTATTTTATTCTGGTACTAATTGTAGTGAAAATAGAGACAAAGTTCTGAGACTGTTATTTTAAGTATATATACTGCACATACTATATATATAACACAACATATTTAAATATATCATTATGTATATTGTATATATTATTCTTTTGTATACCTATAAACTTTACACATCATGGCTGCCAGAGGATTTCTTTCACACAATTATTTGCACAATTCGTTTATACAGTCTAAAGTATTGCAAGGTATATATTGCATAGCTTTTTTAAAATGTCATCGCTCTAATTTCTTCAACTTCTTATTTTAATTTTTAATTTTTTCTCATTCAAACAGTTTTTATCTGTTTTCTTACATCGTGGCCTGTCTCTGTGCTGCTGTAACATGTGAATTTCCCAGGTTAATTTAGAAAGAAAAACAATCATTCTCATTCGTAATAAAATAGAAAATATGTCTGCTAAACCCTGGAAAGACTTGCTCATACAGCCTCATACATGTTCGTACAGGGTTTGCATTGTTTTCTAGCAGCACTGCACAAAGCACCATTACCACAACGAGCCTGTCTGATAATATCTTCACATTCCCTCCAGAGCTGCTAAGTCACATTATGCAAGACCTTGCCCTAATCATCTTTCTGCAACTGGCGGGTTGCTATAGTGACACTTAGACCAACAGGACTCTCAGACAAGTGGGGCTTTTCAATGGAAAACACTTAACATTAGAGAGAAAGGGAGAATTGTGGCAACCAGCTTCCTACAGAAACTGTTTCATAACTTCTGGTTATAAGGAGCTTAGTCAGTTTGTCACTCTCTTTGATGGGAAATGTTTTGAATGTGCTGTGCAGATCAGAAAAACTGCATTTACAGGCCTACAGTTACATGAAGGTCATGTTTGGGGTGAGGTGGCATTAAATAGGAACAGAAATAAAGTAAATAAAGGAATCATGAAGCTCATTGATTTCTATTGCTTTCATCACTGTTCAAATAGTACATTTTAGAATGGAGTTAGGTAGTTAAGTGAAACGAAAATAACACATCCCCAATAACACTGACTACATCTTATGTAGAATCGTATCACAGGTGTCCTTTCTTTAACAATCTGTTCCTGCTTCTGTTTTAGCTTCTGTCAAGACACATCAGTTCATGACTTAATCAAACCTGCCAAGCGTGACAAAGCACAGTCCTAAAGCTCCTCCACCAACACATTACATCAAACATTCATTTACAAAGTCACTGCCTTCATCATCGAGTGCGAGGAGCTTTATCAATAATGCAAACCAATCTCCTAAACCCCTACACACATGCGCGCGCACACACACACACACACATACAAACGCACACTCGCACACTCACGCACGCCACGCACGCACGCACACACACTGTGAGAAACCAGTGACCAGGCTGGGAGCATCCTTGCCCCTCCCAGTTACCACGGAGACAAGCACTGTCCTCACTGGAGGTAACCATGACAACAAGGATTTCTGTCTGTCAGCAGAGCTAGCAAAGTAAGCACAGAAAACATGAAGGGTATTGCTTCCTTTAGAACTGTCAACACAGCGGTACACCATGGCATCAGTGTATCGTTCACATGTGAGATATACTGGATCTTTAGGTGTGTGTGTGTGTGTGTGTGTGTGTGTGTGTGTATTCAGTACCTTCTGAAAGAAGGTTTAGTCAAAACCTTTAAGTATTATTGCGATTTTTGTGAGAGTGTCTTGTCAATGTACCAACTAGCTAGTTAGCTATTTTGCAAGCAAGTATTAGCTACACAAAATCTTCTATTTGTACACATTAGCTAGTGCTAACTCTGGTATTAACACATAAATTATGTTGAGTGTGTTTGCTTAACATTTGAGTGAGCCAATACGCATAGTAGCAGGGCCCTGGAACTAAAAAAGGGAAACGTTTTTAGGTAACGTGAACTAGACCTTATATTTTGCATAAATTAAAAACCCTATGCTGATAAAAGCAAGGACAAGTTTAAAGATTACAGTAACTTCCCTCCTACGCAAAACACCAAACTAAATGAGCTGTTGGTGAAGGCTTGAATGTAGGAAGATAAAAAGACTTAAAACACCTGTGAATAATGGACTTCCATTTGATAGATAGTGAGCAATGGGATGCCCATGTTAATACTGCATGCAAGTACTTGCTTCTATGGCTAACATTTGTATAATATTAGCTTAATGCTATATACATTTTAACTTATTGTTCTTATGGCTAATTTGTTAGAACAAAGTGTTAATAGTTTATTAATACCAAGTAGTGTATGTACTTAAGTAGTGTATTCTAAAGTTTTAGCATGGACCACTGGAGCCATATATAGAATATACATAGAATACACTTGCTAAAGCTAATTACCTAAACTGCATTCATCTCAGAGAATTATAACCCATCTCTGCAGCTCTATGGAGCTTTTTAGCATTTTTTAAACTCATTATTTTGGTTATATTTAATGTATGGTTCAGTTTCACCGCTTAATGGGTCAGTCTAATTTCCAGCAACAGGAGGCTGTTTTCAAACGAAGGTATATATGAACATAGTGGAGCATTTAGCAGCTAAAGAGCCTGGCATATTTCTCAGGAGCTGGTGGAGAGAAGACCAGAGATAAAAGGAGAGTGAATATTAGACTGGTGGCCAAAAAAACAACTCCAAATAAATGATAATGTTGCTCTGTGTCTGCTGGATGGTTAAATGAGCAGTTGTTTGCTAACACATTAGCCATAAAAACTCTGTAAGGTAAATTTATGTCACACCTGTGTGTCTGTCAGCTTGTTTTAGAGTTATTCTGCCCTCTAGTGGCTAAAAAGTCATTAATGCAGCTTTAAGCCAAGTGTTAATATGGAGTAGGCTACTGCAGCCAATAATTAACATGTATGGGAGTGTGCTGTCATCACCTCTACCAAAAACAAAATGCATTACCATTAAACTGCCATTTGCTACACCATTAACCAACACCATAAATTTAACCTAAACCTACTTCTAGCTTTAAACATTTCCATCCTTCAAAATAGTTTAAAGAGAACATTTGGCCCACATTAGAACAAGACTAAGAACATATCTACACCATAGACTGTATAAAACATGGGCGTAGTGTCCGTGACGTCACCCATAGGTTTCTGAACAACTGTTGTGAAGCTCAAAGTGGGTGGCTCCTGGTGGCTCCGGCTGTCGCCATCTTGGCAGTCTTGGCATCCTGACTCCAGCTAATCCAAAAATGAGGTGGAGCTGAGGCGGGCCGAATGAAGCCTGGTTGATGAAACCACCTAGCGGCAAGCCATCTGTGACGGCACCCACCCGTCACTCAAAGCGACCACGTCCTTATTTATGCATAACTTTAAGCCTTAATATAATTTAAACGGGTGAGTTATAAACAAATACCCCCTCACAGTTGTCGTGAAGGGGGAAATTACCTATGGAGACCAAAACCGTTTTTTTGTACCAGGCTGTGAACGTGTTTGTTTCTGCTGTAAAGCTGGCCATTTTAACATGGAGCTCTGTGGGGAGTGCAGTGCTTTTGGAGCCAGCCTCAAGTGGCCATTCGAGGAAGTGCTGTTTTTGGCACTTCGTGTTGGCCTCATCTTTCAGTTTGCCGCTTGATATACACATACACACACATAAGTTGCAACTGTGTCCTTGTTTATTTATTTGAAGAGGCACATTCTATTCATAGCTGTCAGTACGGAATAACAGTATCTGTGTTTACTAGCAACTGCACTTCTCCCGTTGGTGCTGGCTCTGTGTGTGTTTCTGATATTAAAAGCTCCTTTGGGTTGCCTTGCACACAGTAGTCCATGAACACACCCACAGTTTTGAGATTACAACAGCACTTCAATGAATGCAACCAATAATCATTCCAACCACAAAAATCCACATTTAGCCAAATAAAAACCTGCTTTTATTTTATACTTGGAGGTGTGAGGTTTTCTCCCCACAGCGATATTAATGATATAATCACATACTACAGACCATTCATGCAGAATAGAAATAGCCTGTTCTAATTCATTATCCTCAAGATGACATAACTGGAACTATAGTAGGTCTCGATATATACACATTTCCATTATGATCAAAGTCAGCTGACCTGCATACAGTGATATCCAGCCTTACAAGATGATTTGGAAATGGCCCGAGGCTGTTTCCAGCCAACCAGAGCTGTCCCAGTGAACCTATTAGCCTACAGTGTATCAGAGGATTATTTGTTTCAGAAAAATGATATAAATGCATATGGCTGGGGGAGCATCCATGTAGTTCATACAACTGCACCAATATCATATGTGTATATACTGTACACTTTCTAAATATATACAGTAAGAACTGCTATTAAAATGTAATGATCTGACCTATGGCAATACTTTAAAACAAAGTATAATTTTAAGCTCAATAAGTATCAAAAACTATAATGTGATCTGGGCGAAAATGGCAATTCTAACTTTACATGATGACATCATATAACACTCTCCTATACTGCTGTTTAGCAGAATTAGCACAAATGAATCATCTAAATTGTACTACAGCTGGCAAAGTGAGTATTCTCTATTATAAGAAGCTAACTTTAAGGCATTAGGACAGAAATTGATGGTTTAAATGATGTATGCAAAAATATTTGATCAATAAATGAATTCCTTTATCTACTACATGCTTGATTACATCCCTTTGTGATGTTTAACTAAAATAAAACTACAGCTACAGGACTTTTTTCTTATCATTTCCCACTAAACATGCGCATATCTGCTACCACTCATAAATAGGAGGAATACTGACAGTTACTTTAAAGCTGCACATGACTACAGTATATCAGTGCGAGGGGGTCAAAGGTCATGGGTCAAGACGTAGAGCTCTCCAGAATAGACCAAACACAGGAGGTGGGTGGGATGTGACTTCAGAGCACAACATAAGCTACACAAACATGATGAATGTTCCAGTGATCAGGCACATACAGTTACGTTTGCTTGATTTGATCTATACGATTATAACCAGGCAGTAAAACACAACAGCAGTCCAAAATGTAATAAAGACTCCGCTGATTTTACAAGTTGGCACAGTAAAAGTGACCATTAGCACAGAGATATGGGGTTGAGAACTGTAGTAGGTTTTAACAATGGTATACCTCAAAGTGAGAGAGGGTGGTGCAAACATCGTGGTTTGGGTTAAAACAAGTACTTAGTTAAGTACCTTCGTCATCATGGTTACGATAATAACAAGCATGGGGTTAAGGTTGGGGAGCGATCATGGTCATGGTTCAGAAAAACAACAATGTTGGAACAGGTTTGAACAGGAAGTGAACAGAGGTCTCCCGTGCTGAAGTCTGCTGCAGTGTTGACAGACTGGGCTGTGATCATTTGGGCTCCTTTTTGTACCATTTGGGCGGTTTCCATCAACAAAACGTTAGGCTGTTTTTCCATGTTTATCAGCCAGTGTAACAGTACAACTGTGCTGAGGAGAGCGAATGCTGATGGCAAAGAGTCAATATGTCTGACTTCACCACACACAAGCAAACATTCACTCAGAGAGACGGTCTGACTGTTGTAATCGCAGTTTCACTGACTTTTCTCTTTGTGTTTCTCCTCTCATCCTCTCGCTTTCATCCTATCAGATAATAGAAGCTCAGCTGGAACCGGTGCTGCCAGGGGTCACTACAGGCTGTCAGGTCACCGCCTCCTCCTCCGCCTCCTCCGCCTCCGCCTCCTCCTCCTCCTCCACACAGGCCAGTTCCAGCAGTCTGGGCCCTCCTGTGCCAGTCGGTTAGTTACACAAGTACTTTTTCATTACTACAAGTTGGTGGAATGAGATGTGAGAATATTTTGACAGTTGACAGAGTAAATGTAAAGGTGAAAGCAACTGTAAGTCTGACTTTTTCACCAGATTAGCACAAGACCTAAGACCTTGAGTTTACTTTGAATTGTACTTTATTTAGTCTGGATGTAACATTAAAGGATCATACAGGTAGTTGTGCATGTTTTAGCTAATTATCTTTTAATTATGTAAATTCTCCATTACTGCTGACCATTATAGATGGATTTCCTATCTTCCAGGCTGAAATCAGCTTGAAACATGTAATGTAACGCACACACTTTTGACATATTAAGGCCCTAAAAAAGCTGATATGGGTAACGTGTTGGAAAACATTTGCATATTTATTTATTACCCATCTAACAGGTACAGAGCAACATTAGTATTCATTTGGAGACGTGGTTGTGTCCATGGGACGAATGCAATATTCACTCTCCTGTTAGCTCTGTGTTTGGTCTCCACCAACTCCTGAGAAACACATCTGGCTCTTTAGCCGCTAAATGCTCCACTGTGTTCAGCAGCGAGTCGTGCAGCCTGCTGCAGCTGGAAACAATGTCGATGAGAGCGGGAAAGCTGAACCAAAACAGTCAAGATGTGTGCACAACCAAAAAATGAGCTGAAAGAAACGAAAAAGTTCTGTAGAGCTGAAGGGAACTGCTGAGTTGGTGATTATTCTCTTTGGGGTAGTCACTATAAGAGCAACACTTTTCTCATTACATAGTCATTTGAGCCATTAGTGCAGCTTCAAGTTGCCGCAGCAGGTTTTAGTGTGTAGTGTGTTCACACTGGAACACTGACAAAGAAAGGACAGATATGCTAAAACCAAAAAGTATGTATAAAGTATAAATATGGTTGATTTTTGAGTGTGCTGTTACTGCACACTATTCTCCTACGATGCAATGCACAAGGGAAATGTAGGAGCAGCTCACAGCTGAAAATACTTAAATAAATTGTAGGTGGTGGTAAAACAGCTGTAAAAAAAAAAAAAAACGTTTGGAAAACAAAAAACAAGTATTAAAGCTGGAGTGTGGAACTTCTGTCTCCCCCCTGTAACAGCCACATAGCCTACTCCAAATATTTTACCAACCTGTCCAAGTGCAGTAACGTGACATCCGTGTCGGCCCTCAGGCCGTCTCAGCGCTCTCAACAAGGAAAAGCTAAAGCCACAACAATGGTTCTCCGTGTTTGTCCTCGCTGTCGATTTTCAAATACAGAGAGATTTACCTGGCAGTGACTAATCAGCATTGTGTGAACTCATCTGGCAAGGGCTCGAATGTAACAGACGTTCATGTATATGTAGAAGTCCCGCACTCCAGCTTTAAATCTCAAGAAATACATTTTGATGTCTATTTATTTATTTAAGTTTAATTGGCAGTGGCTTTCCAAAGTTGATTCACATCTGACATCACACATATTGTATCATTTCCTGTTAGTATAACATGGTAAAGTATATCAATATAAAACACTATACTATAACAACATTAAATTAGTATGTAGTCTGGACTTAGGACACAGCTAAATGATTTGGTGGTTGTCGGAAGCTCTGATAATCAATGTGCCAAAAGGCTTTGCATTGACATGCTTTGCTTTTGGAAAGGAACTCACAAGAAAATAAAACAACACAAGAGCCATCCAAAGGATCATGTGAATTATTGCATTGTGCATTAAAAGACTACTGTTCACCAGGTGACTTTTTGGCACAAGATTTTCCTCCAGCACTTGAATGCACCAGCAATGACAACTTTGCAAAACAGCCTCTACTGCATTACTACAATCAGAATCAGAATCACTTCATTGATCCCCGAGGGGAAAGTCTTTCGTTACAGCTGCTCACTGTCACGTCAGAAGAGAAGTACTACAAGACAATTATGTTATGTTTTAAGTCTCTGTCCTCAAGTAGATTTTCATGTTAACGTTCAAAAGCTGCCTGACAGGTATGAAATCACTTCAGAAACAAAAATGGTGGGCATTTAAAAAAGAGTTGGATGAGCTAAAACATGCGAAGCCACCAGTATGATGAATACTGATGAAGCCCTGCAAAAAAATGTAGGCGACCTTGTGTGCATGTGTTTGTGTATGTGTGTATCATGGTCATCCCCGCACTATTTGAAATACAATATATCCAAACTGTTGATGTCCTTTGATTCACTGAAATGTGTTTGTAATTCAGCGGTATAAAGAAACAAGTTCCAGTATCTTAAAACAAGGCATTAAGGCAGGTGAAAAACTGTCACAAAACTGTCACAAAACTGTCACAGTTTGTCACACACACACACACACACACACACACACACACACACACACACACAGTGCACACACAGTGCACACACAGTGCACACACAGTGCAGCAGCAGCGGCATGCTGCTATAGTCATTACATTGCTTTTCAAATTAGGCACAAGAGTGCACATGCCGCTCTGCAGGGACACTTAAGGAACAAAAATGTTACTCTGGCCTTTAAAGGGAGAGGAGAGGTAACACACACCCACCGCCACCCCCTCCCCACAATGCCACCTACACAGACACACTAATACACATACAAGCTCCTCAAACTGCTCTAACCATAAACATCTGAATCATTTATTTGTCTATACCTGTTATTATCTATTGCAAGGAACAAATCGGTATTTATTCTAAAGTCACAACAGTAAGTCCAAAGCAGTTTACACAAAAGCTATCAGCTCCATGCAAATGATCTCATGTGAAAAACTACAGAATGCATGCAAGTGGAGCAGCTTGCCAGTGCCAGATACAAAGAACAGTCCTGCCATCCAGATTGTGACCAAAATAAAAATAACTGAGGATTTAAAAGTGAGAGCTGACACTCACTTTCAAGTGCTTTAAAGCTTCTGCTTTAAAAAAGTTGCTTAAAAACTTCTCATCTTTAAAAATCTCCTCAAATACCCCAAAAAGAGCACTTCAGGAGCATCTCAGTTGCCTGCTGCACCTGTGAGTGTGGGCTCTTACCAGCATCAATGGAGGCTGCACAGGAAAATGCTCCACACAGTAGTAGTCTGGCATAGTATTCTGGTCCAGGTTGGCCTGGCTCCCGGCAGTCCTCAGGCCCTTGTCCGAGCCACAAACCTTACACATGGCCGCGTTGCCCATGGTGCAAGGTTTACAAGTCTATCCCATCAGAACGTAAAGGAATCTAAGTGAGTGCATTTAATCAGTCTGATAATCCACTCCCTGTCCCTGTTTCCCCTACCCTCCCCCTAAAAACTTTACACGCTACCATCCAGGGGGGGCAACCCCCTTAGTCCAGGACAAACCTCACTTCCCTTTGGCCTCAGTAGCGCTCCTGTCCCTGTTGCACCACTTGACCAGCGTTGTGTCCTGTTACTACTGCCAGCACAGTGCTTGCTCTTCCTCATTGCTAATTCCAACTCTCTGACCATTGAACAACACCCCCTCCCCACTCCACCAACAAGACTATTTTTACACCCACCAGCCTAGCTATGCATGTAGAGAGAGAGCAGAGAGAGGGTGGTCAGCATAGGTCGGCATGCCAAAACAGGAGGGGGGAGGGGGCTTCAGACCCAGTAACCATGGATAGATAGAGGCCTATACAGTATGTGCCATGTGATCATACGCAGTGTTTGTCAAATCAAGCACTTTATATTCCAAAAGGGACACTAAAACTCTCCACTGAAATTCAAGATGACGTTACAAAAATCTTCATATATATTAGGATAAGGGCCCAGCAAGAACTTTTGAGTTGTCACAAAGATGCGGTAGCGGTTGCTAGGAGCTGTTAGCGTTGTTATTTATTTGTTATTTCTGTGAGTCAACTTACAACAAACTGCACAACTGTATCAATGTCATATACGCTTATCAGCAATTTTTTTTCTATTGTTGACGTTTTCTGTAGGTAGCTAGCTAGCTAGCTATGTAGGAAGATAACACCGTTTTAATCTGGCCTACTAAACTCTGATTGGTCGATTGTTTCTCTTAACAGCTGAAACTGCCATCATTAAGCACAAGCCCAGACCTATTTCAATTGCTAAATAAATCAGAGATGTGGGTGGCCATTCAGAGGTCTGAAACCAGGCTACTATAGAGGTAGCCACTTCCAAGACCCTTTTTCCCCGTGATAATGGCAACTGGGCTCAATGAAATTACACTCAGATTAACCGTCATTCTCCCTGGCACATTTTGTCAAGCTTGTAGTCCTTGCCAGTCATCCTTTGTATTAGTTTGTGGCTAGCAAGCTATTATTAGCAGTTTTTTAGTTACTCTTCTTCTGGTGTTTTTGGCAGTTAACAAACAGCTTCAGGTGAATCACCACAACCCTCTGGACCTGGCTGTTCAGACCAGAAGTGCATTTCTCCTCTTTTCTAATCACAATAAAGAGCTGATCTTTATAATAACCTCATGAATTTATAACTTAAAGCTTTTTATGTGTTTCTGCTGGGCGTCGCTTCTTCTGTAACAATTAAGTTAAAAGCATCGGCTTGTGTGATGATCAGCGGGGAGGGGCACACACTCTTGTCTCTCTCGCTCTCTGTTGAGAGACAACTGACAAATATGTGGAATAAGTACATCATTTCAACACAATCACAAACAGCAGTAATACTACTTCTTATAAACATAGTGGATGGGCAGATGTGGGGGAAAAAAAAATCACTTCAGGAGAACAGCAGGGAGAACGGCAGAAAAATCAAAAGGGTTGGCAAGCATGGGATCAGATCATAGAATCAGATCATTTATAGCATATATAATATCAATTTATATCGTTTATAATAGATTACCAGTGTGTTTTCGTGCCAGATTCACTTGCAGCACGCGGAAAAAGTAGACCAGACGCCGAAACGATCGCTGCTGAGCACGAGCCGGCCGTGGAGCATGAGATGCATTTATGCTGCTAAGTGTAATCAATAGTGTATTAAATCACATCTGGATTATATCAAGATAATGCAGATTTAACAAGTGTAAATGGGGCAAAAGTTGCAATCTGTAGATTTCCACAGATTCAAATTACAGCAAAGATGATGGGGCTTCTACTCTTGCGTGTGTACAGATCTTTCACCTCATTGTTTTTAATCTGCTATGAAATTGTCTTTCACTGACTGGGTAAAGTGGAAAAGAATTTGTCTATTACTGTGTGATGATGTGGGACAGCATTGCAACCTGACAAACCTGATCAACCTTCCTCTATCTGAGTATGAAATGTGTCCCTTACTACAGTGAAAACAATGATAGTATCAGTAAAGAAATATACACATACCGGTAAATAATAGTGGTAAATAATAATCAATGTGGATTCCCCTGCTGATTGCAATGTAAGTGTGTGGAGTGGCTCCTTTAAGGTTATATACAACAAGTGTAACCTGCCTCCATGTGACCTTTTCCTAAATGCCTTCACCCAGACTGTAAACTAAGCAATGCTTTTTACTGCATGCTTGCTGAACACCTGCTAAATTGCAGCTCTATCGCCAAGAAGAACTGTTTGTGGCTTTGTCCTTTTGCAAGAAAATTACGGGGGGAAACATTGAATACTTGTTACTATCTGGCATCAAAGTGTGGAATGTTGGCACAACAGACTGGCTATAGACTGATTAAATCGACTACAAATATAGGTGGTCATCATATGAGTTGACCCCTACTGGTGACTGGTGTACAACAATAGCAGCATACCAGGCTTTTCTTTAGCACTGTGATCACTAGACATCATGTCATTGACTGCTTAATGGAAGCAGGCATGGTGTTTTGCTAATGCAGATCTGTGTCAGACTGTAGCCCAGAGCAGAACTGCATTGATTCACTAGGACTGAATGCAAATTAAAGTCACACAGACCTTTTCATGGCAATTGATCGGTTCACAGAATAAATGGTATGCTGTAAATAGAAGCTTCAGACATCAGGTCCCTGATGTCTCTACATGCCGGTGTATGTATCCACAGTCATATGTATGTTTGTATTCACCTCGTGTGCATGTATGTGTCCTTGTCTGATGACATCAAGGAGGTAAATGTGCCCATTCTCTTTGCAGTCTTCTGGGTCATGATTCATACAATACTGTCACTGTTGAAAATATCACCCACACAATTCTCATTCACTGAATGTTAGCGTAGGGAGAAAGACTCCTCGTTGTTGAGAGTCACAGAAACCACATGAGGAAGCAGCTTTTGAGTTTTCTATGAATGAATGAATATAAACTGAGTAAGCAAACACATGATCATCATATTTACCACGTCTGACAAAATCACACTGAGCTTTTTAGGTAAGGAGAACTGAAAACCATCTAAACATATACTCACCAAGTAGCTGAAACTGAATGGTGTAAGATCAAAAACTACAGTATCTTGCTCTGGAATCAACTATGATTTAATACATGAATTTAAAAACTCAAATCAGATCTGCATTTGGAGGTGATTGGAATTTCATCCATCCATTATAAACTTTTGTACAAGCTAACATTTCTTTACTGAGTTCTTAGGTAGTCCAGTTAAAAAAGCATTGCAACAAGAAAACCAAAGCATGATTTGATGTCTTTGCATCATAAAGAGCCAGCTATAGCTTGACTATTGTTATAATGGCACCCAAACCTTTTCACTCAGTTTGGGCCTGTTTCCCCGAGCTTTTGAATCCAATTCCAGGTTGGTAAAATACTTTGATTTAGCACAGAGTGTAATACATCTCCAATCAAATCGATTACTTCCTCCCTTTTTTTTCATAAGCAAAGAGTAAAATAGAAACATTCAGGGAGCCATTTAGCTAAATGGAAAATATGTTAAACATCAGGAAAAAAAACAGTATTAGAATCTATTGAGTATTTGAACGTATATCTTTGCGTTTTAGCACTTGAATATTAAGTTATTTAAGTGATTTTGTTGCTTAATGTTGTTGAAAGTCAAAACTAAAAAGATATGTCAAGGAATTCAAAAGGGTTCACACATTGTAAGAACATTCACTGCTGGATTTGGGTTTAAAAAATGCTACTGAACCCCAACCCTAAGCAAAAATATGTATGATGAAAAAAGGTGTGGACCAAGTATAGAACCATGTGGAACACTGTATGGAAAGTCATGGGTATTTGAAAAATGCTCACAAATACTTTAAAAACTGTCTCCCTGTTAAATAGGTAATAATGACTTTACTTTTGGAATTATCTTGGGAGCAGGTCTGAATAATCTTGAAATATGCCAAATTTAATTACTAAAATCATAAAAGCCTACCAGTACTTACTAGTTTTCTATCTTTAGGTGCTGGACAGTCTTCTGAACCAACAATTAGAATATCATGGGAAACATTTGATTATAACTAAAATATCATGGAGTGAGACTTGTGTGATGGCACATTTTACAGGCTGACACTTCTGAGTTGGACAATTCCTATCTAATCTTATTTCTAATAAAAGGCATTATTATTAGGAATGTTGGGTTTCATTAACTGAAAAGTCTATGTCATTTACTAAATTTTAAAGGCATTAATGGATAATTCCAAATGGCACCCATCATATTTCCTGACTAAACAAAATTTCTGGTGATGTAACATGGTTAGTAATGTGTAACTTCACAAAATTAGATAAAATGTAACAAAATTAGATAATAGTAAAAAGAAAACATCCATTGAATGAGCAGCAAAATTTTAACTGGTCACTGGTGATCAGGGCATGAGCAACCAATCAATTTCAATAAAAAAATCAGGCCACCAACAGTGGTGGGGTGTAGGCAAATGGTCATGTTTCATAGCAGCATTATATACGTGCATATAATCACACATAAACACAAGTCATTCAGTTGCAGTTTGGTTTAACAAGGTTACATATCATTCTACAAACAGTGTCTGCAAGGCAAGTCACGTGTCAGACAGGGGTAGCCGAACTAGCACTACTGCTAGCTAGCTAATCTGCGAGCATGTTTACTGCCGGCTGACCACTACTGTTATTACAGCGTTATCTTACAGACCGCACTGACTGTGGGTTTGATGTTGTTTTGTTGTTGAGTTTTTATTTAAAATATGTTTCAATACATATATTTCATTACAAATTGATTATTTTAAATAACTATTGTTCTCTTTTCACTACAGTGGCATTGAGCCGTGCCCTCTTCATTATCTGATATTTCTTCAGCTAGACACTGTGGACAGAGTTGGTGGAAGTCTTTTGCTGGGCAACAAACCCACACATTGCTCATGTTGGGATTTGTTGGGTCTCTGTAAATAATATTATAAAGAGTACAGTCTAGACCTGCTCTATAGGTAAAGTGCAGTGAGATAACTTCTGTTATGAACTGGCGCTATATGAGTAAATTGAACTGAATTGAATTAGAGAATTTGAGGAAAAATTCTGTAATAATAGAACTGTAGTCTAATTAATTATAAGTAAGGTTTGCATGACTATTCAAGAAGGGTCAATGTCATTTTGTAGGGAAGTTGGCTTAATTTAATTTGTTTATCTCATAATCTGTCATGGTTTTAGGTCTTGTTTATTCATTTCCTGTTTTATTTTGTATACTCACCTCTCCTCTTGTTTTGTGCCTTACTTCCTGCCGTCCTTCATGCTAAATGCTAGCACAGTCACAATTTTAGCAATTTCACAATTTCTCAGTTTAGCTCCATCACCAGTTAAAATACATACAATTAAGCGTGGCCTTCCACTGCTTTGTCACCTAACAGGCCTTTTTAGTTTCATTAACCTTCTCCTGGATGTAATTTACTTAACGTCTTCTCCAATCACCTCTCTAAACCGGCATCATCTGCCAAAACAGTCATCCAATTAGGGTAGCCAATGGATTGGGGGAGGGGGGGCGGTTAAAGAGACAAAGGTCAAACCTGGCCTTCTAGAGGTAGGCAATTAATATTAAGATAACTTCTTAATCTCATCACAAGTTTAAACAGGAAAGTCACTACTCTCATGTCTCCACAATGCCGACAGAAATTATCCCCCCCCTGTAATCCACTGGGCGGGGCAGGCATACACAACAAACTCTTTTAATCTGTGATCAACCATATGGCTGACTGGCTGCAGGAGGGAGGAGGGGCGTTGGGTAAAGGCACTTGTACTGCTTTATGTTCCCGCTGTGGGTTAAATATGATGATGTATGCGTGTACAGTAGCTGTATGAAAGGGTTTACTGACAGTGGAAAGGGAGGAGACATGTTGTAGGGGGTTATATATGGTAGCAGCAAAATGCTAACAAAGGGTTTAACACATAATGTTTCAATTCATGTCTTAATTTTATTTTATAAGTTTCCTAGTGTGAATGCACTAGAGTCAATCTAGAATTATATAATTCAATGGGGACAATGGGTCTTTTTTAATGTTAACATGAGACTACCAGCTAAAGCTAACACTATCTTAAAGCTGAACTAGTGCACAAATCAGATATAGGGAACAAGGAGGAGGTGCAGCCCAGTAACAGAGACTTGTAATGCTGCAGGGGGTGAGATTTAATATTTAACACACTGTATCAAGCACATTACTGCCACATGTATCAATCAGTATTAAACACACAAGTACACTCAGTCTCAATTAGAGATTTGTACAGCAGGGTCTATCAATAAGGAACAGGCTATAACATAACACAACTGCTATGGAAAAAACATGAATAATAGAAGTTGGAGGCCAGGTTGCTATGGAAACAAAGATTTGAAAAGGTTTATGCATGGATTTGTCTTTTGCTACAAAATAAGAGACTTGCAGAAAATGGCTTCTTCTGTGTCAAACCTTTGTAAGACTGACATATCTGACTGTTATAAACCGAAAAGAGTGACATGTTGGATGTCTCTATTTTCCCAAAGATAGGACTAACAGGTTGAATTGAGAATTGAATTGAACAAGGAGGTTTCCACCTTGACTAAGCTACAGAGATGGTAAAAAGATCCTTAAGACCTCATTTCCACCTGGTATTAAAATGTAATCTGCATTTGGATATGTTATCTGGATAATGACGTCTGATCATGGGCCTTTGCATTCACAAACTGGTATTCTGCCTGTAATGTGATCAGATCTCAGTATGCAAATTAGATAACGGACTAGTCAACAAACAGGGCCTCCCAGGTCAAGGGAAGCGATGCGGGATACTCTTGAAGGGCCTCTACAATGTGCTACATGTGACAGACTGAGACTGGTGAAGGCATCCATTGGCTCCATTTTGGTAGCCTTGCAACTAGGCTAACATTACTTGTTCTGTAAGAAGGTAATCAGAGGCAGTGGAGAAGCTTTCTAACACATGATCATCGTTTTGCACATCAGAGAGTACCCTGTAGTGTCAGAGAGTACCCTGAAGTTTGCAACATCCCTTCAGGGTGCTGTATGGAATCTATTTATATTTCCTTTGCCGAAAGCTGGAAGGGCCCATCTGTTGCTTGAGATAGCAGGAAGAGGCGACCTTTCACTTTGCTAGGTGAAAATTTCCTCTTAAGAATATGGTCAGGTTGTATGGATTGCATTTACACCAGGCTAAGATCCAATCACACCTACAGATGCGGTCTGGCCAATCCGATTGCATTCGGAATGCAATACATTTGCGTGCTTTTACACCTGCGTTAACAAGCATCTTTCCTTCCTGATAAGAAATCTTAATAAAGATTGCATGATAATACCAGGTGGAAATGGAATCCGTGAAATTGATTCTGTTGCCTTTGTTGGTTACGTTAGTGGCAAAACTGTTTTTAAGGCAGATGAAGCAAGGTCAGGTTCAGTCCCAAGACATTTGAGACAAGTCTGAAGTCCTCTGGGGCAAGTCCATGTCAAATCATAAGCAAAATGCAGGTCAAGATGCAAGTTGTGTTAATCATGTTTTTTAATGATTAACCTGTCAAGGTGAGCAGCCATGTATGGCCTGTCTAACGCTGTCTTATTTTTATTGTTCCAGGATTCTCTCAGGTCGAAACTTGAGATATGAAATCTCAAGTCAATTCTCACAGCAGTCAAGTCCAGGTCAAGTCCTAAGACAATCTTTTTGTGACTTGAGTCAGACTCGAGTCAAAGTCTCAAGTTTCAAGTCTACAACGCTGGCTATGGGATATGCTTCGTTCAAAACAAATTCAGCATTTTAGCATGTTTTCTGTCTATGTGGTGTATTGTTTTGTGCCAGACTCACTCATACAAACTACATGGATGTACAGCATTCTAAGTTGTACTCTGTGAAATAGTGATGGCTTTTGACTGACCAGTTTTTCTTTACCCAAACTCGACAAGTTTATGCTAGCCAGCAGAACTTCATCTCATATTGTGGTGAATATCTGAAGCATTTGTAACTGACGGCCATAACTTAACCTTTTATGTTTTAGTATAAAGGAAATTTTATACTTAACAGTCTTTACAAAGTGGAAATATACCCCACTTTGATACTCAACAGTATATTTGTTCATTCACTCGTGGAGAAAACACCAATGACTTTGACCTTGAGTGCAAGAGTCAAACCACGCTAGACTGGTGCTACACTATCTGCTACTGGATGGTATGATGGGCCAGATGTTGTAGAATTAAGCAATTTTTGTAGTCCTGCAGTCTCTGTAAAGCCTGTTTGTCCAATCAGAAATTAGTACTGAGGACTCCCTGCTGAGGAACAACCAGCTGCTCAACTCAAACACTGACTGAATTACCAGCTGACACTGACCTACAGCAGCTCTACCCACATGACCCAGGTTCAAGCCCCTGGCCTGCTGGGGAGTCACTGTTCTCCAGCTGAGTCTGACCTCTGATATCCTGTAATAGTTTTCTCTGCCATAGTAAGTTAACAGGCTGGGAGGGTCTAATAAAATGCTATCAAGTTGCATTGTGGGAAGTGTGGGATCCAGTGTTTTTGGAGCATACTAGAGCATAAAAAAACTCAGCATATCTCAGCCTCTGTTGCTTCAGTTTTGAATATCTATCTAATATTTATCTATCCCTTACAGCAACTTAATGCTAGTGAAGTAATAAATTGCTGGGTGCACCTTTACATTTTATTTTGTCTTTTTTTTTTAAGTGCTCAAGTTTATAGCTTCTAAATGTCTCCACTTGTCATTTTATGATACTGAGAAGGACAAACAGTGAGCAATGAGAAATGACACACATACACGCACTTGAAGGTGTGATGTTGGTGCCTGGACTGGATCCAGAGGGGCAAATTATAAAATGTTTCCAAGCCTTGCAATCTTAGCATAGCATCTCAAAAAACACACACAGAGAAGAAACTGGTGTGTGGAGGGATGATGAACCTGCCTAAAATAGCAGACCAAACACCCACAGAGCTGTATGAAAGATGAGAAGAAGAATGGCTCTGACTGGAGAAGGAATAGAGAAAAGACAGAAAGAGAGAGAGGGAAGCCAAAAAGAAGGATGATGAGTATGCAGAAGGGTGAATAGCTGGTCAGAGGAATGCTACAGATGGAGATGAGAATATGAAAACTAAAACACACACACAGTCTCCAGGTAGTAACTCTAATATCACACCTCTTGGCACCACCTCGCTCTGCCTGGCATTCAGATGCTGTGCTTTTCTGTCTTGACACTGAAGTTAAATTATCGCCTCAATCTCCAGCGCTCTGTTGTCTCTACTTCCTTTTTGTTCATGTATGGATTTCCATCCATTCTCTTAAGCTTTGCCACTGTACAATCTGCATTACTGACATCAGGGTCCACACTGTGGCCTTAAGGTAAAATTCCATAACTCCTCTGTGACTTTCTACAATTAAAGCTGAACTAATCAATATTTTTACACCATCAATGAGTCAAATGACAATGTGTAATGTGAAAGGGGTCATGCTAAGTAATCAAACCACAGAGCATTATCACCCAACTCTTTCCCATCAGCCCTGTGGGTGTTTTATCCTCTTTAAGCTCATTGTTTTGGTTTTAAGGCCCACAACTTTACTGTTTGGTCAACCTTGTTTCCAGCAGCAGGAGGCTGCATTCAGTGAAAAAGCTCTGATAAACTCTTAGAAACTAGCTGGTGAACACTGTAACATTTAAAGAGCCAGATATGTTTCTCAGGAGTTGGTGGAGACCAAACCAGAGCTAAAAGAAAAGTGAATATTAGACTTACATTCATCAGATGGACACAAACATGACTCCAAATGAATGCTAATATTGCTTTGTGTCTGCTTGATGTGTACATAGTCTAATGTTTGCTAACATGCTCTCCATATCAACTTAAAGATTAAGACATATTTTCTCATGTATCTACTGAGCCCCTAAGAGGACATGAGCAAAACGGAATTTTTTTTGGTCAAGTTTCTGGTGCATATGAGAAACTATCTACTGCTCACCAAAACTTTTTTCTAGAGCACCAGAAAGACACCACAGAGAAACTCTGTGAGCTAGCAAAACACCTTTTTTAACTACACCTTTCAGCTTTTTTAAGACTAAATGGCAACAGACTAAAATATACTTGCCATCCTGAGAACACACCTAAAAAAATCAATGTCAACCAACTAAAATATGATAACACACATAATGTCACCGTTAACTCTTGGCTCTGTAGAGAAAATGTTAATATTAACCATCTAGCGTTAGCAATAGCATACTTTCAGTCTCACTTTGTTAGCTTGCTCTATCTGGCAGCTTGGTTAATTGTGAAATGACATTTTGTATGACTTTTTTTAGATTGACATCAATGTGATGAATGCTATGAGATACGGGGACCAGCTTGCACTCAGTATTCCTGGTGTTTTTGCCAGCAAAGAACTGCGACAAATGGAAACAGGATACTTTCTTGTGAGCACAAGAAACTTTCTGTATACTTTCTTTGACTGGGACAATGCACATTGATCAACAAGAAAACATTTTTAAACGAACCAGAGTTCGCTTAGAAGGCTAATCTTTATCTGTTGTCCCTGGCCACATGTTAAAAAGGCACCCTAGAAATACAATAAAACAACATAAAATTCATATCATTCATATCAATATTACACAATAAATATGCACAAGATAGTAAAGTACACATCTACCAGTACATAGTGTAATAGTATAATACATGGTAGTTAGCTACAATCCTTACTAAAATAGTAAGAGTACTGATCAAGAGAAACAAGACAAAAGTAGAAACTTTCTTGTGAGCACTATAAACTTTCTCATGAACACAAGAAACTTTTTTCTGCTACTATCTGGTACACATCAGAAACTTGTAGCGAAAATGTTTACTGTAATGTCCCCTTAGGGGCTCCCTACACACCCATTCAATTCACCTGGGTGGGGCATCATTCTCAGAAACAGATTTCTCAAAACCTGGACAAATAAAATAGTTTTTATGTATATGTTTTCATACTTGCTTTGGCAATGTTAACTTCTGATTCCCGTGCCAATAAAGCCCCACTGAATTGAAATTGAATTGAAAATTAAAATCCAAACTATCTGCTATCTGGCCAGATACCACTAGAGTTAGGTGAGAAAATACGCACATACCAGACAGAGCTATCTATAGTACTGTATTATAGCTAGAGATGGCTTTGATGCCAAACCACAAGGGCCAAATTCCCAAAAAGTGAGTGCAGTCCATTAAGACCTAAAGTAGCTAAATCTTGACTTCTGCGTAAAGACGTTGGGGCAGATAGCTTTTTTCCAGAAGGAATTTGCTCTCAGGCTAAGCTCCTTTGGGTGATCTTTCCCCTTGCGTAACTAAGCCACACAATCATCTGCTATACTGCACTGCACTTCCAACTTTGGACCACACCACTGTGACAAAAGTGTCTGACAAGCCCGCTGGTCTTATGTGCTTCAATTTCACATCGACAAATCATCAGATTCACAGATTCAAACTTTCAGACTGAATCTGTCAAGATCTCCTGGAGACCCGGATGGCCTACAACAATGGGCTTTCATTGAAGGCATAGCCTTCAAGAAAAAGTGCAGATCGCTTTAAATTTAAGATACAAAGCCCACGATGCAGCAAATACTATCAGAGACTCTAATGGGACACTAAAACTAAAAGATAATGCAACGACTAACTCCTGCTTGTACTCCTACCACTACATTGCCATAATTCAGTACTATTAACCAGTGTGTCTCTGCACTTCCAGGGTAGACGCTGCTGTTACATTCTATAGTGGATTTTCCCTCTCTTGGTTGCCATGGCGATGGGGCTGGTATTTCTCCTGTGTGTCCCATAGTGCCACACCAACCAGATTATGAATGCTATAATCCTGGATTTTGCCAATCCCAGTTCAGCATCAAACAGTGGTGCATGCTCAACATCCATGTACCATCAGTGGGGTGTGTGTGTGGGTGGCTTAATGATGTGGGGTAGGGGGCATCATGGAGCCACAATGACTAAAGAGGACATCTTCTAATTTACAATAAGAGCAGTTGTGTGTTTTGGAATTCCACAAAAAAAAAAGAATACGGAACAAAATGTGACCTGTTCCATTTTCTGCAGCACCAAACAGAGAGTAAGCCTTACTTGTTCAGTCACATAAATGAGATGTTGGGACAAGCAAATGTTTTTAGCTTTTTGGTTTTCAGTTTCAGAACATTTAACAAACAAGGGAAAGGCTGCAGAAATAAATGAAACCATTAGGTGTAAACACAAAAATGTAAACACAGTTACCAGAAACGATTACTGTAGTGGAATGAGTGAAATAATGTAACACACTCTGAACATACAGTGTACAAACATTCTGCATAAATCTCCAGCGGATCAGAAGATAGATCCATAGATAGATGGAACGGAGGTGAGAGGGGGGTGGTGGAGGCAGTGATTCACATCTACGCCACAAACATTTCCCCCTAAATTGTATCCAGCTGTGGCCTGAGATTAGATGTAAAAACAGACAGGAGAGTGGCTTTGGCAGCAGGACAGCTAAATAATGTAATGCTCTGGAGGGTGGTGGGAGGGTCAGGGGAGCATCCAAACCAACCCAGATGGAATGGGCTTGGTGGAAAAAGAAAGCATACTTTTTGCCCAAAATTGTATACACCCTATAATGGTAGTTCATTGGAACCATTAACCCAAACTCACTCTAATGTGACTTTTTTTGACCAGATTCCATGCCAGTGTTTCATTGCAAGTCCATTATTTTCATTGGAGAGTGTGGCTGCTTGAACTGTAGCAGCGTGCCATACCCTGTTTTTCCGTCTCTGAGTTTCCGGAGTTATGTAACTTTAAGATCTCTGTATGCTTCAAATGAACTAGGTTGTGTGACGTGTTGACCAAGCCCCCAGGAACACTGCTGAGCTGTGAGCCAATTTTGGCATAGTGGCCACAAAGGATCAAGTGACATACTGGCCAAAAAATACTTTTTCCCCACACACATCATTACAAAAGGAACAGCTATAAATAGATGAATACATTTTTCTGAGCATCACAAACACCTCAAAATGACTCTTTGTATAGTTAGAATATGATTCATTATGTCCAGTAAAATTGTCTCGGAAGAGCTGTATTAGTAATTTATTTCATGCTATTCATGTGTGAATGCATTTGAAGCATACATTTCAGCGTATGTGCCCAGAGAGCAACTTTCATGGGAATTAATCGGGTGCTATCTTTTAACACGGAATCCAGTTATTTTGTTAATACATCCACGGTATCGTCACATCATCCACATTGACACCTAAAGGCAAAAGTGTTCCAAATGGTTACACTCAAAGGTGGGTCAAAAAAGTCTGCTGTTGTATCCTGGTTGCATCCCACTACCAAATCTCTTTCCAAGAATTCTGTATCTTTGCATGTCTTTGTTGTCTTGACACGATGAATCATACAAATGGGAATAATGGCAGACAGTCAGACAGTCTCTACTTATTCAAGGTATTCATGGTCTTGCACTTGAATAGTGATGAAAGTAACTGCTTTGTAGGATGGGTAACGCTACCTAATAAGCCTTAAAGGTCCAGTGTTTAACATTTAGGAGGATCTATTAGCAGAAATGGAATATAATATTTATAAGTATGTTTTCATTAATGTAGAATCACCTTAAAATAAGAATTGTTGTGTTTTCGTTACCTTAGAATAAGCCGTTTTTATCTACAGAGGGAGCGGGTCCCCTTCCATGGAGGCCGCCATGCTGCATCGCCATGTTTCTACAGTAGCCCAGTAGTAATACTGTAGTTTTTCCTACACGCTTGGAAGGGGAAGATGAGGCGAGCGGTATTCAAATGGTTGCCAACTGCAATTTTATCGCTAGATGCCACTAAATCCTCCACACTGGACCTTTAACATGCTTCATCAGACGCTCTACCTTGCGCAAAGTATGCTGGCATGCACATTTGCTGTGAAACCAGAGTAAGAAGTAAAAGCAACAGCAATGATATTATTGCTATTCAAGGTTTCAGTTACATTATTCATTAAGATGAAAATGTTCTAATTCCAAGATACTGAATATCTTACCTAAAATATTGGCATCGCCAGCCCAAAACGATCAATATCAGCCTTCATATCAGACAAACCTAACTGCCAGAATGAATGGGAGCAGCTAACTTAATGCTTCTTGTGCCAATCTAAGTAATATGCTGATTTACGAGTTGTTAATTTTGTAAGTCGACTTAGAACCTGTACAGCTGTGTCCATCTCATCTCAAAATGGCTTGTGCCCATTTTTGTGTCGATTTTTCTGTAAATTTTTTCATGGCTGTTGCTAGGTAGCTAGCTATGTAGCACCATTCAAAAATCCCACCTACAAAGCTCTGATTGGTTGAGCCGGACCTATTTGAATCACTGACCAAATTGGATATGCAGGCAGTAATTCAAAGGTCTGGAATAAGTTTTTCAGAAAGTTTTCAAAAAAAATAAGCCTTAGCTTTTGCTTGAAGATCACACAATTTTCCCCAGGTGCTGCAGCCTGCAGCTGTGGATTAAAAGACTAAATAGTGGTCATTGAGACTAGCTACAAATGATACGATCAAGCCAATAGAAGATATGCTCTTCTATTTTTAAAAAGCTTCCACTTCTGGAAGATCCATTCATCAATACATCTGTGACTACACATTCTCATCCAGCACTCGAGGCTATGGGAAGTAATTAATTACAGTAATACAAAAAGTTAATTTTTTCCAATCAGCCAGCGTTTCATGCGTATGTTCCTCTTAGTCAGTGCTGCCCACAGACTAGAAAGAGCTAGAAAGGTGTGTGGAGACCGAGTAGCCACTTGGACAACCACAGGTGTTCTAATGAGTCACACATACAGTGAGTCAGAGTCACGCATACAGTATGATGCTGCACCTGGCAAGCAATTTCAAAAGAATTGTTTGTCCATTTATGTCCCTCTCCATCCTTTTCCTACAGCTTTTAAATGCATCTGTGCACAAACTCCATTATATATAACTCATATATATAAAACTGTATATCAAGCCTAATAACAGAAAAAGCTCTCGATAATGTTCCAGCTGAGGTCCATTTACTCAGAACCTAACAACTAATACTTTGAAAAGGTTAAGACTGAAATGCACTGTGTCAAACACAAATGGCCATAAAAACAACTGTGACGAAAATGGCAAATGGATTACTACTGCATTGGGGCCCTACAGTGCATTAGTATTATACCATCAATCTCCTGTTATATTTTAGAGATAGAGACAGAAATGAAAAGAAAAACCCAGAGAACAGAAAGACAAGGGAGGAGAAGATTAAGGCGGGAATTATGTAATCATTCAATTCATTTCAATTAGGCTCTGGCAGGAGCTTCATAACAACCCCTCTGGGTGAGTCGATCAAGTAATTAAGTATGAAATGTGAGAGCCAAACAAGTTTGTAAGATAAGTTTTCAGTTGAACAGCTGGCACGGTAGTCAGGCAACTACCTCTGGGTGAGAAGTTACATTGCTCTGCAGTCATACTGATGTAACGCTGTACAGGGGCGGCTGTGACTTGGTGGTAGAGCAGATCGTCCACCACTCGGAAGGTGACAGTTCGATCCCGGTTTCCCCCAGCCCACGTGTCGAAGTGTCTTTGGGCAAGACACTGAACCCCAAATTGCCTGTGAGTGTGTGTGAATGAATGAGTTAATTTCTTTGTTCTGATGAGCAGTTGGCACCTGCCATTAGTGTGTGAAAGTGATATGTAGTGTGAAGTGCTTTCAGTTGTCAGAAGACTAGAAAGGCACTGTACAAGTACAGTCCATTTACCGTAAAACTGCATATAGTGACACAATGTCTTGCACATACATATACACAAAATACATTTAGGTTTTCTTGGTTCTTTTTCCTGTTAGCTGCAATTTCCAAACACTGTTTTGTTAAATAGGATTTGTATTTTTTTATTTGTTTTTTGGATCCGCAGTAGCTACTACCAAGGTAGCAACTACTCTTCCTGGAGTCCACACAAGTAAATGACAACAAGTACCCACATTATGTCTAAAGTCCGTAAAACATTTGCTACATCTCAAAAATAATAGTAGTACCGCTACAAACAGTGTATACAGTGACTGAGAAAATAAAATAAAATGAAATAAAAATGAAACATGACCAAGAAAGTTCCACATTAATGATCATACAGTCAGATATTATGTAGCAAAACATGTCCTATTTGGAGAGCGGCTGGTGTTCTGTGCCATTAGGTATTTCTAACTCTTTATAAAAAGAGTTACTTGTTAAATGTGTAATGTCTGATTCCATATTTTCATTCCTCTGTACATAACAGTGTGTTGCCATGCATTTGTTTTTGAGACCGGAAGTGAAAAACAACCTCTTGATGCATGCCTAGTATTAAAGTTATGGCCATTACTACTATATGAAAATTGATGGTACAGTACGTTCGGGATTTTAAACAATGAAATATTTCTTATGAAACAGAGCAGGGAAATCATGTGCATTCTGATGATGTTAGCTCTTCTGTTGCAGTTCATGCAGTATTATGGACTAACTGTAGTTTTTCCAAGTCTTTATTTGATGCACTTGACCACACTACTGGACAGTAATCCAAATGAGAACGAATTAGTGTTTGAACAATGTGAGAAATGCATTGTTGTGGTAACAATTTAGCACATCTCTAAATAACTGCCAGACCTCTCCCCATGGCTGCAACTGTTTTTTCAATCTGCTTTGACCACTTCAGTCTGCTGTCTAATAATACACCAAAGAGTTTGCATACATAACTGCTCTTGCTTGACTTAGAACAAGAGGAATATCATTGGTGAAGATAGAGAAGAGTAATGGCCCCAAACAGCATCCTTGTGGCACACCACATTATAACTCATATGAAAAACTACCATTATAAAACACATATTGAGACAAGATATTAGACAAGTAACTGTTAAATGTGCAAATATGTAACATTTTAGTTTATTTATGGTCCAATACATCAAAAGCTGAACTAAAATCTAGTAACACTGCTTATTAATGTCAATATATTTAAGGCAGTCATTGGTCATCTGTGTTAATGCTGTTCCAGTTGAGTGCCCTTCATGACAGGCATGCTGAAAGTCAGTAGTTTAATAGTTTTCTGTAAAACACTGTATATTTTAGTAACTTGATTTCTCAGTTACAGTAGGTTTCTTTGTTTTTTGATAGGTGCATGATTGTCCACTACAGACTCAAATCTGTTTTCAAAAGCCTTAATGGCATCATCAGGATGATCTTATACAAAATGATTTACATCAGTACAAAACAAATCCTGACAGAATCTCTATTATGTTGTGATCACTACACCCAACGGAAACAGATATGCCACTGGAGCACATATCCACAGCATTTGTAAAGATGTGGTCTATGCAAGTAGATGTTCTCTTACCAGAACTGTTTATATAAATTCTTGTTGGTTGATGAATGACTTGTGTTAAATATCATGCATTAGTTACATTAAGAACTTTACTCTTTAGTAGAAAGTCCTGCGACCATCCTACAAATTGTGTGAATATGCAGTTTTTAGCCAAATAATGTCTGGGGGAAATATAATGTAACCATCATTTTCTTCAGTGTATACAGTACATGTATACAGTATTGGCTCTGCTAATCATTCACAGCCAGACTTTCTTGTGCCATTATTAGGTCACAGAAGAGATGCAATCAATATGCAATAAAGGCGCCCGACCGGAACCAAACTGGGGACGTTGCCATCACAGTATGCGTGAGAAGCACTATAGGCTAGAACGATGGCCCACAGCTAGCATTTTAAACTGATTTCTCTTCATTTAAACATGTGATAAACATCACACGTTCCCAATATTGGACCAGGTGCATTGGCAAGAAGGCAAAAACAACACTCCTGCTGGGGTAAACTCTGCTGAACTGCCACTTGCTTCAATACTTAATACTACCTTAGTAAAGGTACGATCTATTTTAAATCTTAGTGATGCAGAAACTGTTGTGCATGCTTTTATCTCTTCACGCCTTGATTATTGTAACAGCCTGTTCACTTGTCTTAATCAAAAAACTCTGACACGACTGCAGACTGTACAAAACTCAGCTGCTAGGCTGTTAACCAGGACCAAGAAGTATGACCACATAACACCTGTTTTAGCCTCTTTACACTGGCTCCCTGTTGGTTTTAGGATTGATTTTAAGATCTTGTTGATTACTTTTAAGGCTCTTCATGGCCTGGCCCCGGATTATATTTTAGACCTTGTAATCCCTTATGAACCTTCACGTAGTTTGAGATCTTTGGACAGGGGTCTCCTGTCTGTTCCTGAGTCCAGGTTGAAAACTAAGGGGGACAGAGCTTTTGCTATCAGGGCCCCGAGGCTCTGGAACAACTTGCCCAAAGAAATTAGGTTGTCTGAGTCAGTGTCTTCGTTTAAATCTCGTCTCAAAACACATTTTTATCTGAAAGCATATCCTGATTTTGCCTGAACTGGCTGTTTATTTTACTGTTTATTTTATTGCTTTTCTGTATTTCATGTGTTTTATTTCTTTATATTTCGTCATTCACTGTGTTATTTTATTTTTCTTGTTGTGAAGCACTTTGTACTTTGTTTTGATAAGTGCTCTATAAATAAAGTTTTATTTATTATTTATTTATTTATAAAGGTAAAAAATATTACTGTATTAGAGTCTAACTATAAACAACACTTTTGTATTGACGTATATTTACAGTCTAGTGACCAGATTTCTTCAACAGGCAGTGTAGCCAAACCACTGAAATAACATTCACACCATGGGCGACTGTGGCTTAGTGGTAGAGCGGGTTGTCCACCAATCAGAAGGTTCGATCCGGGCTTCCCCCAGCCCACATGTCTATGTGTCCTTGGGCAAGACACTGAACCCCAAATTGCTCCTGAGGGCTGTACCTTCGGTGTGTGAGTGATTAGTTACTTTGATGAGCAGTTGTAGATGTAGACACGATGTAGTTCAAGTTCTTTGAGTAGTCAGAAAGGAGCTATATGAGTACAGTCCATTTACCATCATGGGAGACTAACTCTTTACTAAGCTAAAACTCCTCAGGGCAGAGGGAAGTAACAACGGGATACATTACTTTTGAAGTGGAACTTTGAAACTCTGAACAGTGGCCATTACAAATTGAATGGAAATTACACTTCCATTCATCCATCCATCCATCCATTTTCTACCGCTTGGTCCCCGTTAGGGGGTCGCGGGTGACTGGAGCCTATCCCAGTGACTTCGGGCCTTAGGCAGGGCACACCCTGGACAGTGGCCAACTCGTCGCAGGGCATTCAATTCAATTCAATTTTATTTATATAGCGCCAATTCATAACAGATGTTATCTCAGTGGCATGTGGGTTGGGGGAAGCCAGGATCGAAAAGCCGACCTTCTGAATAATACACGATGATGATTTCCCTTCATTTCCCAAGCTTGTCTTGAGTCAGTTGCTTTGAAGACATCATCATTAGGCGTCCTTACTCAGAGTGAGTGGAATGGGACTACAAGCAAGAAACATCAAACATGTCTCCTGGTAGGGTACGCTGTGTTTACTTCTTGTTTTACTTTTACAATACAACCATTGAAATGTTAATGCCATGATGTGTTAATATATAGTGTAATTATACAATATTTATCTAAAGTTTGCTTACATTAGCTAACATTAGCCACCATAAGCAACTGGTCATATTAGACAAATTAAAGCTGTAGCGACAAAACCCTTGACTACTGGTGAGTTTTATTTCTGATGAATTCTACTTTTCATTTGTAAGAGGAAGAATTTGTTATTCATTCTTCCAAAAGTTACATTGTGCAGCTTTAAATGAGAATCTAATTACCAAAACAAAATTAATCATTGCAGTTTTACAGGTTGTTTTTTTTTGTAGCTGTCGTCAGCATGGAGACTTTACAAAATCTTAGGTAGCTGAAAATGACTGGCCGATATTTACTAGCATGCCAAACCTTACATAAGCATAGGGAAAGAGACAGAGACGCTGGGATAAATTTGCTTTGGTTTGACTTATTTATGACAGATAAAAGGTGAATGCGCATTTCACAACTGAGCAGCATCCTGCAGATGTAGACAGCAGAGAGGGAGAACAAGGGGAAAGAGGAAGAAGAAAGTCATACTGAAGGAGGAAGTGTGATGGGGAACATGAGAAAGCAATAACAATCCCTTAGAAGAAGCTGAAGGGTTTCTATTAGAGGCCTTTCTGGGTGTATTATACCTGCAGAGGAGATTGGTGCACTTGTTAGGATTGCACTGCAGTGCTTGAGCAGGTACAAGGGAAGACAAAGCAGAGTGAGAGAGACACAGAATAAACCAACTCGCACGAGTGTCTTAAGACTTCAATGCATGAAGCAGAGTCCTACTTTAGATCTGTCAGATAATGAGAAGTGTGAGGTGAAAAATAATAAAAGGAGAGACAGACAGGTTTGGACAACAGATGACATAAAATGGGTATATCATCTCAAACTGCAATGACAGCGTAGATTAAAATGTGAAAGATACACACCAGGCTGAAAAGACCAGTAAACTTAATTCCTCGTGTAAAAAGGTGGGTCACTTGGTGGCTGTATCCTCCACCACATGTCACCACAATTTTAGATGATTTCAGCTGTTTCAAGCTGTCCTGTGGTGATATGAGCTGCCCTTCCGGCCAAAACACACAGATGGAGACGAGAAACTGTACAGCAAATCTTTTTCTCCATCGATTCCCGGCATGTCAAGTCATATGGCCAAGCTAGGCTTTACTTGATTCTACCAGAACACAATGACTGCAGGAATCTTTATAAATGTCACAGGAAAAGAATTAGAAACTAGGAATACTACAATGGCAAAATACTGTGAGATTACATGTAACAGAGTAGCACATACTCTGTCTGAGGATCAGTGACATTTGTGCACTCATGTTAGCTAAATGGAACAATTAGGATGCTAAAAAAGATGTCTGAAAAAGCCGGTTGTGGTCTTTCTACATCTAAGGTCAACTGATTAACACTGAAACGTCTGTAATGGTAAAGTCATTTCCAAATTGAAATAATTATGACACAGCCAAACTAGTTTGTCTTTAGCCATAACATCTACTCCAAAACACACTTGAGCACAAGTTAGCTCAGTTAACCCATTAGCCCACTATTATTCAACTAATTATAACAGAGGGCAAATCACCAAAATGACAAGTTTAAGTTAGCGTTAGATGACATAAAGGGATAGTTATCAACTGAATTATCAGCCAAAGAACAACAATTAACCAAGTGTGTTCCATCCTGCTGAAATCATCTAGTGGTGGTCGACGGCTACAGAGACACTATTAGCTGTGTACAGCTATTACTGCCCACAAGATGAAGAATTCCAATATGGCTACCTAAAGTTGACTCATTCTAATACAACTTCTTTAACAAATGGGAATGTCAACATTTTGTTCTGAAAGCCGTCATATATAACATAAAAAAACCTTACGAATTCTGTGGGGTCCAGGCTAAACCACGACAGTGGTCCCTTCTTCTGTAGTTTTCTCCATCACCACAGCGTTTTAAATTGCTGATATCCATAAACTTTGGTAATAGAAAAACACACTGAAATTTAACTCTGGCTTTGGCACTTCTTTAATTTTTGATTATTTACACTTGTGTCTGACATAGTGGAAAATTTCCATGATGAGACCATCTCACGTAAAACTCGCTGCTTCAGCAGTCAGGATTGACACATTTACATGCTAGCAGGACTGAGAAAATCTGTTTTCTGCCTGCCAGTAGGATGGCTGCTACAGGCTGTCCTGTCACCTGCAGGACCTCAATGGAAAACCTATCCAAAACCAACATGCATAAAATAATGTAAAAATAAAGACACCCTGTCCAAATAGACCAGAGGATAATTAGACTCAAATGTAGATGACCCAAAAAGACACAGGAGAGCGCACCGACACTGGTGGCAGCATGTTGTGCCACCAATTTTAAGCAAAACATGTCATTTTTCCTGCACTGGATTAAAAAACAAATGTGTCTCTTGTGGTGAAGCACCACATGATCAGAGGTGATAGCAAGTCTGCTTGAATCCAATTAGACCCAATTACAATAAATATAATTTAGATCCAGGTCCTGGGTTGGGTCTTGGTTACTAGAAACCTAAGTGGGCTGCTCCTTTTGACTCACAAACTCTAAGTCAGTATGTGAATTTGTTTAGAACCGAGAGGTAAAGTTGAGAGGATGACTACATTACACATTTACATACATTGGCTTTTATAGACCCATGTGCTTTGGGACTTGAAATCTAGACCACACATTTACCATTCTATTCTCCTGACTTTTTAAAGGCTATCTCAACAGTTCCCAGGCAATCAATTGACTACATTTGCTGTGACATCACAGATCAGGGTGTGGCCAAGGGAGAAACATGCCTAAACATTTCAACCCTCAGAAAGTATCACTGCCACACTTTTCTGCACTCCATAGCTCAGTGCTGAATTACTCTTTAATGTGCCTGGAGACTAATGGAAACTCTGCAACATCTGCTGCATCTTGCTGACTGCCAGTACAGCACATGAAACAACAAGAGTTTGATCAAGATATATTGTGTCATGAGGCTGGCAGTGTGTGCCAAATTAATCCTGTCCCTCCGGACCGATTTTACATTGAGAGAAAGATGGATTCATGCACACAACATAAATGTAATTTCAAGTACATAACTCACTGTGGGTGCCTATTAAATCACTAATATTTGATTGCACCACTACCCCTACAGTGATGTATGGGTATGTGCCTCACTGAGTGGTAGTGGAGTGACTGGTAAAGTGGTAAAATGCACATGGACACGCTGAGATGAGTATTGAACTGCACAAGAGAACATGTTACTCATTTTCCTGTAATGTTCTGTCCAGTGCTGCCGTGATTCAGTGATGTTTTTTCTAAAGTAGCATAGTATTGCATAGTAAAAGGCTGGATTATATGGAATAGATGACGCAGAGACTATTTTAGTGCAGAGGGCCTTCCCCAGACCCCTGAAAATGTTGCCCTACATCTTACTGACTTTCAGGAGTTACTATGAATCCTCTGGAACCAGTATCTAATAAAGGCTGGGTGGAATTACCTTTACAAATATCTGTACAACAACAGTTATGTCATACTCAGCACTTTGCTGCTCCAAGTTTCTCTTTTTAATAGAAATACTGTTCCAGTCACTTTGCTTCATCTTTGCTGTGTTTTTGAGCGTTATTAAATGAAATGCATCAGTGGAAATAATTAGTGAAAAAAATCAGTATTTCTGTTAAAAAGAGAAACTCAGAGCAGCAGAGTGCTGAGTATGACACGACTCTGTTGTTGTACTGATGAGATTAGTGGACATTTTACCGAATGTATCAAGAAACAGGAAACATGGAGGAAGTGTTGAGTTTGCATTAAGAATAAACAGCATCAACAGTGAATTAAAACAGGAGGACACCATAAAACAAAACAGGGAGGCTTCTCACTCTATGATGAAATAAACCTTTGAAACCGTGGACATTTTTAATTACATTAATTAATAGCTGTCTCCAATATAAGCCTGTTTGAAATAAAGGTTTGGTTCTCTCTGCAGGTGAGGTAAGACTTTATGGTAAGTGATGTTGCAGATGTAAGTAGCTTAAACGTACTACAAAAGTTTTAAAGGTACAGAAGCTTTGCTGTCATTTCAGCCTATGTCAAAGTAGCTTCCAGAATACTGATACTGACCTACATCACTGTACAACAGCAATAAAGTGAAAATCCTCTTGTATTGCAGATGCAGCAGTTAAAGATTGGGCTTGGGTCGCCAGATGATCACTCAGCATGTAATGGATGTTTGCTGCATTCAATTTGCTCTGCTTTGTTATATAATTGGTAATGCTAGCACAAGTGTGCATCCATAATGACATTTTTGAGAGGAAATCCAATATTACGTCCACAATGTGTTTCAGCATTTCATAACAACATGCTTTAGCCATGCACTGTCCAGGCCAAGCCCTCTGATACCCACTAAGTACCATTTACATTGGGTTAATTGTTTCCCAGCAGGGCCGCTGGTGATAAAACTGTGATGTGACAGCAGTGTGCGTGTTGCTGTGATAGAAATGTCTGCCCTCGGACACTTGCTGGACAATCCACCAAAGTGAATCTATTAATCACTTTTAGGTGTGTGTGTGTGTGTGTGTGTGTGTGTGTTGAGACAGAGTGAGAGACAGGCAGTGAGAGAGGGCACACCAATAATCCCATGTGATAATCTCCCTTTCAGTTCAGTCAATAAGAGACAGAGAAAACACTAAAGCAACAGCTCTTTATCCAAACAGCTTCAAAGGTCACGACTGGGCTTCAGCTTTGAAAGATGTTATTTTGATGCCACGTTATGATCTATATCAGAACCAGTACCCATCACTAGGAGGAACATGGAAACAGTTAAAGTCAGCTTTTTCACTTAAGACACAGATCTAACACAACAGATTTAAGATTGGATAATGCTCCCAAATATTCACACAATGCTGTCATGTACTATATCAAGTTGATATTCCTTTAAAAATCTTTTATTTTTCTTTAAATATCATGTTCCCCATTCCCTCCATAAAACCTTTACTGGCATCAAGATCAGTTCTGCTCAGTCACACATGACTTTCCTAACAGTGCAAGCAAAAATGTGTGTATCCTGTGCCTGTATGCTTGCATGTCATGTGCTGTGCTGCCAAAAAAGCATGAACTACAGTAATCCTGCACAGAATTATGTGCGCAAATACACTCAACTACACACTTGTTAGAGTAAACCCTTCACTATAACATCACAGCATATCTCAGCAGTACACCTTACCAATGAAACCACAGCAGCAGGATTTTGTGTTTGCATGAGAGGATGTGTCTATCCACAAGCAAATAGAGTGAACATACACTGCGCAGCCTGGCAATGCACCAGAGACTGATCTGCGTAGGTACATCTACAGGGAGACAAGCAGAGGTATCTGTAGGAATTTTACTGTACAAAGAGTGTGTTATGATGGTGCTCACCCAGGGAAGGATGGAATTGGGAGACAGCAACACTGACTGAGTGATTGATGACTTGTACAGAGGTCATTTATAATATTGCGACAGGCACATGATGACAGAATGAGTGGAATGAAGGATGGATTGAGGAAGATCCTTCAGCAGTGAACAAGATGAGATGAGGACAAGCACTAACAGCAGCAGGGATCAGGCAGAGTGCAATCATTATGGCCATGTTCTGTTGGACTCACAGCTTACTGTGATTTGTGCTTCTTGTGGTTTCATGGGTGACAATGGACTGATGACACTGATCACAGAACACAGTTTGGTACTTTAGATCTTCAGTCTTATGCTATAGAGGGATTTCATAAATGAGTCCCTTTACGCTGTTTTCCCTTTGATGGTGCCACTGAATACCACTAGATGATGATGAAGGTGGAGGTGGAACTAGTAAAGATTAGGACTTGGGTAGTCTTGGATGATGATTTCTGCTCCGCGTACCCCTCCGCAGTCCTTGATAATGGACTCTGATAGAGTCTTCATTCGGTAAAGGTGAAGTGACACTTTGATGATGATAAGGTGGAGGGATGACTGGAAGTGGGATGAAGTAACCAGTACAACACTGATTGGTCACACAAAGCGGGAAGGAATGAATAGTTGGGTGATTCCAGTGAGTCTGCTCGGTACCTTGCGCTTGCGTTCAGCCCGTTCCCGGGAACGCCTCCTCCTCTCTCTGGCTTTCTCCAGAGCCTTCAGGTCCGGAGGTTGATCCATCTCGGACCTGGCCTTCTTAATGTGAGCCGCAGCATGAGCCATGGCTGTCCTCTCACTGTTCCCACACAAATAAAACTAAAGCTTTTAGATCACTTTCAGAAGTCCTCTCAGAATGATTGCCTCATTGGCAAGCTAGTCATCCAAAGAAACAAGCCCCCGCCTCACCAGGTGACTTCCTCATTATGCCCAAGGACAAACCGTCACAAGTAGATGAAAGTGGGAAGAGGATAGAGGTAGCGCTGATATCCTCTTGTCCTCTAACCCACCAGCTCTCCTCACCCATGCAGAGAGTGTGAGTGTTCTGTAAAGCCTCCCTTCCTGCTGCTGGGATAACTGCATCTGAGACAGGGATAGAGAGAGAGGAGGGGTGGGCCAGTACACGCCACCAAGAGGTAAGCTAGAAGACCAATAGAAAGGCAGAGTAGCTAGAAAGACATAGAGAGGCAGGGAGAGAGCTCCTCCCCTCCCTTTACCATTCGGGTTGCAGAGGTAGCAGCAGATGCTATGGGAACCTGGTAAGCCTCTGATTTGGACTGTCCAAATACATGACCAGAAGGGAAGGTAGGGGTAGGGGTGTGTGGGGATTATAGAAAGCGGGGTTGAGGGAGGAGTTAGAGGAAACAATATGTGGGAGGGGATACAGGACTCGGAAGCATCAGCGAGTGTCCTTTGGAAAAAGAACAAGGGAGGTACCACGTTTACTGAAGACAGAGGGGGTAAAATGTGGACTCCAGTCAGTGTCTTCAACCTCCCCTATTAGCAAGTCTGACATGGTACAGTCTGCCTCAGTGACTGGGAGGTTTCACAGCTCCAGAGCAAACACACATGCATAAATACACACAGAAAAACACATAAGTCATTTTTTCTTGAGCACATACACAGCTTGTGGTCATATAAAACGGTATAACTGCAAATGAAAATGGAAATTTCGGGGCAATTTGTAGCTGACTGCAGCAAATACAGGACATCTAACAACATCTAGCCATTGCTATTTCCATGTGTATCACATATTTGTGGGCATATTTGCATGTACATCAGTTATATTGCGTCTAGAAGCTACAGCATGACCTGAAATCAAATGTACCACGACCTCTAACACTTCCATATAATACATCCTAAACTATAAAACAGAGGCAGAAACAATAACTGTGATTGAGGGCTCACTTCATCAGTACTGACTTAAAAAAAAAACCCACAGTGAATGTGATGCTACTGTGGATCATGTCACACAATCCCTGTCCATGGTGCTGAAATCACAATGCTGCCTATGCATTTTAAGCACCACTGAAGGGCAGCAAAGGACACCTATCTAGGATTACAACCCAGTAGTTATAGTGCTTAACATCCTTGGTGAAGAAGCATTATAGAGGAATGCAGTGGTAATGTATTCACTGGCATTATTAGCACCAATGTCTCGGGTCAGGCAGCCTTTAAGAAAAACATGCACCGTATCCAGCCAGCCATCATATATTAACATGAATCACACACACATTCACACAAGTACACTACATGTTGGTATCCAGCACCAATAATTCTTTCATCTATAATATCCAAGTCCTCGCTTAACACTCAATGATGAAGACATCAACTGCAATGTTTATCTTTTCCAAGGCCTCACCCCTTTTGCTTTTTAATACCATGGCGCCACCCCATGGCCTAGCCCAACATTACAATTCAAAAAAAGGTGGATAGTGAGAATATCCAACCAGAGCTTGAAGCAGGTGCAGGACAAAAGCAGCTTTCAAAGGAATAGGGGTAGTCCACAAGCTGAATATTTGAAGCTCCCAAACAAATTGATGAAGCAGCATTTCCACCTTCAAGGTCTTCTTTGTCAGGCAAACATCCATGTGATCAAAAGGTATTTACAGAAAATGGCAGCTCCACCTACAGGTAGGAGATCATATAATTCAACACCCATAACCCTAAAAACAATTTCAAAGCATTACAAACAGGCTGGCCATGCAATCAGTTGACGTAGGCAGTGGTTCCCAACCGTTTTGGCGTGTGACCCCTTGAAATGGCGTGACCCCTACTTGTGACTCGTCATTACAGGTCGTGGCCTGAGTATGGACTTGAATTGTAAACTGTTCAATGAAGGACTGACTTTTCCTTTCAGTTTGTTTCATTGGAAGATCTTTTGATGCCTGAAGAGGTAAAAGTATACAATATCCCTCTTTTAAGTAAAAAAAATAATAATTTGTCAAACAGAAATATGACGCAGTGGTGTTTCATGTAACGTTATCTATGGTAATCTAAGGATATGGCTAGCTAGCTTTAGGTAACCCTTTTTCAGGTAAAATGACATTTCAATCATCCTTACACTATAAGACATTAGGTAAATATTTACATTTTAATCCAATCAAAGAGTACAGTACATTGTAGGGATGCTATTAAAACCCACAGCGCTCCACATTAGACAGCTACAGTAAAAGTTGGTCGCTGGACGCAACCGTCACTAATGCTAACATAGCTCCTCAGGGATTGACGTTGTTATTTTTCTAATTTTGACAATCTAACTGGTGACAACACTTTAGTTAAGGTTTTAAGGACTCTGGCTGTTTATTTTGTTTAAATATGCAGAACTGTAATTTTATTGATTATTGTTGTGCGGACGGTTAAGCTAATATGTGCCACGTGATAACAACGTCGTTATACTATTGGCTCACAAGCCTTGTTAGAAGCAGGACGATAAAGAGATAAACACAGAGATAAACAAAACATTAACTTTGGGCCCATCAAAATTTTTAAAATGATTATTACACAATCATAATATATCTTTTAGGAAAAGTGATTTTTTTTTATGTTCGCCTACATAAAAATTTTATCAATATACAGTAATCTTTAAAGGTCAAAAGGTTGCATCAATACATTTCTTGGGAGCTTGCCATATTCAGTGAGCAGACTAACTCTCCTCAACATTACTATTCAACATCACTTCCGCCTACCACAAATAAGTGCCACTTTATTGTGTAAGAATATGTAAATATGGATAGTTTACATGTCCTGAAGCATATAAAAACAAAAAGATGAGTCTTTATCAGTTAGTATGCAGAGAGGTTGGCACATAGGGATTAAGACTAGTTGTTTGAATATGAGGCTGTTTACAAGCAAGCAAATGTGAATTTTGCCTGGTTTTGCATCTCACAGTGTGTTTCTGCATGAACATATAGCCCGTAGAAGCCTGGCAAAGTAAGTATGACCATTTCTCTTTCAACCCATTGAGAGTCACTATATGAACAAACAGTGGCAATTAAACAATAATTTACAACAGGCACTGCTGAAGCAATGAAGCCCAACATGTTGCATGAATGTGGTGGTATCAACAACAGCAAAAGAATGAGCAGTTCACAGGGCAGGATACTGGTTCATTATTTTTATTTTAAAAATAAAAAGCTGTCCAGAAATAGAACCAGCTGCTTTACTACTGGTCAAATAATGATATAAAGCACTTGTGATCCAAAGTATTTTAGTATACATTTGTGCACTTTTCATAACTGGTTCCTCACAGAAGCTTGTGTTCTAAGCCTCCAGAACTTATATAAAGCTCTTTTGTTTCGTCTGAGAGCAAAAACACAAGCACATTTTTGATCAAATAGTACTATTTGAGTGTTTTGTGCTGTCAGTGCAAGTCCTGGTTTAATCTACAGTAGTATCAGTACAGTCTCTTGTGCAGATCTTCACTAACAGAGTGGGTATGTATTATATTAGTAATCTGCTGAGGGTCTCAGAGATTAAAGGACCTCCAGCTGCTTCTATCTTCCTTGAAATCCTCAATATATACTGGGGCTTACAGCCTACACAAAATGCAAACACTCTTTACAGGCTGACAGAGCCGTGACCTCTGAGCCTCGTGGGCTCAGGGGTAGTTAGCTCAGGTAACTGGTTCAGAGAAGGCTGGAGTGAGGGATAGTCGAGAAAGACGATCAGGAAAAAACTGTTAGCAGGCCATACGTACTGCAGTTTTCAAGAGACAATTAAAACACATTCTAAACAAAACAGATTGCGCTTTATTGGTGACTGGGAGCAAAAATCCTGGATTTCTGAGAGTGTGGGTCAGACTTGTGCAATACATAATTGTGATCACTGCTAATGAGAATGACAATAAACAAGATTTGCGTGTATATGATGACAGTAGTAATGGATTAGCCCCGGGGCCCTCTGGTTGTCTCAACTAGTACTGTGCAGCACACACACACTCACACACACACACACACAGGTTTTACTACTCAGCTGAAGATGTGCTCATCCAAGTGTTAACGTCAATACAACAATCAGGAGCAGGTGCAGCTGTGTCCCGTAGCGGCGATGCTAAACAGCCATAACAAGGCCCCCGCCTCAACGTCTAACCCGTCCATTTCAACTTACCTAGAAGAAAAGGAAGACAAAAAGATTTAGTTAGTGTCCGCTGGATGATATGTGATAAACACACAATTTGGACCAGAATTTCAGTAAATTAAAAGAATCTGATGATGTCCTTTAAAACGTACAATTTCACAACAGTACTGTTGTGTTATACAATAATGTATGAGGGTTTCAGAGTATTGTTTAACAACTGCGTTTCTCAGGAGAAAAATGGCAGTTTCTATTGGTCATAAAAAGCAAAGATTTCTTGAAAATTGGCATCTTTGATCATCAAAACAGTGTATTACTGCAGTTTCAATAATGGGCAAACACCACTAAAAACAGCTACAAATGCTTAACATAATTTTACACAAATGTAGGGTCCCTTAAATCAACTCATTTCAGAAACCACAAACATTTCATCACCCTAAGATCCTCTGCTAGTACACCCCCACTGAATGGACACCACTCACAGCTACCACTGGAGGAGGTCAAAGGTCATTGACCAAGTGTCAGTGGATGACCAGAGAAAGATCAAGGCGGACATTCATCCCAGACACCATGTTTGAACAGAGACGGGGGTTATGATGTTCCCTAGGTTGAGAACTTCGGTCACATGATGACACAATGTGATTGAAAGGTCCAGAAAAAAGGTCATTAGTGGACTTTGAGTTCAGATTATTTTGTCAAACTACTCTTCCCAAGGTCAAGAATGGACTTTCTTGCTCAAAATTAATCTCACGTTTGAATTTCCTTCCCAGAAAACAGGCCTATGAAATACACCTTAAATGAAATTGACTGAATGCTAAGATATGGCAATACGGGGAAGTATAAGCAACAAGGCTTGACTTTGTTTTTTGATTTTTTTCTTATGAATTACTGGATGATTTTACCACTTTAGGCCTTTAAAAACTATTCAAATAAAAACATTGTTCGTTGAAAAGGGGCACATTGTACCATAACTCCAAATATGTTTGGCTAACCTGGGGATTTGTTTTGTTTGTCTGACTGTCTGACTGCTCGTGTTTCTTGGACTCATTTTTTTAAGGTCTCAGATCTCTGCGATTATTTCAGTGAGTGCAGTGTTAACATAACCGATAATACCATTGGCCAAAATGTGGTAATAAACTGCAGTTCAACTTTAAACCAATCTTAATCTAATATGAAAGTTCGTGGGGATTTTAAGATATACAATTAAGAGGTTCTCTTCATCTCATCTTTATTTTATGTCTAGGAGTTCTTGTTAGCAAAAATCACAGTAAACCACAAACCCAGTCATTTATTTCCAGCTGCAATTCTGCAGTGTTTACTCATCTTCACACCTCAGATGAACTCACACACTAGACAGAGAGACGCCACACACAACACAAACATCCCTCCAGCCTCCCAGAGGGGCTTGGGTGTCCTTTTGGGGGGTGTCCCTCATGTGCAGAGCTGAGCAGACAAAGAGGCACTGCTAACCTGGCCACGCCTTAGTCTCTCTGACACTAGCATACACTATTATTAACACATTCATGATTACAGAGCTAGAGTGTTATCTGTATCTGTGTAATGTACTGTTCCTCAAACCCATTTAAACACAATGCTAGCATGACGGAATCCAAGACATCGGGGGTTGAAGGTGGTGTGTGTGTGTGTGTGTGTGTGTGTGTGTATGTACATTTATTTTGTATGCATTTGTGGGTGTATTGTTCAGATGCCCTGGGGGAGGGTTTATAATTTATCGCCACTTCCAAAATAGCCAAATGACTGGGCTGCTGCTCAGACTGAGTTGTAATGTGTGTCAGTGTACTGCTAGCAGATAGCATCAACACATAACACACAACAACAGAGCAAATTAGCTTTTTACCCGTTCCAGTTTCTCCCAGTTGTCTGATGAACCTGGAGGAACAAATAGAGCTCAATCTGACCAGACATCATGTTACAGCTCTAACTGCAATATCACCTAATGTGTCAATGATTTCATAATAAAATTATTCCCTCTTTGTATTGGTGCTGTTGTTGACACAGATGATGATAATGGTGATATCGCAGCTGTTGGGTTCTAGATTACAATTAAGGGTGTAATTTCCACTGGTTTCAACTGGAGAAAGTGGACATATACTCTAAAAATCCGATTTTTGTTCTAGTTTGAGCTGCCATAATCCAGAAGAGAAAAGCTCTGAGGTGATGTTCATATGATCATCTAGGCATCACTTGTTCCCATACTCCTACATATAGAAAAGGGAATTTAGGAAATTGCATGTCACATTATGCACACTCATAACTCTGATGCAATCTTTTTTGTTTCAAGTTTTAAAGATCGATGTTTCTCAATATGCAGAAACATTCTTCTTTTTTTTGGCACTTGGGGTCAACTAACTTCAACGATTAATTCATCCAAGCCATCAACCTGTCTCATAGACCCCATTCCGACTAGGCTGCTTAAAGACGTTTTACCCTTAGTTAGCACTTCTTTACTGGATATGATCAATCTGTCTTTATTAACAGGCTATGTACCAGCTGTAATTAATCCTCTTCTTAAAAAGCCCACTCTTGATCCAGGGGTGTTAGCCAACTATAGACCTATATCTAACCTTTGCTTTCTTTCTAAGATCCTTCAGAAAGCAGTCGCTAATCAGTTGTGTGACTTTCTAAATGACAATAGTTTATTTGAGGATTTTCAGTCAGGATTTAGAGTGCATGATAGCACAGAGGAAAGTTGTGGGCCGTAAAACCAAAACAAAGAGCTAAAAGAGGCTAAAAGCTCTGGAGAGCTAAGGCGAACTGCAGAGTTACTAGTGACACCTTTTACATTACACATAGTCAATTGATCCATTGTTAATATAAAAAATACTATTTAGTGCAGCTTTAAGGTTCTTAGATATCCTTAATGTGTTTGTTACAGTTGTCCATATATAGTATAGGAGGAGCTGTATAATATCATTTCTGATCATTTCAAGTAGCAGGTCTCTATCAAAGAAGCTAAATATGATTTTATATGGGGTAAGTGCATTAATAATACAACAATTTATGGTGCATTTTCAATTCTTATGTTAGACTAGCATTATTGTGGAAAGCTTGATAACCAATGCCATCATGATGGGTTTAAAACTAAGCATAGCCTCTACTTTTTCATAGTAATACTCCTAACACAGCGGCTGCTCTCCATCGCCCATTGCTTAGCAACAAGGGTGTGGGGCATAGTCAACGGCAACAGTGAAGCAAAGGAAGGTAAAGAAAAGGCTCTCCATGGGAAGTGTGTGTGTGTGTGTGTGTGTTGGATAACCCATTCCTTTGGGTTTCATTAGTACAACCTTTCCTCACCTACTGAGCTCACATACTGACACACACACACACACACACACACACACACACACACACACACACACACACAGAAAAACGAGAGGTTGTATTTTTGTATTTCAATTTTTGAATTGAACAATCAAGTGTCCCCATCTCGTCTGATAGTGGACACAAAAGGGCGAGATAGCATTACAGACACAGAGAGAGAGAGAGAGAGAGAGAGAGAGCAGAGCAGGCGTGGTAAGGGGGAGTTGATTAATCAGCGCCCCGCCCGACCGAGCCAAATGAGCCGTCCCAGAATTCCTCTGAGGCCTTGATGACATCATCCATTGCTGCTCCTCTTTCCGCTTCACACATTATTCATCTTTGTACACACACTTATATACACACACACACACACACTTTAGCACGTCCCAGTTATTGCTCTAATTTGACATTAGAGGGCTGTGTGCAAACAATAAAGCTTGAATGGAGAACACCTGCCCATAGGTGGAGTGTTCTTAGTCAATACAACTACACAGGCTTGATCAATCCCCCTCCATGAGCACTATAAACACTGAATATACTACAAAAACTGCCATGTTTAAGTATTATGGTTTACATAAGTAAGTTAATAACAAAAATAATTGACACAAACTGTTTACATGCCAGTTGAAAGCAACTGAAAACAATAAGCGAGATATGGCATCTTGATAAATCTCTTGATTTATCAACTTTAAGTCCCTAATATGGGTCAAGTTCCAAAAACACTGGATCCTACATTTCCCATAATGCAACCAATAATATCTTTTATTTGACGCTTTGTGCTTGGTAAATGTAGTGTTTGAGACAAGATTGTCTGGGAGAAGGAGAAAGTGGGCTCATTACTCTCAAAAATAATACATTCAAAAGTTTAGTGATGACTGTCTAACTGGTAATAAAGACAAACTGCTGGTATAACACGTCTGACAAGATATCAGATCATTTAAATTGATCCTTGAGACAACTCTCTCACTTTGGCTGCTAAGCTAATGTTAAGTTAGCTAACATAATAGTTTCACAGACTGACAGGACAAGCTGTTGCTCAGCCTACAGGGAGGTCCCGATCAAAATAAGATGTTGGTGCGATGTGCTCAAAAGCACTGCAGGATTCTGACTGTCGTTATCCACGCGCATTACCTGTTGGTCAGCACTCGACTGCTATCTAGCAAGAACCAACAGGGTTGGAAAATGAGGAACGCAGTAGGCTAATGCCAGACACACTGTCCACTTTTGTGTATGTAATGTATGTTTTACAAGTTGTAGTTAAAAATGTAGTTAACTGGCTGATGTCACTTGAGTAATTTGACAAAGCTCCTTTAGAGAGCCCTAGAGACATTATATACTGTAACAGGCTGAGTAGTACAAGCCATCACTAGTAAACTGACCTTCATGTGTAAAACAGGTGGCGTGCCCCTGGAACTGACAATGATCAACTGTATCAGAAACTTACTTGCTATTCACTATCATGTAATAAACTACAGACTTGTCCCTTGAAGTACTCCACCCCCCAATATTTTGGAAATGTTTGATCGGATTATAATAATAAACCGTGCAGTCACATTGGGCTTATGTTGTTTTATAAGCACCACTTTAAATCAAGTGTTGCGCACTGATGCAAAGACCTGCTTAACTAGCCTTATAGCTTTTGTCTGGCTAATGAGTCTCTCAGATTTTAATCCAGTGTGAAAAGATGGAGCAGGGAATCCTGGTCATGGGGGATTAGGGGCTAAAAACCCAGGAAGTACAGAGTGCTTTCCCACTGAGAGAGGGGAGAAACCATAGCAAGTAGTCATCACACTCCCAGCTGACAGGTTTAATCAGAAGGCCAGGACATGCCACATGGAGTGGAACTTTCAGCTTCGAAGCTGCTAACAAAAAGACTGCACACATCAGTAAAAGGCCAAATTAACAGTTGTGACAGTGAAAAGGTCTGAGGAACATAAGTCTCTTCTGTCATACATGAAGCAAACACATACAGATACATACAGATGGTAGCAGTTATGGTTTGTGACATGCACAGAAGCCCCAATTTACACCAATGCTAAATTCATACAAAATTCAAATTAGTTTTCCACCCAATTCGACACAAAATTGCATTAACTTCACGTTTTCCACCAAATTTTCCACATCAAATTCGCACCAATTTCAAATTTGTTGTCTTTTGTCTTGCATCGATTTCACATTTGCTTTGCAGCAACTTTACATAGAATTCTTTTGGAAAAAAATGTTTAGCACCAGGTTTTACACCAAATTTGCAACAAAGTCAAAACCACTGCAGAATCTACACCTAATTCAAACAATGCAGAACTGTAGTCAAAACTGACAGAGATAGTTGTTGTACATTATGCAGGAGGCTGCAGGAGAAGTTATTGATTTAGTCAATATAGGGATTGTTTGTATGATGTTAGTGCTTAAAACTTATATCCAGGCCTTTAAATTCACAAGTTATACATAAAACATGTTTCAAAACCCTGAACAGTTCACTTGCAGTACGGTTTTATGACATGACAACAACATTACACGCACACAGAGCTTTTGATCGTTAGAATGTGAGGATGACCTGCCAATCAAAGCTTACCTGGCCTGTTGCTCCTACCACCATGCCTGCGATCATGGGTGCTCCCAAAGAGGCCACAACACCCCAGGGTGAAATATATCCAATGTGTGTATGCCTCGGAGTGTCTAAACCAAGATGGAAGCGTGCGTAATGTGTGTGCATGTGTGTGTGTGTGAGATGGGGAAAGGGGGGAAGAGGCGCAAGTGCAGGACAGTCTTGCCGACTGTGAGTGGATTAGTGTGTAACGTGCTGGAGGTATTAACACACTGCAGCCAGCACGCATGCATACAAACACACACACATGGATGCATGCACACTGACGGGTGTGTGCATTCTTAGAGGGGATTATGTGGACAAAAATAGAGGAGTCTTTTCTACTGACCTAGAATCAGAATGGTGTAATAAAGAGACAATGGAGGGCGGACAAGCCAGAGTGTACACACACACACACACACACACATGCAAACACATGAACACACACAGGTAATGTGGAAATACAACCTAGTCACTAAGTCCACACACACACACACACACACACACACACACATACAAAAATAGTTCAGGTGCCCTTTACATTTTACTATGTTTACTGATATTATGCTAACATAGCCTCACATTCTGAACACAGAACACTACTCTGAGCGCCACGTCAAAGCTCTCTCAACTGTGTTTTGCTACACGTAATGAAGGTGATAATAACTGCAAGAAATTAGACAAATTTATCAAAATTTAAGTGCAACATCAATTTTTCAGAACTTTCCAAAACAGACAGTTTGACAATTCTGCCAGTTTTCCGCAGCGATTGGCCAGGTGTCTGGGGGTGTGAAAGTATGCAGGGTTTCAACTCTCTCATGCTCTTTTTTCTCATTCTTCATACAACTCCATCACTTTTTATGTGTAGCCTACACCATGAATGCCTTTTAGGACAGACTGTTTAAAAATGTGCACCGTTATCCCAGTTTGTATAATACATGGCGTTTCGCCCCTCTCTATCACAGTTTATCCTTTTGTGGAGCATCTGGAGCATGTTCAGCCTAGCTTAGCACAAAGACTGGAAGCAGGGAGAAACTACTAGCCTAGCTTATTCAAAAGATAAAATTTTAATTTTACCCTCCAAAAATGCCAAAGCTGACTTAAAACATTCCTGTAAGAGAAAGCAGTATGCTCACTAACTTTCTCTTTTTCATTATTAACAACCGTATTCCCTCTGTTACTTCAAGGTAATTAGCTTGCAGGGAGTTGTCAAGCTTAGCCTCCTAGAGCAGCGAGGATGATGTTATGTCTACCCTGCTCTAGCTTCTTACTGTTACTGTGTAAGGAAAGGTTTAATGAAATACGCTATTGAGTAGCATTATGGGAATTGTAGGATCCAGTTTTATTTGTTTGATTTTTACTAGGGACTAAAAGTCAGGATTTTTACCATTCTCTTTCAAATCTGTCTCTTGTGAGTCCTCCATCTGTATGGAATTGCAATGCTCAATTGCCAGAGTACCTCTTTAAAATGTATAAAACCGACATGTGATTGTGCTGGATATTATTTATGTATATTCATATGTACGGATTAATGCACTGTATTGTGTTAGAATACTACAGATACTACTGAAATACTATTACTGAAACTACATCCTATTATTACTGTACTCTTAAACCTTTACTTCAATAATTTCAAATAAATTATTGTTGTATAGACGCATTCAAGGATTTTTACTTTAGTTCGTCTAGTCTACTACAAGTTCTAAGTCCTAGTAAGAGCTGTAAGAGAGTAAGAGAGTGTAGAAACTAAATTGTCTTCCATCTCTCAGGGGCAGATTAATATTCAGCCAACCTGTTAATCAAAAACCAGCCGTCCTGCCGCAGAGGATTTATAGAGTTTATAAGGCTTGTTGTGGCAGCTTATGGCTGCATCTGGGGTGACACCGATGCACTTGGGCTAAAAATGTTTACTTTTTGTCAGAGATATCACTTAATGTGATGGATATTATGCTTGATTGATTACACATTTATTGTTGAGCTTTTGGTGTTTTGGTGGTTGAGTGGGCTAGGTAAATGGTTTCTAAGCTGTATGTTTGTTGTCTTTCCTTAGTGCACATCAACTTCTCTGCTTTTACTATATTTTACACGTGCTGGAAAATGATAAATAAAATCGCTCATATGACCCTGTATCTCTATGTCCTGCAATTCAATTGACTGATACAATATTCAACTAAAATAATACAAATACAAAGGACTTTTTAGGGGAATATTGTCACGGATACTCCAGGCTCCACTACCCACTAATTATCCATACCTGCTCCCAATTACACTCCTGCTCCACATTAGGTCTCAACCACAGGCAGCATAAAAACCCTGCGCTCACCTCAGCATGTGTCCGACCTCGTTCATGACTGGGACTCTCCACATTACTCGCCATTACGCCTATTCGCCCTTCTCCAGCGATCTCCCTGCCTCCAGCGATCTCCCTGCCTCCAGCGATCACCCGGTCTCCCTTGCTCCAGCGATCACCCAGTCTCCCTGACTCCAGCGTTTCTCCTGTCTTCAGCGATCTCCCTCCTACAGACTTCCCTCTCTCCATACCCACTATATCTGGCTGTTATTTAATAAACAACATTCTTTGTCCATCTCGGTGCCCCCTGCCTGTCTGTACTGTAACAAATATAATCTGTGTTCATTTTGTGCAGTTTAGCATATTTTTTGGTTAACATATGTCAATTGAAATTGCTTTAGTAGCAGTATCATTACAGATGTATTGCTATAATGGCAAGAAACATGGAGTTCTACCGGATCCAGGACATTTCTGTTATGTGATGGTGCATTGTTCCCCAAAGATAATTGTGTTAACTGTTCCATGAATCAACGTACATCCTCTGTATCTCTGTGGACTGGACACAGAGAAGAAATAGATATTGTTCTTCTCATTTAATTTGAGTAAAACTTTACCACCTTTAACAAATAATTCTATTTAGTGTCAAAAATCTTCAAAAATAATAAATTAAATAAATAATAAAAATAATTTTGAAATCCTAAATTTTTCTTGACATACTTACCAGCAGATTTTAACCACACTCAGAAAGATTTCCTTAACATGTTATTCTCAATATGTTGACTAATGATGACAGAACTGGGTCATACGCCCCCCACACACACACACATCTGGAAGAATTTTCATACAGTCCCTTACTTACTCATGAAAAAACATAATATATGAGCTATTAATACATATCATATAGACACTGTAAAGATCATTTTTCTTCTTGTCTTCTGTAAATCAAGTGACTCGTCCCTGTCCTGTCATAAAGACATTTTCAACTAACAATAATAGGCTACTTCTTACAAAATACCCCCAACCCAGTACTCCCCTAGCATCTGTGCTGTATAGGATTAATGTAGTAAGGAATCTCTGTCAGCAGGTGCCGCCACAGCTGAAGCAGCATTACTATAAATATTTACAAGCCTCAGGTACTCCTCTTGTTATTGCACTGGAGGACTTTTGGGGGTGTCAAATCACAAAACTGTAAAAGTCACAGAATAAATGTCCAAAACCTTTCACTGTATATAAAACAAACTGGCCAGAAATATACACAAGCCATGGCTCTATAATGTCCACAGAGGGAGGCTGACATTTGGCCCCACCAATCCCCTACAGCCTGTATTAATGAAACACACACAAATATTGTATGCACACACACCAACACACACTTTCCCACATGCAAATGCAACTGCATGCATATCCAACACATATACATGAAAACAGACAACACATAAAACATACAAAGGTGATGCTCAGGTACATTTATGCGCACACATACACACCGTACCCTCCATGGGGTATTGAATAATGGATGGAGACTAAGGGGGGAGGTGGAGAAGGGGCTAAGGGGGGTGGGATGGTGATTATTCACCACAGCCTCAGGACACTAGAGGTGGGGGTGGGGGCTGCTGGAGGGGATGCAGAGCAGAGAAACATTACACATCATGAAAACACATTTCCATATGGCGTATTGAGGGTTTGGATTAGCATCTCTTGTAAAACACGCACCATTTTATTTCTTTCTACCTCCTGTGATGGGCTTAGGCAGCCCTGTAAGGGTTAAAACTACCTGCTTATGTCAGTCAGTGACACTGATGGCAGGTGTGTGTGTGTGTGTGTGTGTGTGTGTGTGTGTGTGAGACCGAGATAATATGATGCATTTGATAGGATGAGGAGTCAAAGGTGATTTGATAGGAATTCAGTGGGTTGAAAAAGTGCCAATGAGATTACTTCTGCATCCAGTTCCCATTGGCTATTACCTGCCAACCATTCATGAACTATTACACATTACAGTGCAGAACGAAGCCTTGATTAAAAAGTTAACGCTGCGACCGTTTCTTTACCGCATGTTATTCAGATAAAGGTTGATTTATGTATGAATTTAGTAATCAGCTGTCTTTGAATGTAAACCTCTGTTACTGCAACCAACAATTAAATGTAAACCATTAGCATTCCCTTATGAATGAAATGCAAAGTATGGAGTTATATTTGTGTCTAAATTATGAGCAAGCGATGGGAAATTTTGAAATTTTGAAATACTAACTATGGAAGTTTGGAAATTCGTTCTGTTAATAACACCATAAGAAAGAGAGAGCAACATTATAAATATCTAGGCATTTGGGGTTGATGGAAAAACTTACTTTTAAAGTTCATATTGACATGTTATCAAAGCTGAGATTGAAACTGGGATTTCTTTTTAGAAAGAAATCGAGAAGAACTGTTGAGAATCATTCCACTCTCAAACCCTTAGATACAGTATATCACTCAGCCAGATTCATCACTGGAGCTAGCTATGGGACACACCATTGCCTACTATACCAAAAAACTGGCTTACCTGCTCTTTCAGTGAGGAGGGATCAGATCAGCATTTCAGCATTGTTTTATAAAACAATAAGAACATTTATTGTATTTACCTCAGCACCACTGATAATGAGGGTTCTTCCTCAATGTGTTTTCCGAGGCTTTAAATAAATAAAATGATGATGATGTTAAGAGAGGAATATATATGTTTTTGTTAACCTTTTTAGGTCACCTGATAGGCCAGTTTCAACTAAGGAGGAGGGCTGTCACATCGGGCAACAACCTGTCTGACTCAGTTTTACTCATTCGCCCTCTCTCAACATCTCTTACAGAGTGTTACAGTGTGCCACAGGTTCAAAGAATTGTATTAGGTAATCTCTGTTTAGCTGTATTTTCTCGAATCCTATTGCTAATAGAGATAGCTAGCTAGGGAAGATCAAACTGGATGGAGTAGGCACACCACAGCCACACGTAAGAAGTTCATACAATTTTAGTAACCTTTATGAAATTCCAAGTTTATTATCATACATATATGTGGATAATAGAACACACACAAATAACTGAGCAAAGAAAAGATTTGTTGTTATGAGAATTTCTCTACAGAATATAATTTATGTACTTGCAAATCTAACTCCATTCACCTCACTAAATAATGTCTGAATTTAAAAAGTCAATTTGGCTGGAAGTTATAACTCCCACTAGTGTAATATACATTAATGAAACAGAATTGAAGAGGCTAGCTTGGAATATAAATCAGGTAGTTAATGTGGAAAATAAGCTGTGCCTCCAATTGACCATGTCTGTCTGACCAATTAGACTGTCTGTAACCTCCGGCTGCGGAGAAGACTCCACAGCAGAGCTCTTATCCTCTGACCCCTCTATTGTATTTGATTAAATTCTCATCTGATTCCTTTATTTGAACACTGACACTGACCAAAACATCAACAAAGATCTCCAAGATACAGATGACAGCATCGCCTTGTCTTTCTTTCCTCTGTGTCACTTCTGAGAAGCAAGGGGTGGAAGAAGGCAAGGTTCAGTGGAAGGTCTTGCGTAACAAGGCGATCTTTCTGTGCCGATGAATAGACTGGCCTTTTTGCCTTTCGTTCTTTCTTCTCAGTGAGCTGTCATGTCCTCAGTGCTGCTCTCCCATGTATGATGGGCCTGGTCATTTGAAAATGGACTTTAATTCATACTAGGCCAGACGCTTCTTACGAATTTAACCCTGTGACACACACAAACTCTGGAATGTGAACCAAACGCCCAACAACGTGACTCGAAACACATACACACACTACTGCTGCCAAGATTATGGGATAACAGGATTGTCGAGTACTTAGAGATCCTACTGATCGACTGAATGAACCAGGGTTAAAGCTGCATGCTTAGAGCCAGATAGCCATTATATGTTTTTGACTTAGATTTTTGCCATTCTTGCCTTGATAAAACTCTGATATGACATATCAAAAAGGTGTCAGAGGCACTACATATCACATGAATTCAGTAAAGTGGGCATTCCTCTTTTTATCATTATCGTATCATTGGCAGTGAAAGAAAATGTATTTCAGGTTCATCCACTGTCAATAAATCGTGCTTGCTGTCGATGGCGCTTCTGCTTGCTGCTCTATAGGAGATAGGTCTTGTATTGCAGTACATGCTTAAAATGTAGGTAAAGTACCTGCTTTAAGGAGACTTCCCACACATGGCATCTGACTTTCATCTGAGCAAAATATAGCGTCTCAATTAAGTAAGATGGACCTTTATTCCTTAAACTCTTCTCGTATAGTGGAATTTTCCATATAGACTGAGGACATGCTTAAAGGAAAATACAGTTCATTACAAACTTGGGTTTTATTTTCATATCTTTGGCCATTGGTTCTATGAGTTATGATGACATACCCACCAAAGCAATTGCAGAAATCTCCGAACACGGTAACGTCGCTAAAAGTAGGTCCAACATGGAAAGAAACAAAACCCATCAGAACAATCCATTTTAAGGCAGCTTTAACTTAATATTGTAAAATAAGTCTTAATCTACACTACATGGCTAAAAAATGTATTTTCATGTAGCTTGAATCTGAATTGCAGCAATATAAAGCAAAGCACTCTGCAGAAACATCTATGTAACTGATATCATGTATCACAAGAATAGCAATTCTGACGATTTTCAACCAATCCTAAAAATGTCTTGTTTCATCAAATAGTCAAATCGGTATTTGCCAGTCTTTACTCTTTTGCCAATATTATGATTAACCACTGTTAAGTGTCCACGCCAAATCAAATCAAACCATGACCTCAACAAACCAAATTCAAAGAGGCTACATTATTGCCAAAAGGACTTTCAAAGAGAGTTTCTTTAACCTGCTTCCAAGGCACTTAATGATTCAAATCTCAGCAAACCCCAAATTTGATCATTTCTAACCTGATAGCACATGATATTTTTGACTCTACAGATGGTCACTGTGTAAGATTAGGCGATTTCAGAGTCCTACATTTTTGCCATGACTGAGAGACATGGGAGACAACATGTTAGGCCCTGAACAAGCATAGCTTGCCATTGAGACGTGATGTACATAGGTGATTGGTAAGGAAGTGCAAGGAGGTAAGGCATTCACCATTCCACAACAGCACCAACAACAGTCTTCCTCTTTTGCTTTGCAGAGTTTTCAGTTCAGCACAGAAGCATAGTCTGTGCTCCTATTGGTCAACGTCACTGAACAAGTTACTGACATTGTCAAACTGTGTGAGAAAAGGCGAAAAACGTCTGACGTGATACTCCGGTCAGGACCTTGAGAGGGGGCTTCTGTTATGACATACAATCCGGGATTAAAAACAAGCAATTGTCACAGTCGATGCCCATTTTCGTACCAACACCCCACAACTGTCGGGTCGGGCCATTATTGGGCAGATCCTGGCATTAAAACAAATGGCCTGGCAGCACTAATGAAAAGCTTAATACATGGTGAGGAAATCGCCAAAATGATAAGTTCCATTTCAGTCCTGACCATGGGAATCCTTGTCTCAACACCAGTGTTGACCGATTCACAAGACATGAGTAAATCTGCCATAGAAATACTGAGGACACCACCAACATCCACTGATGGATTACAGGGTGTGTTAAAAAATGATAAGAAAATCATTCACAATCTTGGTTTTTGAATGTAACTCATCCTCTGTCACACTATTGCTTTATCATGTTACACAGCAAGAGGTGTCACTCAAGCATTCTTAATCCACAGTGGGGGAAATTCAGGTTTTTTTCTCCAAAGCAGCGGATTTAGCAGGATGTCCTGTCTCTCTCTGTGTGTGACTCTTTATCTGTATGTGAATGGACAGAATAATATTGCGGTGCATCTGTACAGACGCCTGCATGTGTGTGTGTAGCATGTGGCGAGGCTGTGCCAATGGGATTAGCAGAAACAAAAGGTGATGTTGGTGGTGAGGCACCGTGAATGGGCCCCTCTACAGAGCTGAGCTAACTGGATTAGCTCAACCACTGTGAGCTAGACTGTCATTAAGGCTTCATGGCTTCATGCCTCCAAACACACAGATGGACTGCAAGATGAGGAGGCCGGGGGACAAGGGAAAGTGTAAAGAGGGATATTGAAAAAAAGTAAGATGGAGAAGAGGAGGCAGGCGATGTGAGAGTGTGGCTGACGGATTAATCAAAAGATTAAGGGAAAGAAAGACTAAAGAAAGAAAGAAAGTAAAGATGTTGCAGCCACTTCTGGACAAATCCTTCACAAATACGTCACCAGGTTTCAACAAGTTGTCATGGCCTACTTGGGCCTGTCAGTGTAATTTTTCTTACTGTATTCATCAGGTTTCGGCAGGTACAAAGCATAGCACTTAAAGCAAGGTAACTGCAAATGCCACTAATAAACATCAATATGAACAAAATAAACTGAAGCACAAAAACAAAGTAAAGAAAAAGGGGGGCAGTCGCAGTGAACAGTACAAAAATGCACAACAATGCAATAAAATTAAGGACCTTGTCATTATGGGGTGTCTTTGTGGTTAGCATTATTATACCTCGGCATAGTTAAAAAAAGGTGGCATCTACCGTAATTAATCCCTGACTTTAATGCACCACCCGAGTGGACTGGTTATAGTGGGACAGAGAGGCTCAGTGGACTGGGTGAGGAACGGACATATCCTCCTGATACGTACACACTCCCCCGTATGTCCAAAAGGAAAAAGAAATTCCTCTGTAATACCCGATATGCTTGCCTTGAGGCCGAGGTATAAAGAATCAAACCAAATACTTTATCCAACTACATCCTAATTTTACTGCAGAGACCTTAAGTGCCAATACATTCCCAAAAGAAATGCATCAGGATTCCTTTGGAATTTCAACGTTTAATACAAAGACTCGAGTGCATGATGCACTCTGTGTATTGCATCTCCCAAGTAGAGTTGCACACCAGGTAATGACGAAGTCTACCTCTTCAAGGAGAGCGTCAGTCAGTATAAGTAGTGAGATACATCCTTTTCTTAAGTTTCACCAAAATCTGATCGAGTTTGTCTGAAATGTGACTATCAGACGAAAATGGATCCATAATTTTCCCCAGGATCAATCAAACAAAACCAAAACAAGTACAGGTGAACAATCAAGGAAACAAACAATGAGATCAATTGATACTCGGATTCGAATGACAGCTTCAATATCCTGATATGGTCAAAAGTCAAGGCATGTCAGGAAGACGCCGTACCTTTTATTTTTATCCCAAAAAAAATTAGGGAGGGAAAACACACATACACACACTCAATACCCACCTCGCTTGTTTATCTCTGCACCTGAGCTCTCAGCCCCAGGCCAACAAGACGAGGCCTTTGAACGCAACGCCTAGGCTTTGGTGGATAAAGAGACACACACAGGCAAACAAGTACACACCTGCCAACACACACAGCTAAACAGCAACTAAAGCAGAAGAGCTACAGACAGAAGCCTGAGGTTTCTGATTCAGTTCAAAACACTGCAAATAACAGCAGAAAATGAAAAGCTACACAACTGGGACCAGGGTACTATCAAAACCGAACAAAACAAAATGGCCCTTTATAGGCCTCCAACCAGATCCACCCCCGTCCTCCAGTCCAATAAAAAAACAGATTCTCACACCACAGCAAATCTCAACAAATCCCCAGTGAACCCCTCAGCCTCCACAGAAAGGTCAAAATCTTCAATCAGGAAGTCGGGGGAGGCGAGCTGCTGCAGGGGTCAGAGCCACAAAATGAAAGTCCTTTGTCGCTGGGGAAGGGGGGCTCCATGCCTGTAGTCTGTTGCGAGGCTGAGGTCAAACACTAGCATCCGTAAACACAGTCAGAGGCTGATTTGGCATGAGTGGTTACATCATGTAGCTCTACAGCACAGAGGACTGCAGGGTAATAACCTCTTTACTCTCTTTTATTCTCTGTTCCTGAGTGTCTTTATTCATGGTTTGTATTACTTGAGACCTAGACCCTTAACCTAAGAATCTCGAAACACTTAAAGAACCATACTATATTACTATATATATATATATATATATATATATATATATATATATATACTTTACATTTTTGCTGACCATGTTCAAATGCATGCTGTATAGTTTTAGATTCTCAGATGTATTTTTTTCTACCGTTCCAGGCAGCCATTGGTTTCCATTCATTGAAATTATATCATCATTGCTGAGTAATGCAGTACAGGCTTTACAAATCTACCTGGAATTACACTGCATTACAGAGCAACTATAATGCAGTTTGACAAAAATTCTTAACTCAATGGATGTCTGGGATAGTAAAAATGTAAAACACACCAGCAAAGTGGTTAGCTGTGATGTTAAGTATATGTGATTTGTAGTAAAAAGAATAAAACATGCAAAACCACTAGTATGGTTCTTCGAATCCCTGCACAAACTACCTGGGGCCAGATGAATAAATGCATTTCAACAAAAATCATGCATATGCCATGTTTTTTAAACAGGTATTTATAACACAATATGTGTAATGAGAATGTACGCACCACATACTTCCGAGCAACATAGGCGTGGTATTCTAGAGCGATCTGAGGGTGATGATTAGGTGGAGAAAACATCATTTGTTTAGCTTGTGAGCCAATTTCACTGATTGTGGGATTTTTTTAAGTCAACACATTGATTTGTAAATTGCCCATCAAAGACGCACAAGAAAAATAATTACTTTTGTATGATGAATTTTATAATTCATTTTGTTTACATTGGAGGCTTGATATTATTTTTTCTGTGTCTATGTATGCTTTGTTGTACAGCACTTTGGAAACTCTGTTTCAATGTGCAAACTAAATTATAGAACTTTTTTAATGTTTGATGATGACGATTGAGCTATCACTGCAGATGATGGTTTACAGATGAATAATGACGCAGGCACTAAATACTCAGAACTGTGCGTAACGATTGGGCATAATTATGGCTGCACTGGCGTTAATGGAGAACCTCACCAATGCAACATGGTCAGTGAAATTACACTACTTCTTTAAACCTACTTCATATAGTTTTATGTAGAATAACTTAAATATCTTAAATTGAAATATCTTAAATTTCTTTTTTTTCAGACTATTTAGCATTTTAACAGTTGATAGTAGAAACAGACAGGAAACATGGAGACAGCAAGGAGGATGACATGCAACAAATATCACCAGCCAGAAGTGTACCAGGAACATTGCAATTACATGATATGTGCCTTAAAACACTAGGCAAGTGAAATGCCTATACATTACTTCCTCATCTCTTTGATTTCTCGACCATGTGATGCGTTGGGGGCTCCCCTGAATTGTTTTGGTCACATGAAGACAAACAAGTCCAAAAAAAAGTGACAGAGTGAAAGAAGTAAGCTAGAATGAAAACCAGATACAAAGTCTGACAAATAGCGACATATGAACACAAAACTCCTTTTTATCATCACTTTAAAGTATAAGGAGTTTGAAAATTCTGCAATAATGCTGAAAGTGCTCATTTAATAAGTATCCAATGCCTTGATTTGCGATTGGAAATCAAGATGCCTTTCATCACTCCCCCAGTCCTCCTAATAACTAATGTAAGTACCATGGGCATCACAAGTCCCATGCACTTTTAGAAGCTGGGCCGTTGCAGTAATGACTCAGCCTTGTACATGGGGCGCACGTTGTACCAGCTGAGCAACTGGGGCAAATCGAAATCGATTTTCGCATGTCGAAAATCAGTGCACCATCTATCCACTTGGCGCTGTTTTAGGCGCTGTGTCAGTGCTAACATTATCAAATCCATTCCGCTTGTTATTGAATGAATGCCTAAATCAATGAAATTCCATACTATGTTTTCACTGCTACCTGCACCTAGGCAGATTTTCACATAACATGCTAACGTTAGCAGAGACTAGTAACTGCAGTGAGCACGGCAGTTTTACGTCACTCTGTCGAAAATAAGGTTGTTGTGAAAATGGTCAGGAGAGCCTTTAAAGTTATGTGCAGCGCACAATAAAGTTAACCGTGTGTACTGAAATTGTAGTCCACAAGTTAACAGATAGGTCCAAATACTTGTAGTATTAATATCAAAGCAAAAATAGTCATCATTATAGATGAGTTGTCCTCCTCCTGCTCGCCTAAACCAAACAGAGTATTTCCAGCTGTGAGAACGCATCTGACACGGATAATCTCCTGTTGTGTGCTACATGTGTGAAAAGGCAACTCCGCACAATGTTCGGACCTGATTCTCTGCACATTGTCCGGAATTCATATGTGAGAACAACTCTAGTCATTGATGCCTGGACTGGATGCCAGGTAGCTGAGGTGAGTCACACACTGTCACCGCAAAATGTTCAGGAAATTGTTAACTTACCGAAAATCAAAGCTTGGCATTTAACTAAATGTTCGGATTTTGTTCGCCTGTTTCTTCTAGCAAAAAGCATCAACTCCCTTAAGTCATTGTTGGTGATTAATTGTGTCAGAGCAAGTATCATGTCAAGTCTCAAATCTTTCAAAACAAGTCTCATATCATTTGAGACAATTCCAGGTCAAGTCTTAAGTCTATTAAAGCAAGTCTCAAGTCATTCGAGACATAAGCTCGGCAGATTCATCTGGTTCCCAGGCAAGCAAATATGTGTTTTTAGCCACAAAAGTGTATACCATGGGCTTGTGCCACAAAGCTATTATGATTTTATCCAGTTAATTTGATGGATTTGCTCACACACACTCCTCAAACCTATTAAACTAATGAATTTAAGACTATTGCTTTTCATTAAAAGTGGCAGGCGGTTGTTATATTGATGCCTTTTGTCATAAAATGTTGCCCTAAATATTTATATGGCGTGCTTCTCGGTAGCAGTGTTATATGTGTAAAAATGTGAGTGTAAACAAAGCCACCAAGATAACTGGCTAACAACATGATGTGGCTTTTAGACACAGGCCTCAGGTCCTGTTGATTCTTCATAGTAGTAGCAATGATTTGAATATGTAATTTATTGGAGAATGCATAGGGGCACTTTGACTACAGTTCAATATCTTGAAATACTGTATTTGATCTGGGACCAACCACTTCCTCTGGATGAAATTACAAAATGTATCCATAACTTTTCTAATGCTAGTATAGCCAGATAAAAGTATCAAACCACCTGTTAAAAGGCACCAGAATACAGGAAATTACATCCACTCTGTCAAAAATCTTCTGGGGGCGGACCCCAGACCCTCTGTTAGATTCTCCCACCCACATTTTCAATGCTCCCTATGCACATGGAAAGGTAAAATTCATTACATTACCATTGTCTCTATACCTTCAGACTTTCCTAGACATGCAGAATCAGCCCTTTAGTGAAGGAAGGAATCATGATCATGTCCTAGATGCAATGTCCTTCAGAAATTGTCTGCAGCAACCTAAACCTCACTTAAGTAATTTGAGAAATAGGAGATTTGAGCCTTTTCCCCTCTGTAAACAGAGGACAGATGGCAGGTTAGCAGCCTGCCATATGTATAGACTGAGGCATTCTGGGGAATTATTCTGATTGGCTGCATTGAATCTGGCAGGCCATATAAAATAATGTGTCAAGAAAATACTGGAAGTGTTCTGCACTTTGCTTCCTTTTCTGTAAGTGCTCTGGTGTATTCACAGAACAGGAGGTGAAATGACTAAAGGGTTCACTCCACAGCACTCAGGATTATGTGTCAGATGTGTTACTTGACACTGTACAAAACTGCTGAACATCAGCAGTGACAGTCACTATCATCAAGATCATCTATGTGTCAAGGTAATCTGAGACACTCTTTTGTTTCTATAACACTGCTAACTTTAACCACAGTGGTGAGATGTCAGAAAAATAAAATGACTAGAAACGACAGACATTTCAGACTAGACAACCTCCTTCAGCCTAAACTAGTTTTGAAAAAGGGTATCTGGTCTGACACTTCTCTGTGGCAAATACGTAGAGTAGTTCAGTCCAAACTAAACAGGATTTCTTTAAAAAGATAAAGAACACACACTGAAAAGCTACACTTCAAACAGTTACTCAGGAACTGATCAGTGTTGGTCAATGGACAGCACTTGGCCATATTCTAATCTACAGGCATCACCCAATTGTGGTTGCACATGCATTTACAGAACATTTTAGATTTGCCCAGGGGCCCAAGGTCAGCAGGAGCCTTGTCCTCATGAGGCCCCCATGGTCGGAGGGCACTGGCTCCATTGATCTGGTCAGTAATCTATCTTTGCTTAAACAAGGTGTGCAGAGGAAGTTAAAAAACAAATGTCACTTCTGTGACTTATATGCTCATCATCTGTGACTGAAATAAATGATAGTAGTCTTGCCAGAAGCGACAGAGTGAAATAGATTAACTAAGTGATCACTCTGCTTAATTAATTAGCTGCCTTCAATTAGTGTGATAGTTTTGGGGTTTTGTCCAGTTTCCAGTTTTATTTTGTAGTGCTCTCCTCTCCTTGTGTGTCTTGAGGTTTTACTTCCTGTCTTTGTTTGCTTTCCCTCCAGTTTGGATTGTTGGCCGCACCTTGAGTGGTTGCACCTGTGTCTCGTTGTCTCCCCTACCTAAGTGTATTTAGTCCGGGTTTTTTCCTTCGTTCAGTGTCAGTTTGTCTTCATCAGTTGTGTGTCAAGTGTTCCAGCTCTTCGCCAGTGTTTCCTTGGATATTTACTGTGTACCTTGGCTTTTCTGCCTGCTCCCTTATGGATTTATGTTAACCTGTTTGGACTACCTTTTGAATTTAATCTCTGCCTTCCTCAATAAGTCTATCAGCTTTTTTTGTTTTCCCAATAAATCGTTGAACTGCTCCTGCCAATGTGTCTGCATTTGGGTCCTATCCCTGGTTTCTCCTGCTACCCTGTTTGACACATCTCATGACAACTAGAGCTGTATAAGTCTTTGGGAGCAAGTCCAAGTCTAGTCATTCAGAACAATTGTCAAATTTTTCAGAGCAAGTCTTGAGTCATTTGAGACAAGTGTAAGTCAAGTCTACAGTTATTACTACTAATACTGCTTTCTACACACTGTTGTTAAGGTATAAATGCGGGGCAAGGTGCAACATATCTTGTCAGGAAGCAACTGCAAAGAGTGTCTAGTGGTCAAGCAGAAATCAAGCTTTATAGCACTGCAGCCCAAATAGCATTTGTGATAGCTTGGATTGTGGACTATTCAAAGCCTGTTTTCATCTGTTGTGAAATAAAACAAAGCCATTTATCTAATGAATATGTTACCAAACTGCTGCAAAGAGCGCTAAGCCATTTAGTGTGAAAATGTCTACCTCAAGATTAATGCGCTCAAACTTCTAGCTTGTTGCTAATTTTTTCCTCATCTACCATCTAAGCAACATGTATGAGCACATACAAACTCATCGAGGGAATGACAGACTACTGTTGTGTGTCAAATTCATCATCAAGTCTGTCTCCTCCTCTGGAACTCTGCCTGTTCCTTCACACTTGACTGAATTGAAAGCCTTCTCCCATACCCCTATCCCCTTCTTTCTATTGTTCCAGCAGCTACAACAGCCCAAAATCACTTCCAGTACTGCCAATTGGATCTATTTAATTGGTTTGATTGCATTGCATGCCAGTCAAACTCCATTCAGATATTCTCTACAGTGCACTGACCTATCTGCACACACATTCATAATTGTAAATGATTTATCAGGCTCTATATGAAGAACAAGCACTAACCAGTTATCAGACATTGAATGTTGCTGTTGTTTGAGCTTGGACAATTCTATATGACACAACACACTGCAGCAGCAAGTCAGTAAAATGCCAATAAAACATAAAAGGTAAAGTAAATGTACATTAATGTAAAGGAGTGCCTACAAAATTTAATGCCAATGGAATGCAGTAGTTCTGATGTCTTTGACAGCCTCCCCTCCACAGCTGATGCCTGTTTTGATGGTTGGGAGGAAGTCCAGAAAAAAATCCAAAAAACATGATAGCTTCAATGAAAACACAATACATCTGGGTCAGAATGACAAACTCTACTCTTGCATCTTGTCTAATGTCTTTACCTCACCTTTCTCTCTCTCAAAATGAGTAAGTGACTTGGATATGGTCTTTCTGTAACAGCTACCTTGTAAAACTTTAATTACTTATTTTGCGACTGGTAATAGGTTCTAGATGATTTTATCAATAGTTTATCTAAAGTCAACTTTCTCCAAAAAATGTTTATACTTCTAATTTGCTTTTCCAAATAAGTTTAGGAGGAAACAATTGTTGCTATGTTCAATGGAAACGTTTCAGGAAATGCCAATCCAGGAAATGTTATGTACTCATACCGAACAGAAGTCTGGAGGGGGTAGGGTTGGATGATTGGGTGTACAAAGCTCAGTACATTGATATTGGAGAATGGGGTTTGCATTCTGTGACAGGTTCTGGCTAGTAAAACACTTAAAGGGACAGTTCACCCCAAAATACATATTTTCCCTCTTACCTGTAGTGCCATTTATCCATCTAGATTGTTTTGGTGTGAGTTACAGAGTTTTGGAGATATCGGCCGTAGAGATGTCTGCCTTATTTGAATATAATAAAACTATATGGCACTCGGCTTGTGGTGCTCAAAGCGCCAAAAAATATATTTGAAAAACTCAACAGCAATGTCTCTCTTCAGAAATCGTGACACGGTTACTCAGGATAATCCACAGATTTGTTGTGAGCAGTTTCATGTAGGGACTATTTTAGTTTCTACATGAAACAGAGACATTGCTGTTTAGTTTTTGCGCTCTGAGCACCACAAACCGAGTGCCATATCCATTATATCCATAAAAAATGCAGATCTATGTACGGCCGATATCGCAAAACTTGGCAACTCACACCAAAATAATCTAGATGGATAAGTGGCACTACAGGTAAGAGGAAAAATTTGGATTTTGGGGTGAACTGGGAAATATGTAAGAATTGAGACTACTCTCCATCTGTTGAATTCATAATCCAAAATAATAAGGGGCAGCGTATCACGTATCAGGTCATAACTGCAGCTAACTGCTGTTAGCTCAGTTAGCCGTGCAGCTAACTTAGCGGTGCTATTAGCTGACCGAGTCTAGAATGGGCATCAGAACTGGAGCTTGGTGAGCGGGCAACGGAACAGCAGCCTCCCAGTGAACATGGACAGACCGGGACCAACAGAGGCCAATTTGATGACAGTAAATACAGTACCGAGGTGATTTACAGCAGCTCCGACCAGGACTCTGACTCCGGGGACAACGAAGACACGGCGAGTTCAGGCGGGGACAGGAGAGGCGTCAAGCGGGAGAGGAGCAAGAAGGAGGTCGGGCATCAGAGAGGCAGCGACAGCTGTAGAGCCAGAATATTTTTCACATCTAACAAGGTGGATTAACGATTTATTTCAACCAAACCAGAGTTGGCGATTGTTGGAACAGTTTAAAGACTAACCAAGGAGTTTTGGTGAGTTTTATTTTGTTTCTGTGAAGTTTGAATGAAGTGTGTTTTACGATGACTTAACAAGGTAATTATGCTTGTCTTAGTTCGGTGAAAGAGAGAAGTGTGAATTCAGAAGGTGCACGGTTGTATTTTTCTGTTTGAATATTTCCTTGACATTTTGAGAGTTTATTTTATTTATTAGACTAAAAAAAGTTAAGACAGCTTGTGTAATGTAACAAACTCGCCGCTGGCACACATCTCCCAGCTGGACATACCTGAGCTATGCTATCAGAGCAGTTATCGGCTCTCAAAGCACAAGTGGTATTACAACACAGGACGGGCCGGGGCTTGACATCATTGACATAACATCAGAACTGTTACTTCTTTACATTCTGTTGATAAATAGATTTTTTTTTTTTTTTTTAAATACACTTCTGGCCAAGTCTTACATATTACCCCTTTTAAGGTAAGGGAAAGATGGTGGTTTTGGTAAAATATTGAAAGTCTGTGATCCATCTTGCTTCAAGACCAAGACCACAATCTTTCTCTTAAACTTAAAGTGCTTGCCTAAATGTAACCATAAAAACATTTATGCTTTAGTTTAGAGCAGAAATTGAAGAGAAAACAAGTGAATTACAGTGCTCAGTTAAATTCATAAGCAACAAAATGCTCAATTCATTGTAGGCTACTCAGAGGTTTTGCAGATACAACCTTCTTGGTATGGTATGGCTAGTAGATGATGGTAGCTGAGGTTAGATAATGTTAGCAAACTTTAGATAGTTATTGCTGACCTTGCGACTCTTGTGTGTTACTGTACTAAAATTTACTAATGCAAATTAGTTGTATGTTAAAATAATTATTTGAAAACAAGGTTGTTTCAGTTCTCCAAGCTGGTGTACATCGAGTATAATGTTACAATACACAAAGAATGAGAAATGGATCGAAGAAGCTCGATCCATGGATTGGGTAGAGTAATGGATGGTGTAAAGCCAGACCCACCAGCCTTTGCTATTATTCTTATCTATTAAAAATGCCTTGATCAGCCCTGATGAGTCCATTCCTGATCAGCTTGAGACACCCCTATTGTAGACTCGACGATAGACGTCCAAATCAATGGAGGACACAACCCTGTATTGACTGTCAAACCCTCGCCAAAAACTGTTCAGTTCAACAACTGCACCTACCAAATCCACACAGGGAATTCATTCTTAAAGGAATGTTGGAGCTCGTCCAGTAATTCTTTCCATCATGTAGTAAACAAGAGATTAGAGGGAAGATTTACAGTGAGGGAGAAAATGGGTAATAAAAAGAAACAGAACAGGATTTTGTGACTTTTTCTTCCTTTTAATGCTTTCAAGTCATCTTGTGCTGACTGTTTTGATTCCTCTAATCTCTATGATGTTTTGTTTTGTTTCTCATCAACAAGAACATTAGGATGAATTTGTTGGATAAGAGCATTTACAAAGACAGATGGAGAAATTCAACTCCTATTCTGTCCCAGGTCTCACATGGAGTCATGGCCTTGAGATGTCACTGGATGGAGACGAGTTAATACTGTAAATCTAATAAGATCTGCTGCATTTCTACAGTATGAGGTGTATATTAGGATGACATATAGGCAGGTCTGGGAGATTAATTAACACCACACAAACACACACACCTGTCTTCACTTTTGAAAGGCAAAGGTTATACAATATGCTTTTTAATCAAGCTGGATCAAGGCCATTGCTGGCACAGTGGTCTTTGAAATCTTTCCTTTGGGTTAGATCCAGCCCAACACGCGCACACACACACACGCACACACTCTGTTGTAACCTAGTAACCTTTCCTTTCTAATTACTTTGGGTGTCTCTCTGTATAGCTCACCACAATGTTACCTACAGGGCCCAGTTTGGCCCCTCAGGTGATAAGGAGAATAAAACTTGAAGTTACCAATAGAAAACAAAATGTAGCTTTTATATATTTGATTTGGTAATGTCTTTCTATTAAATTCTCTGTAGAATTTCTTCTGAGACTGACAGATGGTTGAAATAAGGAAAACACACACCAATAACATAGACTTGCCTCGGGTCAATAGCTCCCCAGTTCCATCTCATACCAGAGGCTGGACAGGAAGCTCTGTATTAAAATACCACTGTGCATAAACAATGTGTACAGTCAAAAAATCGAAAGTAGAGCAATTAGACTCCAACACAATTCATATGAGCCAGAGGAAGCTGGATTAGAGCCACTAGTCACATCAATTTCATGTATTCCCTCAAGATTAAAAGCTACAAATTCATCTTAAAGCCAGATTATGTAAATGTTGAAAGAACACAATCATATTCTTAGAAATGAAAGGTTGAATTCATAAGCAACAAAATGCTCAATTCAATGTAGGCTACTCAGAGGTTTTGCAGATACAACCTTCTTGGTATGGTATGGCTAGTAGATGATGGTAGCTGAGGGTAGATAACTTTAGATAGTTATTGCTGACCTTACGACTCTTCTCTTCGTGTGTTACTGTACTAAAATTTACCAGCGCAGCAGTGTGCACACTTTCGTCATTGTAACTTGGTTTCTTTCATTTCCATGACATGTACCAATGCTCTTTTCTAACATAATATGACCAACTTTTAAGATGTAATTTCTGCTGTCTAAAAAGGTCCACACCATTCGGCCCTCCTTGTCCTGCTATCGCTACAGACAGTGGCCAATCAAGGCCATTCAACTCGCCCATTCTGTCGAGCTTGTGACGTTTAATCGCATATGGTCAAGGGCTTTTGGGAAATGTTATTTATTGAAGGCAGCTAAAGACAGATATATTCAATAAACAACATTTCGTTAATTAAAAGAAAATACCATCCCTGTCTAAACCAATTAAATGAACTGCACTTACGTAAGGTACCAAGAAAGGTTAAGGTCCAAGACTGAATGTTTATTACAAGTCACAATTTGATTATGAACCTTACTTCTGGAGCTGAACCTGGACATTCTGGTTTCACTTTGGCTTTCTATTTGTCACTGATGTTTAACAAAAGCTAAAGTGATCTTTAATACATAGAATATAGACATATACTCCATTCTTATTCTGTTTCTACTTATTTCACCTCTCCTTTACTGTTGGGGGTTTTCAGAATAAAAATACTGTAATGACATATGCACTTTTCAAATCAATCTGGCATTACACCCACACACTGTTAGATCAACCCCCAACTTCGTAGGAGCCTATAGTTGCCCCAATCTTGATTCTGTGACACAAGAAAGGCAAAGAAAACAAACCTGCGTGTAGTGTTACATTATCGGTTTATGTGCTTGAATACACAGTGATCACAGCTAATCACTGTCTCCAACCTCACCAGGTTAAATTTCACTCCCGTTTAAGAGAGATGGAGGAGAACAAAGCACAAGGAACGATATCACATTCCACTAGACGTTTGGTTTCTGTGGCTGATTGCTGGGCCTGCCGAATGTGTCGCTCCCACCCAATCAGTAAACTCTAATTACTACATGGGCTGCAATGGAGTGTTTTGGTGTCCAATGACAGTATAAAGAATATAGTTATAAGAAAAGGTTATCAACAGCTTCATTCAGTAATGTCAGTAAATATTGATTATTTTTTTTTATGTATTCTAAATCTGGGAACAGACCTTAAGATTACTGAAACCTACAAAGACTAGACAGCCGACACATAATGACTATTTCTACCTACACAGACTTTTAAAGCTGTACTTATAGTTCCTGGAAAATACAAATAAACATCTCTGCGGATCTACACAGACAAGGGTGTTATGGGTAACCATAGGTCGCAGAGGCTGGCAGACGACCCAATGTACACACCTCCCAAATCTCAACAACATGCTTGGTTGATCCAACTTTCTGTCTGTATGAAAGTATAACATAAATAAACAGCCATGTAAACCTCTCCGAACAACAATTGTGCATGTGTCTTAACATGCAGCCCGGGAAAAGCATGTTCAAGCCCTATAAAGGAGCACATATTGAACAACTGACATACAGAGAATTATAGAGGACAACACACTGGAGAACAAATAAACATCAAGAAAGTGTGTCTGTGTGTATCTGAAGACAGGATATAGGCCACAGCTGAAGGAGACGAGGAAACCTGAAAGAGAGAAGAGGAGTAGCCTAATATCAAAGAAACTGAAAATGCCAGGGCAGAAATGTATAAAGAGTAAAGTTGAATGAAGATGTACATCTAGTGTATGTACATTAATGTAAGTAGAAAACACCTACACATTTAGTGGTATTTCCCTTTGGGGATGAAATTATAATATATTCATGACCTTGTGTTAGAGTGTTACTTTATTCTTGTGAGATTTTTTTGTAAAACCTTTTTGTGTTAGGTTTTTAAAAAAACATTTAGAGTACAACCTTTCAGCCAGCTGCAACGCTCAATGTATCAGAACGGCACCCTACTAGACCATCAAGTGCACAACTCGTACTGGATCAAAGGAGAACTTCTCCTGGGAACTGAAAGTGAATCCACACAAAACTGCCTCAGTGTCCCCGTGTTCAGCTCTGTGACCTCTCGCTGAGGCAAAACCCCTCTGACTTGCCCAAACACCTTGCATCATCTGAACCATAGGAGTTCCATTGATTCACACGCCACCCCCGAGTCCCCAGGCATTACTAATGGATAGATCCTCTCATCAATAAATAATCCCTGGCCATCCATAAGTGAGATGGGAGACGCCTGCTTAGTGTCAGACTGAGCACTCCCACTTCAACACAGAGCTGGCTTTCAAACCTGTCACTATGCATCAGCACAGTGCTAATGCAGGCCTGACGCTCAGTGAATGACTGGGTTTGGCAGTTCATCAGAGAAATGGTCACTTTGGTTGAATCCATCAGTGAGGTGTTTCTGCAGAACCATTGGGCTTTAATTAGAATGATCTAGATAGCTGGCCCAGTATTGAAATCACTAGAAAAGGTCCAACTTTGAGACTTTGAGAAGACTGGGCAATAGAAAGAAGACTGGGCAATAGAAACTACCTTAGCAGGCTGTTCTCATTCAATGTTCGTACTTATACCTACGAAAAGTAATGCACTATATCGTATATAACCCATGTAATCGTGAGCCAGCAGGCTGTTAGGTTTTTTTGTTAGGCAGTGACTTCTAGTGGCCTCAGTAATTACGACGGGAGCAAAGGAGGAAGTCAGGTGAGGTAGTATAAAGAGCGACGAACACCGGACTTTCACCCGGAGACCGGAGTTCGTGTCCCTCGTGTATTACCGTGATTTACATTTCCCCATTATGGTAATGTTTTTCTTTGAGTGAAAGAGGAGACCAACAAAAAGCTTTACCTCTTGGTAACAACATGAACAGAATAATGGCTGTCCAGGGAATAGCCACACCCTGACCTTATATCAAGGCAGTACAGCTCTGAAGAAGTCAGGGATTAATTGATATAGATATATATATATATATATATATATATATATATATATATATATTATATGTATAGTACTATCATAGGTCTGCTCCTTGTTGTCAAATGTTAGGCAAAGTGAACTGAATTATCACTTTCCAGACAAAAAACAGAACTGGACGTCTGAGAATATGCTGCCAGAGCCTGAGATGTCCGCTCAGATGTTTTCAGCTGAAGGTTTTCTTTTTGGCGGCAAGACTCTTGGTCGCTATGGTGACGTCTGGGTGTCATCTGCACAGACCATCTGTGTTGTTGTTTGCTGTCCAAAAAAAAAGGCAGCATGGAAGGGTCAAACACACACACGCGCACACAGACACACACACACAGAACAAAAAAATAGAAAAGAACACTCAAATATACGCTCATTGATATTCATAAAAACATGAATACATGAATGCTTGCTGACACACAAATACAACATGCAAACACACACCCATTTCCAACAGCTCCTTCCTTACCCACAGAAAAACAGCTGATGATTTAAGAAATCAGCCTCCAGTCAAAATGATGGCCTACAGCATCTCAGCAGCACACACACACACACACACACACACACACACACACACACATCAAGTCTTACTCATGACTACACACAGAAACTGAAAGCATACTTCTACGGTTCAAAACAGCTGATGATGTGGGACATCGGTCTTTTGGGTATTTTTGCATCAACACACACACACACACACACACACACACACACACACACAATCACGCACACACACCACTGCATGCCTAATCTCAATCCTGACTATAATCTAAACCTAATCCTAATTCTCTCTGTAACCCCTGCCTCAGCATTAAAATTGCCAAGACTCAAGATCTGGATGGAAGTCCATGAACACATAAAATGAACAGTAAACATGATTCTTTTGTACCCTGTTGAGCTGAGCCACAGCATGAACAGTCACTGGATCAGCTGGACACACTGGGTACTTCCTCTTTATCCTTAGAGTTATTTCCAGACAAATCAGACCAGACATCAGAAAAGTAACCCAGTAATTGTGTTGCGGCGGTCTATAGCATCTCCTCATTTATAAACATCTATCTTTAAAAGTAACAAGACTACAAGGCTACAACAGCCCCAAGAGGCTTCGATGTTAATGACAATACTTACAGAACAAATGCTATTAGTAGAGCTTTACCAGTAGTGCTGTTCGTTTTGGATCTCCTACCAAGAGTCAACATTGGCTTCTTTTAAAGTTCATTCCAGACCTTGGAAACATTAGTTTGACAAAAAAAAAAATCTTAACTCAAGGTCCACTTACTAGGTTTTTCCAAAGTTCAGGAGCTCCTGAGCAAACTCCCTTGGCTGCAGAAGACTGTGAGATGGGGTTGAAAGCTCCAGAAAAAGTTAGAAAGTGTTTGTTGACTTAAGATTTCTTTTTCAAGCTTAACAAAATGTAGGTTGTTTTCTAACGGCCATATTGGTTGTTTTGGTAGACACAAACTACCTATTTTTTCATTTATGTAGGAGGACTTTTCTTGGCAGCAAATTTTACGGAAATTTGGCCAAGCCATTTGTTTTTCGATTCACTTACCAAATGAGGACATTTTATATATATTTCATGGCAAGTTGGCCACCAGTTATCAATATATCATGCTTTTTTGACATAAGTAGGGCAATGATCCACAATGTTTTCATATATAAAAACTTTTGTTTTGCCACTGAATGATGCATTCTTTCCTAAGAAATATCCATTGACTCACAGGAAGTGATGCTATTAATGCTCCTGGATTGTTTAAAATAGAAAGGAAACCTAGGTGGTTAGCAAGTATGAAAAAATGCAGCAAGCACAATCACTTATTTCTGTTTTGTACATGTGATGCGTGATAACAGTTATTTTTTCCTGAGGTGGTTTGCAGTTGTACTGTGTTTTGTGAAAGGTGGGTGGATGGTCTACTGTGAAGACAGCAGAGGAAATTGGCCTTAATCAGCCAATTGTTATGAGTCATGAGCCATTTATAGCCCTGCATCTGAGAGTGGGTCCAATCTGAAGTTATTCCAAGAGTACATAAGAAACTGTTTTGCTATCATCTAACTATAAAGGAAGGAATCTCTGTATGTCTGTCTTTCCTTCGATTTGCTCGACAACCATTCATGCGATTGATTTCACACTTGGCGGGTGTATTTCTGAGGACCCAAGGGAGTGCAGGGGAGTGCAAGGGAATGTGAAGTAGTTTGGATTAGCGGTTCTCGAGAAAGTTGAGAAACATCGCCCTGCAGAGCCGAGCCGGAGAGCCCCGCAGTTCCAGACCCACAGTTTAAGATGTCACGTACGCATGCTCGAGTTTAAACGACAGTCAGTGACTACGTCATGTGGACAGCCCTGGTTATACCTAACGAGGCATCAGCTAATTTAAGTTTTAATGTTTACGTTTTGATAACCCTACGCAGTGGTTAACTTAATGTTATTATGCTAATGTTAGCTAGCTACCTTCAATGAATAATGTCAGCCTATCCTTTGTGACACCCTGGGAACAAGCTATAACTTGGGGTAGCTGGCTAGCTTCAGCATGAATTCATGAATTTGATCAAGTATTCATGTATTTTGACATTTTTAATACATAAAACGATTGTACATTTTGCTTTTCATGTGTGCAGTGTGTCTTTGACCAACATTCAGTCAATTAAATGTCATGTAACAAAGAAGCAAAAATAATGATTATTATTAATAATAATTTAGGTGTGGCTCATGTTTTGGTAACATATCAATCAGCTTGTGGTGTATTGTAATATTACTGTGTTGTTAATAAAGTTTAAAAAAGGAAAATAAAATGGTGGGGCATGTGTGTCTAAAACAGTGGGTCTGAACTGCTGCGTCTAAAACTGCGGGGGCTCTCCAGCTATGCAGGTCAATGATATTGAAAAAGGTGCAAGCAGCAATACCGGAGGCAAGTAATCGCCCCCTTCCAAACAGGAATGTTTTGAACGGGCAATGCACTAGTATTTCAGAAATCAGGGTGAAGAAGAACACTGATACTGGACGATTCTGTAAAATGAAACGTTTTTTATTCTCCAATGCGTGTTTTTTTAATGTTCAATGCCAGTGTGTTTTAACGTCTAGTGCCAATGTTTATTTAACATTCAATTTCAATGTTTTTTTAATGTCCAATGCTGACTTTTTCAACATTCAATTCCAACATTTTCAACATTCATTACAACGCTTTTTATTGTCTAATGCCAACGTTTTTTTAACATTCAATGGCAATATTTTTTAACATCCATTGCTAAAGTTTTTTGATGTCCAATGCGAACGTTTTTAGCATCCATTCCCAGCTGTTTTTTTAACATTCAGTGTTTTTTAGAATTCTTTCTTTACAAATAGCAAGTAGTAATTGTAGCTCTGTGACAAGACGCAAACTCTTCCACATGAAAGTCAGACGTGCTATACACCCAGCTCCACACCCTTACTTCACGCCTTGCAACGTAAAGGGCACTCTAGTTCCTGCACTAGCACTAAATACTAGCACTGGACACAGATTGTGGGCTGCAAAATTGTCCAGTATGTACATTATGTCTAAGGATACTGGGCTGTGAAAATAGTTTTGGTATCACAACAGAAACTCAGGTATCAGATTGGCATTAGTATTGAAAATTTTCAATACCCAGCCCTACTTCAGTTCATATCAAAATGTCTCAGTACCATTTCAGGTTAAAGGCTTCTCATATATAGCACCATATATACTACATAAGTGCTTTATGATTTTGATTGGACTAGATAACATCATCAGTAAAACATAAGCATGAAGCAAATCTTATGTAGACTTTTCATTCCTAGATAACTATGGTTCAGCTTAAGAGCCAATAAAAGAGATGAGCGGGGCAACAAATCCTGATGATTCACTGTGACTTGGCTGAATATGTCTTTTTCCAAATGAGGAACTGCTGAGTCACAGAAACAAACAGTGGTTGAAAATCCCTGAACACGCCGTCCAATGAAACGAAACACCAATCTAACTTTTCCAAACTGTCCGTGCCCTGCAGAACAGAAAGCCACGAACCTGAAACCTTCCAGTGCTCATCAGAAAATGAAACCAGCATCTTCATCATCACCAGTCTTCCTCACCTTGAAAGAAACTATACAATGAATGAACATAGGCTGTATGGGTACAGTAGGGCTGTGTTTCAAACCCCCTTTGGATCAGTGTGAAGGGGAGAGTTTTAATTGAGGCAGTGGAAGATTAAAGTGCTTAGGGCTTTCATGAAAGAGCCAAGAACACGCTGTATTAAACTGAGGCTTTCTACCAGCTGAAAACATCAACTGAAGTGTGTGTTTGTGTCCAAATGTGAAGGACTGCAACAACAGACATAAGCAGAACACCTCACTTTGAGTCAATTGCCCTGCACACAGCAAAAATCAGCTCCCATAGGTCACCAGAGGGGTGTGTATTTGTATGTGTGTGTGTGTGTTCCTGTGTGCCTATCTAAGCATGGGGGAGGGAGCATATCAATAATTCATCCATTGATTCTGAATGCCCCTCTGCTGCCCAATGCTTAGCCTCTGCAAACACCAACAATTTACTTTGGAGATTCAGCATTACCCTCTTGCACACCTGCCTTCCTCTGAGCCTTTCCCTCTTTCCCTTTCACTCTGCTATAGAAATGTGGAAGCACAGGTACAGTATACCAGCAGTGACATCTCTTGCGTGTAGCATCTGTTAACGCTACTCATTCTGGACTGTCACAAGTGGCAACCGCCACCTCATATTCATTAATGACATTTTTTATGGACTGACCAATCACAGAAGAGGAGGCAGGAGTTTAAATCTGACTGATTTTTTGCCAAATATAAAATCACATGTAAATTGACAAAATAATCTTCACTCAAGGTCTGCTTACTGGCTTTTTCCCAAACTTTCAACTGCTGATGAAGTCTGCTGATGAAGAGCGTGATGAAGACTGACTGAAAGCTCTGGAAAAACCTAGTAAGTGGACTTTTTAGTCACCAAGATTGATATGTTGAATAGCACAAAACCCTGTTTTACAATAACCATGAGCCTCAGCAGCCATTGCTAATGTGAAGATGCCAGCTAAGGAAACGCAGGGTGCTTCATTCATCAGGAACAAAACATTACAACGTTGTTGTAGAACTGATCCAAAATTGATGCAGAAAACCAAAAGAGTACATTCATATTGTTGGATTTATTCAACAAGTTCTACGACTTTTTAACGTAAAAAGTCCAATCAGCCTTGTTTTCAGCTTGTTTTCTCTCCTGAAGTTATGTACACAATCTTTATGTTGACTTATTTTAAATGAAACTTCTGAAACTGTTTAACTCATTGTTTGTTTGGTGGATTTACCCAGGAGATTTTCATGGCTATATAATGATCTTCATATTACATCAGCAAACCTGGCTGCCGATAACCCCTCAAAATGATTACAACGGCAGAAAAGGAGGGACAATTCAAGGGAACACACTGAGTGGACCTTGAATCTTTTTGGTAATTTTTTATGTGTAATTTATTATTATTATTATTATTTTTTAATAATACCCAGTGTTAGTGACGTGTTAGCTACACAAGCTGCTACAGTAGTAAACATTAACACATACTCAAGGTTTTTTTTAATGTGCTTCTTTCCGGCACTTCTCAACACTTTCTCAGCCCATTAAAGAAGCAGACACGCCCTAAGGCAGCAGGCATTCTGGTCTATGAATGGAGGCGTGGCTACATGCTAAATGCTGTGGTGTTTCTATTATTTTTTCTTAGTCATTGGGGGGTAAGTGGACATTTCTCCCGTGTTTGTCCATGAAAAGACACTTGGTGTTTATCAAGGTGAATGAAGTGCAATATGTGGTGGTGAAATGGTAGAAGGAGCCATGTCGCTAAACACCTCTAGTGCAAGGCAGCATGGCTTTAAGACTCACATAGCCAAATGAGCATGACAGCATTGACTCTGATGAACCATGAAATAACATGATGCACATCCCTACATCACTATTTTTGGTTAAAGAAAAGACTATGCAATGGAACCGGCCGAGCCAGTCTCCTTTTGTAAGCCTCAATTCCCTCGAACCACCGCACACAAAGCACACCGAAATGCAATAAGGTTGGATTCTGTCGTTCTGTGTCCTAGCCTGAGGGGAAAAAGGCCGGTCTGTCATATATAAGAGAGAAGCCTAGCGAGAAATGGAGGGATACAGAGTATACAGAGTCAGACAGCGAGACAAAAAAATCAGCACAGGCAGAAATTTAAACACAGACTGAAGCCAATCGATGCTCATTTAGATACATTTAAAAACAGCTTTTCAAAAGGCTGGCACATGATGGTCAATATTCACAGACATGATCAAGTACTGTAGCAGCAACATCAAGAAGCCAACCTTTCTATCTAGTTGTTCCTTCTGTCAAAATGGATTGCCTTTAGGTAACAGATGAATGGCTGGGCGTACAAAAAGTGTGACTTTCAGTCAACAGTCAACGTTGGTTTCTTGCAGCCATGACCATAATCTCTCCTGAACCTTGTCCAAGAAGCTTTAGCTACCTAAACTTAACCAAACCTTAACCATAGAGGTGGCCGATCAGAAAGCGCTCTGTGTGGGTTGCAGACCTGGATTGGCCAACGGGAGCACGGGAGAATTTCCGGTGGCCTGGCGAGCTGGTTGGCGTGCACATACACATCAACACAACGTTCAGTCAGTGCGTGTGTGTGTGTGTGTGTGTGTGTGTGGCCGAGCAGTGTGGAGAAAAAATGGACAGCAGAGGAAAAAGAGAGAACCAGAGAAAGAGAAAAGGTAGAGCTGAGAGGGAGCGCATTAAAAGGAGAAAAGCGGAAAAGAGGAAAGTGTTGCTAAATGCTGTAAAATTACAGATATGTTCACGAGCAAGGGACGTGGTTGGCGTCTAAAAAAGAAAAAACACTAAAAACTAGCAGCACGTCGCATCACAACTACCGTTCCCGAGTTGATTCTATGTTTTAAAAAACTTAAGAAAGAAAGAAAGACTCTTTTCTGTCAGGTGGAAGTGACTCAGAGCTACCAGAGCACTTGGTACTTGGCTGTTTTGAACTATTTTGGATGTTTTTTAAAACTAAAAGGAATATAAGATATGTTACTGGCGTAAATAGTAAACAGTAAAGTATACTTTATCTATGTAAAGCACCTTTGGTGAACATTTTTTTTTTAGAGTGCTATAAATACATAAAATGACTTGTGATTGTCGGACCAATGCTGGATTTCTGGGGCAGCTATCTATTTTGATATTTAAGAGTTTAAAAAATCTGGTAACGATATATATTGGCCAATGCTGATTTTTTTAAATCTAAACACATAATATAAACATTTTAACAACGATCTCTTAAATTTGTATTTTTAAGGAAGTGTGACCAAGATACGATATTTCACAGTTAATCAATAAACTTCCCAGAGACTTTAACTCATCAGCCAACATACGATATGATATATATATCTGTAAATAAGCTAATATTGGCTGACATATAGACCCAGACAATGTATTGGTTGGACTGTATAGTATATAATATTATAGATCTGAAATGATTGGTAAATTAATTGACTAATTGATGTTGATCATCGATTTTTCGAGCAAAAATGGCCAAAATTCATCTTATGCGATACTACAGTGAATATCTTCGGGTTTTGGATTGTTTGTTAGACAAAACAAATCATGTGAAGATGAAGTCACTTTGGGTTTCCAGGACATTGTGATGGTCATTTTTCACTATTTTCCTGATATTTTGTGGACCAGTCGAGATTATGTTCATCGAGAACATTATAGTAACAGCCCTAAATAATATAATGTCAATCATTAAGTATAATACAATATATTGTAAGAATGATAATAATAATAAAAATAATAATTGAATTCTTGTATTAAACTTGTACAGATATTGGCAGCATAATAATAATCATAATATTCCTTAATTTCCATGTCTTTATGAACTCAAAATTCTGTGCCGTGCTTACGATAGTGATTGCAGAAATAAAACAATAACCAGCAATAATCTGTCATGGATGTTAAAACAACCTCAGTCCACAACAACAGGCACACAAAGAGCGAGCGGAGCAGGGACCCACCCTGTCAGCATGCGAGAGGAGCCTCCTCCTACTACTTACTACCTCGAGGTGTCCACAACAACAACACACAGAGACAGAGGGGGAGAGACGGGGAGAGACGGGCAGCAGGATGGATATGAGGGAGCAGTGGAGGAGTAATCCATCAAAGAGGGGGAAAAAGGTGGAATCAGCAGAGAGAGAGAGAGAGCTCCCACTGGGAAATGGCTTTTCTCCAGGGGGGAAGATGGAGATGGAGAGAAAACTCACGTCAGTATTAGCAGAAATTAAGCTTTAGTACAACCTGAACACCACTCCCTGACACAACAAAAACCACTTCTGGCCAAAAAAAAAAAAATCACACACTCCACCATGCTCCACCATGCTCCACCATGCTCCACCTGCTCCACCTCCACTGCCCCCCTCTCCAGATCCAGCTCCCTCACACTCCTCATACTCTCTGTTCCATGTGGCTCTCCATCTATTCATTTACCTTTTTGGGTCTCTTTTTCCTCTGTCCCAGCCCATTGAGGCGATCGCTGGGGTCCAGCCTGTAGTGGGAGTGGTTGTCCTCACTCATTCTCTCCTCAAAACTACCACTTTCACTCCAGTTTATTCCTCCTCTTTTTCTCTTCTCTCTATCCACTCGTCTCGTCTCTTTCCCCCTCCTCAGTGAAACGAAGCGAGCCGACCTCTCTCCTCTCTGGTCCTCGCTCTCTGGCTGTGTGGAGCGCTGAGCCAGGCAGAGGGGGGGGGGAGTGGTCCGGGAGGGGGAGGAGAGACGAGTGAGGGGAGAGAGGAGGGAGCACAATGGTGTTGCTATGGCAGCAGCTGCCACCAGTGTTTATCTGGTAACCTCGCTGGCGCACCAAAATAGTCACAGCACGCGCATGAACACACACACACACACACACACCCTCAGCAGCCACATGTGTGTCTGTAAGCAGCTTCTAGTTTTCTTCCACGATTCTTGTTCCCTTTATAACAACCATTAAAACCAGACCAGTAAGGTGAAACACTGGTTTGAGTTGCAGAATCCAAAGCATAACTGACAGCTCAAACATGACCCTGAGTGAGTGATGATACGAGAATCAAAAACAAGATCAAATTTTAATCTCACTGTTATGAGGGCGTTCAAAGATAACAGTGGTAAATGAAACCAAGACATAAAAATGAAAATATGCATGAAAACAACAACTGTGTGTGAACGTGGATGTGTGGATGACACTCGATCATTATGCCACTTATAGATATAGATGACATATGAGCTAAATGAAGTAGTGCTGACACGATTTGACTAATTGATTAATCAATAAAAACAATGCCAAGCGACATTGTACGCGATATTTAGCGTACAATGATATAAACCAGAGCTCATTTTTGTCTTTGTATCATTGCAAATTAAACACACTAGTGAATACGTTTCTTAATTTTATTGTGTATTATTTGTGTTTTTGCAATGAAAGTGTTGCAATAAAGATGTTGTCTTCATTTGCTTGTGTTTCCGTCTTGCTGCAGTGTGTTGAGCTCTCTCAGCCACCGTACTTACCTCACAATTTTCTGACACTTCATAGACGAAACAATTCACTGTTTGATTTGATTTGATTGAAAAATTCCCAACAAATAATAATGATAATCAAATTTCCGTTAGTTGCAGCTAGAGGTTTGCCGGTTTTAGTATAAACCGGGGTAAAACATACTGATGGTAACAGCGCCAAAAATGTATCTTATTATCAAAATCTAAGAGAAACAGACACTGTGCTGATGTCATTTCCAGTCAACTGTGCCAAACTGTTAACAACAACATGCTGGTGTTTCTGGTGTTTTTAAGTGTATTTTATGTTCGTTGCATCGTGCGTTTCACTGATCAGTGTTTGTTAGGTCTGATCAAATCCAAGGCGAACACGGTGTGAAGTCATTTGAATTTATTTCAGGAAAGTTGGATGAATATGGTGATAATACCGTTTATCGTGATACAGTGTGAAAATTTGATACCGGCACATCCCCAGTTACAGCCCTGATGCAAAGATTTTCCATCACTGCATTACCAGCTGTTCACTTCAGAACTCACAAAATGTCACAATGTGTAATAGTGCATGCACAAAAAGACATCAAGTATTTACATTTAATGAAATAATGCAGCCACAAAATAGCATGTCAACATAAGCATCATGTATATTAATTGTTGGAACAAGCAGACAGAATATTTTACGCGATTTTGTGTCAAACAGTGTAGGAGTTATTGCTTAATCTTGTTGATTTCTTTTTTCAATTGACTGATGATTGATTGCATACTTTGGTCTGTAAAATGTCAGGAAATCATTAAAAAAGTCCATCGCAGTTTCCCGGGGCCCAAAGTGACGTGTTTAAATGTGTTGTTTTGTCCGACCAACCCTCCAAAACCCAAACATATTCAGCTTACAATGACACAAAAGAGAGAAAAGAAGAAAATCATCATATTTGAAAAGGCGGACACAGAAAATGTTTGGCATTTTTGCTTCATACAAAAGACAAAAAAGAACTAATCAGTTACCAAAAGTGTTGGCCTACAGCAGAAGCTAAGTTTGGAAACAGCTAACCTGACTGGATGTAGCATGTAACATGTGTCCCTGCTCGAATGTGAAACAGGAGCCAGTATGTTTGGATCCCTCCTTTATAGATTCAGTCAATAAACTTCCACCCAGTGAGGATTACATACCCAGACACACACAGCACATCCACACCGCCTTGTCAGTCTTTGTTGTCTGAAGGCAGCCAGGTCTTAAATCCATGTGTACCCACACACCCCTCCCTCACACACACACAGGCAGCTTGATTTCCTGTGTGTTAATGATGGCCCCTGGCTATGGGCTCCCAGTCACAGCAGACTGAAGCTGCATCCCTTTAATGGTGATGAAAAATGTAGTTATTTGTTGTTCATATTCTCAATCAGCATCTCATCCTCACATCTACACTAAAATAAGAAGTGTTTAAAAAATGGGACCGAGAGTGTGAATATTGTAGTTAATACATTTTTGTCTATTGTTTATGGAACCTTCTCCTTTTGTCCAGATTTTTCATGCCCTTCGTTTTGGCACTCATGACCTCCACATTCCATCTCTGTCTGTCTTACTCTTGGATCAGTCACACACACACACACACACACACACACACACACACGTTAACACCTGCTCCTGTCAGCTGCTCTGACAGCTCCTGGTGTGTGTGAGTGTGTGAGGTGAGTTAAGGTGACTATAAGGGAGAAACAGACACTCTCTCCTCTGGATGACAGCCAGTGGCGATCAGCTCTGTATGGAGCAGGGCTGTAGCCAGGATTTTAGAGGTACTCAGGTCATGAGTCCCCCCAATGCACACCAGTTTTACAAAGTAACGCGTTACTGTAATTCCACTACTACACTACATGTAACTAATTACTTTTTCAAATTAAATAACTTGAAATTTAAATGGGCTCATTACTCGTTACTTTTCGTCTTACCTGAAAAAATTCCCCGGATTTTCTGATTTATGATCTAATGTCCCCCGACCTTAGGGTGGTGGGAGCTTTGCTTTTCATCACAGTGATTGTAATGTTTCTAATATAAACTGAAACTCGGGTTCATCAACTACTGTAGGAACGCTCAGTAACGTACATCCAGCTTCGTGCGGGTCTTCTACTAAATCCTATTGTCTAACTGCCTAAGCTTACAGGTAGGAACACTAGTCGTTGCTGCCCTCTGGTGGTCAGGAGTATTAATAACTCCTGTCAGTGATAACGGGTACAATGATACATATAATTTGACAGTTGTCACTAAAATAATAAAGCTGTGTGTGCATTCATAAGAGAACTGAAGCAGACAAAGTAGCGCAAAAGTTACTTTCAATAGTAACTAATTACTTTTATATACAGTAATTGGTAAAGTAATTCAATTAGTTTTGAGAGAAGTAACTGGTAACTGTAACAAATTACAAAATTTCAGTAACTTGCCGAACACTGATGCACCCCCACCTCCCATGCCAATATTTTTGACTAGACGTCAAATATTAAGTCTATAATAAAAGAAATACACCCAAATAAAGTTTGTTTTTATTTTGATTGGTCATATTTAATTATTTGGTTAACTGCTCACTTATATTATGTGTAAACATTTATCTTCCAACATGGTCTAAATATTATTCAAAAATCTTTCCAACACTGCCAGGAGTAAATTTATAGTGGGGAAAATCTGACTAATTCATTTTTTTATTTTTTGTTTAACCAAAAATTTGTCACATTCAAAAAATATTAAGTTTAAAAATACTGGAAACTGCAAATTCCATTAAAAATACAGAGGACGTGACCGCAGTGTCCTCAGTGATAGCTACAGCCCTGCCATGGAGCAGTACACAGCATATTGCCACTTCATGGGATCCAATAAAAAACACCTCGTCTTTGTAATAAATGCAACTTTAATATAAGATGTCTTGAGACAAATGGCTAGATTTTCATGAAATTTGCTGTGTACATTTATGGTGCCCAGAAGATGATACCTAATGTTTTGTGATGTGTTCCTGATATTTCCTCTAGTGCCACCATCAGGCCAAAATGTACACTTCTACACCAAAAAATATAATCTAAAATGAAGACTGTCATGAAATTTACTGAGCATATTCATTCTCCCCAGAAGATGGACACTCAATGAGCTATCCTCTAGTGTCAGCTTGAGAATAAAATGTCAACTCTCTACACTAGATATTGGATTAGACCCATTAGATTAGAGATTCATGATCCCCAGAGGATCAACCAAAAATGTTTTTTGGTTGTTTGTATTTTGAACCAGTCCTTTAAAATATCTCAACATCTACCAGATTGCAATCAGATTATCTATGGATATTCAAGGTCCTAAGAGGGTGATTCATAATGATTTTGGTGACCTTTCTTCTAGCTCCAGCTTCAGGCTGAAAGTTCCACTTCTACACAAGAAAAATCTAAATCTAATGGGCAAATTGCCATAAAATGTACAGAGTTTATTCATGCTCCCCAGAAGATGGACCCATTCTTCTTTTTTGGACACTAGTACTACTCTCGAACCAAAGTGTCACCACTGCACACTAGGTATTGAATATTAATCAAGTGGATATTCATGATCCCCAGAGGATCAACCCTTATTCACAAACTAGTGTTGAAACGATTTGACAATTAACCAATTAGGTGATCAACAAAACATTTATCAACAACAATTTTGGGTTTTTATTTATTAAGAAAAAATCTCAAATATTTTCTGGTTCCAGCTTCTCAAATTTTAACATGTGCTGCTTTTTTCTCTTTTATATCATTGTAAATTGAATCTTTGGGTTTTGAACTGTTGTTCACCACTGTTGGTCAGAAAAACAAGTAATCTGCAGACGTCATCTTGGGCTCTGGGAACGTAATGGCCATTTTTCACTATTTTCTGACATTTTACAGACTAAATGACTAACAAGTTTATAAATAAGTGTTAGTTACAGCTCTACCACCAACCTTTCAAACCTGCACCCTTTCACGTGCAAATGTACCACTACCGTGTGTTTATGTGTTGCAACCTGTTACTGGCATCAGTCTTGCCAATGCCAGAGGGCACACCTGTGTGTTGGCACCTCCCAGCAGTGAGGAGGGAGGGAGACAGGAGCAGATGGAGGAGAGGACGAGGAGGAAAAGTTAGACAGAAAGTGTATGATGTGTGCACGTTAGGGGTTCTGCCCGTGTTCACGTGTCGACTTGCATCAAATCAACTCTCCTGACCAGACCAAACCGCTAGGAATACTGTCATTATCATCAAACACAAGCAGATATGTTAATCGTACACCTTATTAGCCCAACACCATCTGTTGCATTTCTGTGCAGCAGACTTCACATTTACATCTTCCTGGGGTCTTACAGAGGTAAACATTCAGTCAGCATGGGACACTTCACTCCTCTGTAGCTGTACACTGTCACACTGCATATTTTCTACAGATCAAGTCTACTCTTTTTCAAACAGTCACTAATTTTTTATTTTTTTTAATTAAGTAACTTTAAAACAACATGACATGGGCACTTGAACTTCCTGGAAAACAGTGCATCGTCAGCAGTGACCTCATACTGCATTAGAGGGAGTAACCAAAAGTTCAACAGATGAAGTTATCACAAATGTTTCAACAATGCCGCTTTTCTGCCACCAAATTGCTGTGTTTTTTCATAACTGATTGCCTATTGGTTTACAGTAGGGATTGATCACTCACTGTCTGAATCCAACATCATACTGTTTCAACAGAATTTCATGGGACTTCTCACTTACTCAATGTAATAAAAAAGCTATTGTAGGATTTCCATATACTAGTTTATTGGACTTCTGCCATATTGTAAGGTGATATACGTTACATAATGTATGTAGCAAAATCCTAGTCTTGAAAATTATAATAAATCACACTGTATTGTCAGCAGAGATTCTATCTGTGGTATTTTGCATCAATTATGTGTTTATTGCTGTATGTAGCCTACAGTGTGTGTTTGTGTCGGATGTGTATCTCAGCTCCAAATCAATCGCCCGGAAGGAACAAATAATTAACTTAAATTTGATTACTGCATTTTCCATAGAGCGATAAATGCAGATGCTCCAACTAGGGAGCCAGGGAGCTTAAATCACACACATAATTAAACAAGAGGAAATGTCTTGTTTTCAAGACCAACAATATGTTTTTAATAAGAAAAAGCTGCTATTCTTACAGCCTTACTTGCCTTGGTAGGGCTAAATATCTTAAGTTTGACCTCAGGGTGGTCCTAGAGAGAAGGTTAAGGGATAAATAAAAAAGGTTTATCTCTTTTAAAGCATGAACATGCTGAGCCCCAGTGGTCACATCCCACTGGGGGGCTTGTATATCCCATCTGGCCTGGGAACACCTCAGGATTCTACACGAAGGGCTGGAGGCTGGAGGATGAAGCTGGGGAGAGGGACTGGAAAGGGATCCTTACATGGATGGATGGATGGATGGATGGATGGATGGATGGATGGATGGAAGGGATGGATGTCTAAAGTTGATTGAAATCTGCCCAGCAGTTTTTTAAATTACTTGTCATGGACTGAAGAGTTAGTCAAGGGGACCTTTTGACCTGAAGAACAATTAGAATTATCCTCTGTGGACCTTGAATATCCAGACTGAATTTTCTGGTAATCTGGCCAGAAAATGTCGAGATGCTTTGCTGTTGAATTAGGTGTTGGAGGTAGGGGTGTCGGGATATACCGGTATTGACAATAATAGTGATATTTAAAAATTAAATATTGATATCATGTAAATAATACACATATGATAATATTGTGTAAATAATCCAGCACCTCTTAAAGGTTCTTTAAAAGGCCCTGGATTATTCTAATCCAATGCACATCTTTTTGTCAAATTCAGCAAATATCTCCTCACTGTCTGCTAGCTGTCCGTTCAGTATGTGCGCTGAAAAAACCTCCGGTGTGTGTACACAGCCCTGGTTCTGTAAATGGGAAACACACAAAGTGGCTCGGACCGAGCCACACAACACTATTCCAGCCATGATTTGTGTGTCAGGTAACGTTAAACGCCTTGCCCACGGACATTCAGCTTACGTTCTAGTTTGCTGAGATCTGCTGTTGTTGTGATGTTAGCTACAGCAGCAGGAGAGTTGTGAGTATCGCTGTCTGGAGCTGCTGTGCTGGCTCTGGGAAACCGTCTCATCCTCTCTGGCTGTTAGCTTCGCAGCAGCAACTGTAGCGACAGTTTGCTAACCCACAACCTAGCTAAGCTAACCTACAACCTAGCTAAGCTAACCTACAACCTAGCTAATGTTAGTTACATTACTTGCTGTGCCATTGTTCACGCTATATCATGGTATTTGTCATGGTATTGGATTTCTCCAGAATCGCATACTCCAACTTTAAATAATTTCCGTTTCTTTCCGTTCTCGCTTTGTCATAGTAGGTGGAGGTAAGGCACCTTAACACTGGTTGCCACCTGCCATAAAACGTAAAAAAGAAGAAGCAGTAACTAGCTAACTTTTAGCTAGTTTTTAGCTAGCTAACTTTTGTCATATTTTCTATAGATACCGCGATAATATTGTTTTTGTCAATTCTTTTGGCCATGATAATAGTTTAGTGAAAATCTGATATTGTGACAGCCCTGGTTGGACGGATGTAAAGCCGAACAACATTGCCACTCTTCGTAAATTTGATGATCACATACTTACCATTAATCAATGTCTGATTAACAACTACGATGACTGGTTAGTAATTAACACTTTTAATTTGAACACATTTAATAGGTCTATGTAACAGCATGGGACTGGACACAGCCTGTGCTTATGATGTCACAAGCACAGGATGGACTTAAAGCAACCACAACCTCGCGCAGCCCACTGCTCGTTTTGATTCAATTGAAATCACATATTTTCTGAAATAAACAATGTACTCTTTATCTGGCACTTGATCAGATGGTGACAAAACTAGGAAAATATTGCCACTTGCAAGATGGCAAAGCACTCCAGCAGGTATGTGGTCACTGTAGATGAAGAGCTCCTGAAGAGTTCAATACCCATGAAATCAAAGGCTTTTTCAGTCCTGTATGTAGCAGTGGACAGTTTTAGAGTATTCCTTATGCTGGTAGAAAAGATATCTCTCTCTTTATACCGCATCAAAGCAGAAGACAACCACTGAAATATTAAAAAACAACCTTTTGGATTGACACTTTTTTGGCCTACAAAAACTCGTGACACATGACTACATCCAGTATGTACTCACGACTTGGACATTTATCTGCAATTCCATGAACACCGCAGAAAGATTTAACAGGATTTTATTGCAAATACAGCTTAGGAACAGTCATTAAAATTTAACAACAGCAATATGTTTGTGCAAGCAACACAATTATTTTCTAATGAGACACTGTCAGCAATTATACTCCCCTCTGGCTGATTTTTGCCAACAGAACAAGGCAGTCCAAGTAGCATACACACACACACACACACACACACACACACACACACACACACACACACAGTCAAATGACATTTTCTATCAGTTAAAAGAACGTTGTCAGTTTCAATGACTTTGCTGTCATCAAATCTCCATTTCTTTAAAGCCATTCAGGTGTTGTATTGCTTCCCCTTGTTACTGTCATAACATCCATAAATGGTTTCCCCGCCTTTCATTTTGACAGGGAGAGATTTGATATCGTACAATAAGAACAAGAAGCTGACTGACACTGTCTATTGCAGGCCTCTTGTGGTCATGCAAACAAAGGTGGAAGTAGGGTGGTGTTGTTAAGGCCTCAGTATGTATAACATATCATCCGACCACATCTAAAGGCAAAAGTGTTTATACCTTTCCTGAAATTGTATGAAGAATAAAAGACTTCAGAGATGTTTAAACCCTGCCTACTTTCACACCCCCTCAAAACTGAAGAAGTGGGTATGATTCCGCTATCTAAGAGGGGCTTTAGTACTTTAATTGAAGCATACTGAGGCGTTTATAGCATTGCAGAATCTCTTAAGCTGGGCAGACACTATGTGTTGGCAAACTTGAGCGTGTATACAGCAGGGAACTTGACAGAGTAAGTAAGAAGTAAGTACGTAAAACTTTCTAGCGATTATTGCTGTGGACTTATTTGGAGAAGCTATAATAATAATATTGCATGATAATAATTTCTCTACAAATCTGTGCATGCAAAACTATTTTTTCTGTGCTCAAAATGTCCCATTACGCACTCAGAATTGAGACACAAAGATAATGCCATAAGTGTGGCAAATGATTGAGAGACCAAGAATCTTCAACATACATGTAACATCTGAGTATTGCATTAATGTAAACCTGAAAAAATGTGAACCTATCCTTTAATGGGGATTAAAACAAATGAAAGCTGGGGATTGAGTGCCTTATTTATACCCTAAATTTTCATATATTAAACAGTTTTGACAGTAGCTGTACATGAAGGGAATGTGTTCATCTTTTATTTTGCAAAGCCCCATGATTGAAACCAGAATCCCCCTGCTCACAAACCTGCATTTCCAAACAGGTGAGGCATTGAGTATTATATCTGTATTGTGTATCAGAGCTCTTGATGTTGGACCATGCGCTGTACAGTATGTGTATGTGAGATGTTTGCTTTTAAAGGTGGGTACGTCTATTTCTTCCACTTCAAAAGTCGGCCATATGTACAACAAAACAATACTGGAGCACTGAGTGTTCTTCTGCTAGCAATAATAATCACTATGGAGTTACATACACAAGCACTGATTGGCTACTGATCTGGCTATGTGGATGCTGAGACCCAGCTTAACCAAGTAAATGCACGAAAGCTGGAGTGTGTTTAATGTGTGTGCATGTGTGTGTGTGTATGTGTGTGCACGAGAACTGTGTACTAAAGCCAAAACAAGGGAATTCTCTGTTCTACTCCTATTACATTAAAACACAAAGAAGAAGCCAAGATTCTTCACTTTATGACCCGAAGAAGTCTTTTCAAACTGTTTCCCAGACCAATTCTGAACACACACACACACACACACACACACACAGGCCTCAGTGACATTGACCTGGCCTGACGCCACTTCCATTAAGACGAAAAATATGTGTTACACACACATGCACACCAAGACAAAAGGAACTCCCACATTCCACTGAGCCAGTGAACGCCTCCCATGACACACACACACACACACACACACACACAGAAAAACATGTATAAAGGCTTCCCAGTGCAATAAAAGTGATTTAGCAGCAAACGCCTCAGAGTCCTAAAAAGTGACTTTGAGGGATGCTATTGTGGACGCGTCTGTCACACTTTAACAAGAGCTAGAGACAAATCTGCACTGACATGCAGGGAGGAGAGAGGAGCAGAGAGAGACAGCGATCCAGTGAAAATATAAGCTCAATGTCAAATGAAACAGAAAAACTGAAGAAATGAAGGAAAAATATCGGGATTCATTTTAAAAGCTGCTAGGTTTTAGGTGAGACCAGATCTACTGCCTGTGTGTTCTGTCCCTCTCCTTCAGTAATACTTGGAGTATTCTTTAAGAACAGGGGGATCCACTCTATGATTATGCACAAGTGTGGATTACTCAAAGGGCAAGAGGGGCAAATGCCCCGGGCCTCAAACCATAAAGGGCCCTGATAATCCACTGTTTCACACTGCCCAGTCTCACTACGAGTTACACTCATATTGGACAATTCTGCAGGACACGATTTCAGTCTAATACCAAGTCTAGTGCCAATACAGGAAGCAGTGTGGTGTTTAGTAGCGTGGAAAATGCAAGGGTGTGGAGGTAATGTGTTTTTAGAGCAGTCCTATAAGGTTGCACTATGTTTGTGTTTGGATGCAAAAAGTAGTCACCACCACTTGGAGGTTTTCATGTTTTATTGTTTCACAACATACAATCAAAGTAGATTTCATGTGGCTTTTTGAACCTGAGCAACAGAAAAAAACCATTTAATGTCAAAGTGAAAACAACAAAGGCATCTAAATAATAAAATGCAGATATAAGATATAATAAGTTTGCTATATATCCCACTCCCTTTAACAGGACACACCTAAATCATTATTGGTACAGCCAGTTGGTTTTAGAAGTCACATCATCAGTTAAATGGAGATAAGCTGTGTTTTAGCCGACCCTCAATGATATAACAAAATAACAGAAACACCTCTGTGTATAATGCGATACAGTTCAACAGCAGCACAAACTACATCCTCCAAAATGATCATACAGTTGAATGAAGACTTCTGAAACAGTTCCAACACAAACTGAACATTAGAACCTTCATGAAGGGAGCGCATATTGCAGGATTGTTGCATTAGACTGCATTAGTTTAAGCGAGGTGGGTCTAATAAACTGGCAACTGAGTGTATATGTACATACATGCACCAAAACACAGACACACCGAAACACCCAATGACCCCAGGTTACATCACTGATGATGTGTCTCAGTGCACCCTAGGGTGTGGCACAGGGATTTTGCTTCATATATCTTGTCTTAACTGTCTTGTGAAGCACTTTGTAACATATGTTTTGAGTGCTGGATAAAGTTTATTATTATGAGACCTGGATTCACATCCCATTATAAACATTTAATGTGAGCTTTTATTCATATTTAACCATAATGACAATCTTTCCCTTACCATGCAGCTTCATTAATCATTATTTTTTATTGACAGAGAAATAAATGATGACATGTAATGTAAAAAGGGTCGCTCATATTAATGAAACCACCGAGAATTATCTCTGCAGCTCTGTGTTAACTGTGTAGTTCAGTCTCACCACTCTAATCAATCTCATTTCCACTGGCACTCCCCCATTTTCAGAAAAGGTTTATGGCTCAATTTTATGATCCACAACCATCAGGTTTACAGTTGGTGACTGAGGGAACCTCCGTAGGCCTATCTGTAACTCTAAAATAACTGGGTTCATTGTAAGCAGGCAAACATCATGAAAATCTCCCTGTTCTGCATTTTAAAGCCCAGCCTGCTCTTTGTATCCCCGCCTTTTGTACCCCCTCAGTGAGGCACGTGCCCTGTCAGCTGGCTGCCTGCCTGGCAGCGAGGGAGGGGGGCATCTGGCCGAGCGCCAGGCTCTCTGAATATTTTATGAGGGGTGGGGAGGTGGTGAGGTGGGGGGCATCAAGGGAGGGGTGAATAAGGGGGAAATGAAATGGAGGGAGGAAGGGAGGTTATTAGGCAGTAATGGGGCAGTAAAGAAGTATCCATAAGCTTGAGTCTGACCATCATAAGAGAAAACTTCAGATAACATACAGTACTGTATACAGGTGGGCACTACTAGGATATGATAAAGATTAAAAATGTACTTCATAAGGATTTCTGTCTGTACACAAGTGAGTAAACTGTCTTTGGTGCACTTCCCTCCTACCACATCCTGGATTATGAGACAGTCTAACCTCTTGTAATTCCATCTCTACAAGCAAACGGTTATGTGTAATGTGCTCTGCTGACCTATGTGTACTTTTATCTTGTATAAAAGATATATATCTATATCTTGTTTTTAATGTTGTACAGCACTTTGGTTCCGTTTCGGTTGTTGGAAGGTGCTATAGAAATAAAGTTTGATTGATTGATGTGATTAGACTCAACTCATCTAACCTATTATGCAGTGTTGCTTTGGCTAACATTAGCATTATGCATATGGAGTCGTATTTGTGTCCACCTGATAAATGTAAGTCTAAGAGTCGCTCTCCTCTTAGCTCTGGTTTGGTTAAGAGTTGGTTATTAACTCTTGAGAAAAATATCTGGCTCTTTAGCTGTTAAATGCTCCACTATGTTCACCAGCTACTCGCTAATTCCGTGCTGAGCAGTTAGTGTACGGTGGGTTTATCAGAGCCTTTTAGATGAAAACTGCTGCCTGCTGCTGTAATTGAGGTGATAAGAGCGAGTTTGTGAGCCAGAAAACCAAAACAATGAGCTAAAAGAGGCTAAAACTTAAGGTTGCTCATTACGAGTGACCCCTTTCTCATTACCCATTGTCTTTTGATCCATTGTCAATATAAACAAATATTGATTAGTGCAGCTTTAATTTTATTCTATAGACCTTTTTTATAGTTTAACAAAGAACAATGCAGAATAAACTAAATGTGATTCACATAATTAAATACATTTTAATCTATTCTCACTCCAATTTAGCCATTTTTACTTACTTAAATTGTACACTTCTTTGGGACAGTTCTACATAGACCTGCAACTCAACAAGGTAGTCATTTTAACATGTGTAAATACTGTAGTTATATACAATATACTGTACATCACCAACACACCCACTCACACACTCTGAGACAGAGAATAACACTATCAGCTGCAGGGTCTAATGAGGCTATTGGCAGCTGCTGATGACCTGCACAGGACGGTGGCTAAAAAAAGCAATGATGAGGGATTGATTGGGCTAACAGGCTGATCCATAGTGTGACGATGTTACATCTGATCCAGCCTCTGATTCTGCCGACCAGGCAGCTGTGAGTGATGATGCAGAGTCAGATCAGCCATCTATTGATCCATCTCATAAAGGAGACGGTGATGATAATGATACCCATCTGTAATTCGTATCTAAAGGTTTTGATTAGGAGGAATCCAAATAAGGACACTAGAGAGCAAACTCAATACTGAGTCATTGTGAGCCGATGTGCTTCATTGTTTGCTCATATAAGTGTTCTCTAAAGTGTTGTTATCAAAACTGGAAATTAGCTGATATATAATTAGAAACATACTGTATGTGTTCAACTCTTCATATATCTTGATTTTTTTCTTGTAAATTGCATTATGTTTGTTGACATCTAAATATAGCCATGCCATTGGGAATCCCAACTTTAGAAAACTCGTTGAAGTCATTCTCAATTGTGAAAAAATTGATTTGGTTTGAACAGGGCGTCAAGGAAGCCATTTTTGTGAAAAAAGAGAACCCCTCTTTGAACAGAAATGGCGGCCTGAGATTCAATCTGCCCAAAGTCTATCACAGTGTATTATCACCTTGGTCACATGCTAATCAGGTACTTAACAGTGATGAGGTAGATGCAGCCAGAAAACAATAGGCCTGATTACTGATTACTGGGCCATCTTGGAAACCATTAGGTCAGTTTCAGGTGAAACTAGCTATTAACAGATACTCAGGCAGATTCCTTCCTGAGGGCGGGGCTTATGTAACACAGAGTAGCTTAAATTTCCAGTTCCCGTCCCATTTTTTTTTCACAATTGAGAATGACTTCCGGATGGGAGCCGAAACGTCTTGATTCTGAAAACAGTGTCCAGATGACGACGACTGAAACCTTTTCTACGATAGAACACTCCTGGACGAATGAGGGACTACACCGTTTTATATTTTTTAATGATTCACAAGAAGTACAATCACAAGAATTAAACGTGCTCTGGGGTTACAAAGTCATACGTTTTTCTGTCACTGTAAAGGTGCAGAGGCAGCTTGTAGCTGAAAGCAACATTCATTCGGGGGCTATAATCTGTGGACTGCAGCCGTCTTGCACCATGTTCTACAAATGCTTTACTAATCCCGACACAAACAAATCTTTGCCATATTTTCTGACAAATTGATGGCTTTTAACTTTGATACAATATAATACTTGGAGAAAAGAACATTGGGTTGGGGAAGGAGTGGGTGGGTGAGGTACTGATATGGATTTGACCAAGCAGTTAAGAGGCACTGGTTGTTAATTCTATAAATATTGCTACTTAGAATTTTGGTTATACCAATACTATCTAGCTCTGTCTCGTGTTGTTTTTGTCATGTGATACTATATGTTATGCCTCCGCGGGTCAAAACACATTTTGAAATGCAGTGTATACTGTAGGATCAAATAGAAAAATTTGCATAGATATTTTTATTTTAGATTTTTGATAAGTTAAAAAAAAATTACTTTAAAACTTCACTTAATTAGTTTAAATAAATATAACATAACTTAAATATAATTATGTAACATTTACTTAATATCTTCACAAATCTTTTACTTGATACTGGCGAGTCAGGTGTACTTGATATTACAGCAGTAAAATTTACTTAAAGAGTACTTTGTTACGAGGATTTTATCAAGTAAAGCCTACAAGTGATTTTTTTCAGTGTAGTATCAGTACAGCTTCTAAATATTCTGGAAAACAATATATTCGTTGATGTTCTGCACTTGACAGAGACAGCCCTGTATCTGCATTTGCCATCCTTGTCGTCAGGGGAGAGGAAAGTCCTCACTGGTACACCAACATGAAATTGTACTGTGTGTATCTAGGTAGTGTATGCGATTTGTGTATCTCCACCTGGGCTCCTGCTGAGCCACTTCCTCCCAGGCCCTCGGAAACAGCGTTGCTATAGTAATTGTATCTAAGTGAATAACCATAGCAACCATAGAGATGCTTTTGATGATCAAACAGGCCTGATGTTGTTAGAGGAGGTTGAGGAAAGGGAAGAGAAGAAAGCAGGGAATGGAGAGGGAGAACAGGAAGGCCAACGGACACAGAGAGGGAAGGGAGAGGAGAAAGAAAAGGCAAAGGGGAATGAACAAAAGAGAAGGGATTCCCTGAAGGCACTGCCACCCTTTCCAAATCCCTCTTGTCTAATAATTACCTGTCAGGGGTATACTGTGTCAGTAAGGCAGCACTTGTTTTCTGGCTTGCAATCAGCAGCAGTGGTGATAAGTAGCTGTTTCACCCATGCTGTGTTAAATTTAATACAGAGCTTAATTAGAGCCAAAGGAGATCATTCTCTTTCAAGTAACTGTGTGAGAGCTAGAGCTGTGCCTTTAGCTGGTTTTACTTAAAACACCAAATAATCCTCACAAAGGGCTTCATGTGCTGCTTTAGTACCTCACTGCTGCTTCAGACACTGAGACAGGGATCACCCGAGTTTAAAGTGGTAATCCATGAGGTCTTTGAATTTTTCATCAGTTTTATCTTTAAAGCGCCGCTATTTTTATATAAACAATGGATCAAATGACTGTGTAATGTGGAAGGTGTCACAGTGAGGAATTATCACTGAACTCTACAGTTCCCCTTAACTCCAAGGAACCGTTTAACATCTTTCAGCTCATTGTTTTGGTTTTCCAGCCCACAACTGTACTGTTTTGGTTCAGTCATCGCTTCCTGCAGCCGAAAGTGGATGTTTCCCAAGGAAAAAAAACTCAAATCCACTGCACAGTATACCTGCTCAGCACCAAACAGCAGACAGGCAAAGTGTAATCCCTCACTTTGCCTGTTTTGAGCTGGTGAACACAGTGGAGCATTTAGCAGCTAAAGAGCCCGATATTTCCCTCCAAACCAGAGCTACAAGGAGAGTGAAAATTAGAGGTGGACACAACTTTTTCATTTTAGCACTAACTTTAAATTACTATTCATTAGAATGTTTTTGTGATTGTGCCATCTTTTATATTACATATATATATATATATATATATATATATATATATATATATATATATATATATATGTGTGTGTGTGTGTGTGTGCAAAAGTGATGTCATCAAGCCATCGACCACGCGCCCGTGGTCCTCCCACATGTTTGAGACTTGGCGCCCACTGTGCGCACAGGGCTTTTCATTTCAAGATGGATGAGTCTGAAGGTTTTTTTGTTTGAACGTTCTGAAAACTGCATCTGTAGAACATGACATTAGTTCATTACAACACAACTGAGAACATGACTTCCACAAATACTGATAAAAGCAAATAACTTAAATTAAGAAGTAAAGTAATGAATTCATTTTTACTATTAATATGTCTCAAGGATTTTAAAAAAACAGACAATTTGTTTTTAAATTCTTTAAAAACAGGAGATCTTAAACATCTACTTTTGAGTAAATAATATTTTGCAGAATCAAATTTTTTACAGGATATTCAACCTTCGTTTCATTAGAACACATTTGTTGTTCCAAATGCTTGACTTCTTTCTTTTCAGGGATTGTATAACGAGGATAAAGTATGTCCACGAATAGATGTGAGTATCCAGTTATTTACAATTCTTCCTGGGCATTGAGGAGCTGTATAGCAGAGCGTGCAGCCATGTTTGGTCTGTGACATTCTTTCGGTGACTTCTTGCTTCTTCCCAGAATCTTTAGTTTGTACGCCCCCTGGTGTTTTGGCAACCCAATCGCCAGAATAAAATGTTCCCATTTATTCCCTTTAAGGTCTGGTTAGGTTTAGGTACAAAAACCACTTGGTTAGGCTTAGGGGAAAAAAAATCATGATTTGGGTCAAAATACTTGGTTTTGTTGCCACAAAAACAGCTACAAATGTCCCGACGTCTCGCTAAAAAATGTCTGGTTTTGTTTGTTGAAACGGGAAGCAGACAGTGGTCTCTGCTGGCTTTGCAACTCCATTCGTGTTGATCATAAACACCTCTGTGTGCGCTCATAGCTCACAAGTAGAAACAAAGCTCAGTTGAGGACTGTCCGCGCCTCACTGTAAAACCTTCTGAGGACGTAATTGAGCACTGTTCCTTCCTATTCACACTCGACCAACCAATGATGTAACTTAATCACTCAGTAAGTCAGGGACAGACTTTAGCGTTGATCTTTGCCGATATAGCAAAAAAAATAAATCACAAAAGAAAACACAACATTTTGCGATCAATAATTTGATCCACTTTCTCAAAACCAGTCCGAAACCCGATTCCGCCCCCCCCCCGCGCACACATTACAAAATCCAGTCAGTTCATCCTTCAAGTTAACAGCATCGTTTTTAAGAAAATGAGCTTACTCAGATATTTTCCAAGGAAAAGAGAAGCAGACCATACTGGGCTGGAAAATGACGTGCACAGTAGGAGTGGAACCGTACGTGTATTCGTCCCATTCAGTACAGGACGTTCGGTTCGGTATGCGACTTCCTCTGTTCGGTACGCTCTGTGACCCAAACTATTACTGTCAGAATCGTCTATTTATGTCGACTACTCGCACGCAGGAAACTGAAATTCTGGAGCACGAGTTTTACCCAGACAGTTTTGGCAACTCACCAGCTGCTGTCGGCTGTAGCATGCTAGTCGGCTTAGCCCCGTTAGCCACGTTAGCTCATGTAGTGTCGCTGCCTCCAAACAGCAAACACAAAAGAGAGACCAGAGCTGGAGGATCCTCCTTCTGTATGGGAGCATTACAGTTTCCTGGTTTCCCAGTGTCAAACCGTAGGCCGACATTGTTCAACTGAAGTTGGGTTTGTCTGTGGAAACACTTCAAACATGTACTGTTGAATATGTGGATTTTCTAACAAGGATTTGTGGACCAGAACCCTGAGGTTCCGGCTTCACTTCATCTCTTTAGCGGTATGCATCGCTGTCTGCCACAGGGTCAGTGTTGATGGCAGTGAAACATTTGGTAACTTTATGTTTTAATATAATTAGACATACTATTTCCTTGTTAGATCCTTCTTATTCCTCTAAACAAATTTCAGATGGTCAATTTGAAAAGTTTCTCTTCTAAGATTCAGAGGTTGGACTAACAGCTTGTGACCCTTCATGTGACACACTTGGTAAGAGAAAGAATACAGCAGGAGATGATTTTCTTAATCCTTACTGCTCCTCCACCCTCCATTTCCTCAAATCCAAATCCACAATCTGCCATACAGCCATGTGTTAGTGTGCTCATGAACATGATCCATGCTCAGAAAGCCAAAGAATCTATTTGGTCCTTGAGCCATAGCTGCACTGCAATTTTCCAGGACTTTCAGCTTGGACAATGCGAACAGACTCAGAGCAATTTGTCTTAATGTTGAAAAGAAAAAAGAAATCGCTTCAGATTTGTATTTCTCATACATTCACAGGTGGTGCTGCAACTGTGCTGTCAGACCAGAGGGGCGGGGAACCCTCATCTGTCCCGTCTCCAAGGAAACCCTTGTCTAGTTGTCTGTTGTCAGGGCAACAGGGCAAAGGGGAACGCAGGAGAAGAAAATACCAATGGAGAGGAGGGGGCCGGAGGATGATGAGGAGACGACAAAGACAGGCGGGGCCGCAGACGTTCTGTCAGCTGAGACCTTCGTGATTTCATTAAAAATGTACATACATGGTCAGAATAAATATGACGGAGCAGCTGTGTAGCAGTGCATATATGAATATGGTTCCAAAAATCTGTTTTAATGCTACTATTGAATTCTTGTTTCACTGCAATAAAAATGCAGTCATTCACTGGAGACCCAGTTCTTATGAAAATGTAAATAGATTTCTCTTTTCTCTTTTTTAGATTTATCTTGTTCCTTGCTATTTTCTGCCAAAATCCCTTAAGATATTTCTGCATTTGCTTTTTTCTCACTTCTTTTGATGTGGGAGGGGCTAAATTAGAAAAAGGCAATGTCACTTCCATGCACCAATCATAGTTTAGCAGCATTCAAATCGGAATCAGAAAAAAAAGGCACAGATTACGTTTATTAGGTATGTGGTCTGAAAGTACAGATAACTTCATGAAATGTATTTCAGGTTTTCATGTATACAATATAAAATGTCGGTGTTGCATGGTGTGTATATATAGCATATAAACCAGTTTATGACCAATTTAAAGACAATTCAAAAGAGCTATTAAGCCCTTTGGAGATACCGGACTGTGCAGACACATAAACAGCAACAGAAAACATTGGAGAAAAAAAGTAACAAAGTAACAAACTAACAGGTATGCAAGCACTACAAAAAGTTAGCTAGTTTTAGCTAGTTTTGGTATTTGTTCCTGCTCTTAATTATGTGTATTTTAGGTGTTGTCTGCTTTTATTTTCTCAGTCTTGCCTCACAACAGATGCTTGAGAGATGGACAAAAACCATCAACCTCCACCAGAAAAGTTAAATGATGAAATTAGAAGAATATGTTGGGGCTTTCTCATGAATATAATCTATTTTAATATAACATTAAAAATCTGTGCATTTCTAATTCCCACCATATTTTACTGATCCAAGTCTCTTCAACTTCTCACTAATTTCAGTTGGTGAATGGCTCCCTCTTGAGGATGCTCACTAACATTACATAACCACAGTTACTTTGCATGTGAGTAAAGCCGTTGAAAGAGCGTTAACCATTAAGTAGAATTACTTGGCAATTAAGCTTCCATTAAATATAAAATGGCTGTTCTGTGACCAGTAAACATGACTCCCAGTCTGAGGTTGATCCACTAGGAGGCAGTGTTCATACTGTGTTCAGTGAGATGACTGAACATTTTTCGTGTGTTATGTCCTCTCCCTCCCCTGACCTTCTCCACAGCACTCACGCCTGTTGTGACTGTACAGTGTTATTCCTGGCAGCAGCTCACATGACACACTGTGTCAAGTGTTCTGTCAAAGACACACAGAGCAGGAGAGATGTTTACTGCCCCTGTCAAAAATAACACAGTTTGCCATAAATAAAAGTGTGCAGCAGAAATCAGATCTGTGTTTGGAGCGGCAGCATGTGACTGGCATGGGCTGTGTTCACACAGAGAGAGTCACTGTAAAATCACCTTTGACTTTGTTGTACAGGAAGCCAAGCAGAAACATAAGAGCTGTAGTTCCTAGTAAAGGGCCACTCGACTGAATATAAATGTCAGATTCAGTTATGATTAGTATTACTCAGTCTGTGAAAACAGTTGTATAATGTCTTCTGTGGCTCTGGAGGAGCTTTGTCAAGTCTGAGAAGATAACCCCTGATGATGTCATCTGGGTTACCCTACACTAGCTTAGACTCGTCTGCTACACATTTTTAACAGAAAGCCTGCATTACAAATTCTGCAATTCTGCATCAGTATTGACCTTTATTTTAATCAGGCTCTCAAAAGTCTCCCAACTTTATTCAAGTGCAATACTAAATCAACTAGAGCAAACTTTTAAAATGTCAATACACTTGTAGCAGGGTATCTGCACATTTTTAAAGTACAAATAATTTAATGACGTTTTTAATACCTCTAAAAGGAAAACATAATACCATTACCGCAGCAAAAGAAATCGACACTGTTACTGAGTTTTATTGAATTTGAATAACTGAAATATGCAGTGCACATTAGCTAACATATTCGCAGTTGACAAATCATCTCTAGTACATACAGCCAAACTACCAGTAGCAGTGTACGACTCGATGGACATAGTCCTTTTTCGAGTGCTAGCATAGCGCTTGTGCTTTTGACATTTCATGTGAGAATCCGTGCTAACCATTGTTCGAAGTTTGAATGTTTTGCGACAAAGTTCACATCGCGCCTCGTACGAATCTTTGGAACTTCTTATTGAATTTGCATTACCGTGGCTGAGCCTGCATTGCTTGCTCGCAGCGTCGTGTTCTTGATGTTTTCCTTTCCCCCCACTGCAGCCCCCAAATTGGAAGCTAGATAAACACGTTCTTCTTCTAGGTTAAAATGCGGATCACAGCCTGTACACGAGGCGTACTACTGCAGCCTACCAAGTGGAGTGTACACTACCTATTTAACGTAGAAACAAATAGATATTAGATGCTGCGGAAATGGTCATTGAGTTTAATGGTCGAGTTTATTCCTGTGTGAAAGACACCATAAGGACACTGTCGTTTCAAGAACGACAGCATCAGTCGTTTTATCAAGTACCCCAAAACAACATCTGTTTACGTTCAAGTGTCAAAGCCCTCTAGTGGCCGTAGTCATTATGATGGTAGCAAAGGGAGCTTTGATTATTCATTTGGCCCCAGGATTAGGCTACTGTTGACAGATTAGTGGATGTGATATATTAACAGAGGATGTGCAATCATTTTGCAGCCAATTCATATTGAAGTTGGAAAAGTTTAGAGTTTGAGAAATTTCATGGGCGTGAATAGGCTATTTAGTTTGATAAAATAGTCAGGAGATATATTATATCTCATATTGTAGGCAGACAACTGTTGTCTTGCACTTATTCTGTGCAGGCCATTCTGTGCTTATTTATAGACTGGACACAGCCTACATATAACTGAACTGGCAATGTTGTAGCTGTTGTCAATAATGTTGCAGGGTTAGGGTTAATATTAACCCTAGCTAGGGCATTCCTTATCAAGAAAAATTTAACTTGCGAATGAAAAAACAATACTTCAAGCCCTTTTCTATGAATTCTATTGTCAGAAAATGCTTTGATATCCATGTTTTTCAAATCAAGAGACAAAACCATTTTTTTTAAAAGCCCCGTTTTTCATTTTCATTGAGAATAGGAAATCAATTGACATGAAGGTACATGGATTGAGGAAGTCAGGTGACGTTATAGAGTGAAATCATCTGCGTATGGAGGAGGTCAGGGTGGATGGGGTCAACGCTGGTTTGTTTTTATCATGACCCCAGTCATTCCCTAACCTTAACCACATGGTTATTATTGTAACCATGGCAATGACGTTCCCTGACCTTACCAATGTAGTTATGTTAAACCAAACCATGACCAAACCTAACCAACTTGTTTTTGTGGCTAACTCTAACCAAATATTAACCATTGCATTGTCACATCATAAAACACATTTATTTTTCAACAGTTTGTAACAGTTTTGGAAGGCCTGTTGATAGGGGTGTCAGATCAGAAACCACTTCTATGTGTCGTTCTGAAGGGCAGTTACAAGTAGTGCATTTTGACGTTTCATTTGGAGGACTTGTTGGGTATCTCCCAACTTGGTATCTCCAAGGAGTTGAGTCCATATTGGACAATTCCACACGTCACAATAAATGTCCAAACCCACCGTTCAGTGCCAATGCAGGAAGTGAAGTAGTGTGTCCTATATGTAGCGAGGCAGAGAGTACGAAGTGGTGGATAGATGTCTAGTGCATTGGACGAGACCAAAGTTCGCCTATCGTCACAGACCAACAATTAACATTCACATTTGCATTAACCATAACCATGATCTCTCATTAACCTTAACCAAGTGTGTAGTCGCTGAACCCTAACCATACCTTAACCATATTTTATTTGCCCTCACCATCATCTTCCCCTAACCTTAATTACATTATTAGTTGCCATGCACAGATATTAGAAAGCGGAAATTTGAAAAACTTAATGTAATTGGACGTTAAAAAACGTCACTGAACATAATCCAGGTTGTCCAATATCAATGTTCTTGTCTGGCAATATAAATGTACAGCTGCCTCTGATTTAGTACTTGTACATTAGATATCTTACGACCTGGATGACTGAAAATCTTCACAAACATTTTTAATGCCAAAGCTCTACAAGGTAACCAGAGACACTTCACATCTCCAGTGAAACCTATGATGGTAATCATAATAAGTTATATTAATAAGTACTTGTATGGAATCTGATCACAATGTCGCATCAGGGGCAGTGCCTGTTAAGGGCTTCAGGGGGAAAAAACAGTGTAGTGTTGATCAGTTAGACCAAAAGGATGTGGTCAACGCTCCATCATATCACAGACTTTCTTTTTAACCATCCATCCATCACTTTAGTTCAAAGCAACATCTCAACATTTACTAGATAACCATGAATCTCTAAAAGAATGGTCCACAGATGATGAACCTAATGGTTTAAATGACCTCCTGATCATATCATCTACGTACATTCAAAACACAGACTTGCACATGCCTGTTTATCAACTGTACACAAACATCTCTTACTGTACCTAAAGCCTATTATACACCTTCCTCCTGTCACTTCAATACGATTTCAAAATGGCATTGTGAATTACTTATGAAACCTTGAGAGACAGCTGACTGAGGAAATGAATGAGGTGATTGAAAGAATTTCAGTACAATGGTTATTATGTTAAATAGGCAGAGAAAATCATTTAATTAATCACAAGACCAATCCATCATGTAAGATTGTTAAATACATAGTTATATCAGTGTTAACACTATCTGTATGACTAACAGTGTCAGTACTTGCCTTGTTGTTATTACTTCAGCAGGGTATTTATTATCATATTAATTATGCGTAGTCAAGACAGCACACACAGATACAAACATATGACGGCTCTCTGAGGGCATCTTCATAAATAATTAATCCATCTGCTTAACAGCTTTACTCAAGGGGAACACAGCACACATAATGCACATTCACTCATTCACTCAGCTGTGTGTGTGTGTGTGTGTGTGTGTGTGTGTGTGTGTGTTGGTTGGTCATTCACAATTCTTTTTTTTTTTTTTTAACAAAAGACAGATTGGAAATTAATCATTTATTAATTATCTGCAATATGATACTTTCGCTACATTTTGCCAATGATACTTGTATGTATATGAAATTTTCAATGCAGGACTTTTACTTATAATGGAGCATTTTTATATCGCAGTACGGCTACTTTTACTTAAGTAAATGATCTCAATACTTCCTCCACCACTGCCTCCATTCACAGCAAACAGTTGAACAGGTTTACAGCTTCGGGTACCTTGGACTATTGACACGTCTGACCAACACACCACTGATATCCATAAATGATGCTAGCACTCACTGCCGTCTCTGTTACTCCCCACCTCCTGTTGTTTCTTTACAATAGCATTATTGAGCCCATCCTGTTGTACTGTACCCCCTGCTTCTTCATCATGCTGACCGTTTCCATCTGAAATCATTAGCCTTCCTATACCTGACCTCTCAGACCTCAACAATAGAGCCATCACACACATAACACTCACCATAGCAAATGGCACCAATCAACTACATATCTATCTTTCTACCCCTTGCAGCTCTATGATCTTCTTCTGTGTTAGAAAGTCTGAGTTAAGTATAGTCCAGCCTGTGTAGTATCAGTTGTAGTCTTCTCAGAGTCAGGTTACTAGTGGTAACATTAAGATGTATATGAAGGCCTCAGTGTCTGTTTTCTAACAGAGTAACATTCTGCATCTGGCAGGCCAGTCTGCTGCCACTGGAGCCTCTCCAGACACACTAACTCAATACAGCAGACACACAAATTCAGTTTCTGACCATTAAAAAAAAAACTGCATAAAGAGGATAATCAGAACTGCAATTAAATTGCAGCTTGTGGGATCTTTACAGCAGATATTAATATGAAAACACATCTAGAATACATACATACACTAAAATATATCTAAGATAATGAATCTCAGCTTTATATGTGTGTGAACAGTCACCAGAAAGAGAAAAAACATATAATATTAAAATATGAGTAAGTACAGCCAGTTCAGTATGAACCAAAACAATGAAAGGCCCCTCTCTGTCCATCCACTGTATGTATATCGATGGTTTCTATCACAGCATGACACCAAATAATCAGATCAGACAGGATGCTGGTTTGCTTCTGTCTTCTGTCTCCACACCCAGAACACCACACATCACATGCTCCACACACACAAGTTCAACAGCAGTCAACAAATCCCATGCAAAGACCCAAACCGACAATGCATTGATCCTATTAACAGGTATTGCCTATGCATCCAAAGCCTGATATATCTTATTCCTTTGTCATCCACTGAAAATTAGCTCTGAATCCAACAAAAAGAAACAAAATCACACATGAAGTGAAGTTACCTATAGGGAGGCCTCTGGTTTGAACAGATCCATGTCAACTTACCTGGAAGAGAAAAGACAGATTGCATAATTAGCTTAAAAAACAACTGCAGAATAAGGGCTTATTCTTACCATTTAGCAAGAACTAAGTGGTTAAATTCAACTTCTGTTTCATCCTTTAGCTAATTTTTTTTGGCTAGTTGACAAGAATGCAGAAAACATCATCTCAAAAGCCTGTAAAGTGTTATCCACTATTCTTTAATGAGCATCCAGAAATCCTGAATATGAACAGAAAGTTTTGTAGCCTCTTTTAGCTCATTATTCTGGTTTTCTGGCTCACAATCTCTGTTATCATCAACCTCATTTCCAGCAGCAGCAGGAAGCTCTGATATCTCTGATATATGCAGAGCTATTTCATTCAAAACCCCACGCAAACTGCACACCACCTATCCAGTTACCAGACATCACCTATCTAGTCATCCTGCGCTGCCACCCAGGGGACATTGTGCAACGTAGATAATATGTCAGATGTGTTTTAGCTCCTTCGGCTGCCCCCACATGGAGAACAACAACAACAACAACAAAAAAAGACAATCAATGCAGCTTTAACAAGTTGAAAACAAGCTAGTCTGGCAGAAGATGTCTCTATGATGTTCATCCGAAGAAGGTCACTGCAGCCACAGACAATGTCACTGAGTCTGCAGTGCAGCATGCCTTTAACTACCTACCTTGCTGCTAAATATTATCCATCTGTAAACACACATACACCTGCATGCCTGCATGTTTCACAACTGGAGGAGAAAAAAGAAACAGGGAGAAGAAAAAGTCACATTGGACAAAGTGTCAGAGGGTCTTACAGTTTTATTATACACAGTTACACACACCACAGAATTCAACAAACATACACACGTGTGTGTGTGTGTGTGTGTGTGTGTGCGCTGCTTGACAGATCTGGATATGAGACCAAGAGAGAGTTAACAACAGAGGCTCATTTCACTATCTGCCGATTCATCCTTTACGCTGTCGTTCTCCTCTAACTGCCGAGTCATGCTACAGTCTGCCAAGAAGGGACACAATATGTTTTGTGTCAGACGTCAACTGTAAGTTTACTCTGTACATTTCAAATGTCTAGATAAAAGTCTGTTGTAATTCAGACAAAATCCATTCATCACTCTGAGCCCCTTTTTCTGCTTTTTGATAAATCAGACAATATTTTCATATCCAGCTCACTGTGATGAGTAGCTGAAATTAAATTGCTACAATTTGAGAGAAACCAGAGTTTCACATCATAACAACATATAGCTACATATTTTGTCTCCTATATTGCTATGTAGTCACAATAATATTATAAAAATAAAAAGGCTCTTATCCCTAACCTCCCCTGTAACTGATGTATTGTGAAGTTGATGATGATGATGACACTGTACTCTCTAGAAGATGGCTTATTACTCCTATTACATTAACCTACTAATACTACTTTTAATTAACGTAATAATTGTTCAGTAGAAATCCCATGTACTTTACAATACCACTGACCATTTTCCAAAGCAAACTGGAAACAGATTCCCTAGCAGCAAGTTCAGTGCTCACTATCGTGCTCCAGGTGCTGTTGGTGCACCTCAGTGGTGAAAGAAGTATTCAGATCCTATTAAAGATTAGTTTAACATTTTGTGAACTATAAACCTCATGTCTGTGTCTTAAAGGGAAAATTGCAGTCAGTGTTGATGGTAAATGTAGCCAATTTAAGCAATAAATTCCTCAGTGCATGCTGCACTGCCAGCGGAGCCATGCTGGCAGTGTCTACATGTACCACGATGCATTGCGTGTGAGCTTCTGTATAACAACAAAGCTAACCAAGTCTAGCTGCACTTTTACCGTGAATATCACCACAATAACTGCTTCTAAACCAAAAATTTCCCCACTGCAGGCAGAGTCTAGAAATCCAAACTGAAGTAGCCTGTAGTTCTTCCTTGCCTCCAACTATGTCACTGTCCTGTCAAATGACAGCGCTGGATGCAGGAAGAACTATTCAGCAAACTCAGTTTTCTCTGTCAATATAGCACTCACTGAGGAATTTATTTATTCAATGACTACATTTACTATCAACACTGACTGGACATCCACATAAAAAATGCAGAATTTTCCCTTTAAATATAAATGGACTGTACTTATATAGCACCTTTCTGACTACTCAAAGCACTGTAACTACATATCACATTCACACGCCGAAGGCACAGCCCTCGGGAGCAATTTGGGGTTCAGTGTCTTGCCCAAGGACACTTCGACATGTGGGCTGGAGGAGCCGAGATCGAACCGCCGACCTTCTGATTGGTGGACGACCCGCTCTACCACCAAGCCACAGTTGCCCCTGAATACAGAGCAGCAGCAAAACATGCAGTAGTACTCCCCAACACCTGGAAACACACTGATGTGGAAAATCGGTGGAGGTTCCCCTTTAATCTGCAGTATAACCAGTAAGGGATGACAAATAAATGCAGTGAAGTAAAAAATTCTATTCAATCTGACATGAGTAGAAGTATAGCAGCATAAAAAGAAAATACTCAAGCAAGTACCTCAAGATTAGTACAGTACTTGAGTAAATGTACTTACAATCCACCATTAGTACATCTGCTACAGCTTTTTTACTGTGTAGACCACACATCTTATACAGTATAAGCAACTAAAGGCCTGTGTCAATAGCATGGAGATCAATGTCACATATGACATTGACATATGTTGTTCCCAGAGCCAGAACACCTAAAGATGGCAGTCTGGTGTAAAATGAGTAGTAGTAATATAAGATAATGCCAGGAGTACAGTGTATAACTGGAGAGTGTGTGTGCTGTCCAAGGAGAGGCTTTAATAGCATTTGTGAATGTAATAATCTGCTTTCAGTAGAACTGGAGAGTGTGAGTTAGAGCTGGTGTGCTTGCTGAAACATAATAACTGCACAGTGCAAGAAAATGCATCTTATCAAGTCATTTACTTGATTATAGGGTCTTGGTTTATCAGGAAATGTTTTATCACATAAAATTGAACTGCAACTGATTGAAATGATCTCATCCAACTGGCAGTCAGGAACATTACAAGAATGAAAATGTTTTTTGAGGCTGAGGAAAAAGTTACATGAAAATGTCTCATACCATCATTAAATGCGTCATATCAGATTTTAAGATGGCCTTTGGTTTGTGGAGGAAAATTACTTCCTCAGATCATCATTGAGGTTACTTACAGTTGCTCTGCAAAAATATCAGTTCCCAAGATCTTCACTGCTGCATTAGAGGCCAGATGGAAATGTCACTAAATATCAGCTGTCAACCAGGCACTGACACACACACTAGCTGTCAGTACCAAGCTAGATCAGGCAGATATTCTATCAAACAATACTTACATCCTATCAGTTTGAATATCAGTGGGCCTGCTACATTGAAAAGTGTCCCTTCCTTACTAATTGCATTTCCCAGAATTGAATTCTGGTGTTGGGTTCTGGGTATCATTTCAATTTATTTATGTAGCGCCAATTCATAACAGAAGTTATCTCATTGTACATTTCCTATACAGCAGGTCTAGACCGTACTCTTTATAATATTAATTACAGAGACCCAACAAATCCCACCATGAGCAAGCACTTGGCAACAGTGGCAAGGAAAAACTTCCTTTAAGAGGCAGAAACCTGGGACAGAACCAGACTCAATGGTGGGCGCCGCCGCTGCCGTGTTAGGTTTTGAGAGCAGGACTGAGCTTTGTTTGTTTTAATCAAGCAACATTCCTGCCTTTTTTGTGTATTCCGCCCCATCCACCAACTTTATAATGAATGAAAATTTTGATCATATGATCTGCTTTGAGATTTCCTTATGTTTTGTTTTGTGTCAATAAAGCTTCATTAAACCATTAAGTTTACATTTATATTTACAGATTAAAAAAAGAAAAGTTTACTCTTTCGTTTATTTGAGAACAGCTAGTAGTCCCCTTACTAGCTTTTTCCAGAGCTATCATCTGCATCTCATGGTCTTTTCCAGTGGATGGATCTTGCTCAGTTACCATTTGCTCCCATACCACTTTTTCCAATATCAAGAATGGACTTTCAGCATTTAATTGTACAGTTTTTCAGCCTTTCATGTGAGAATAGTTTCTATTTTTTTTCGGAAATTTCTTTCCGTTAGCTGTTTCCACATTAAGCCTTTTGGTTTTGCCAACAGTGAAATATTACAGAAGGAAGACTCATACATAATAGACCAATCAGAATACAATATTCGTCATGTAGCCATATCAAAGAGAATAAACGAGCATGTTCTGAGGGAAATGTTGTCCAATGTCAAAAGAGGTGTTTTAAACCTTTGCGACTTCATCCTACAGGAGAAAATAAGCAAATAATAGCTCTGTGAAAGTTTAATTCGACTGCTTTTTTGTGGTGAGAAAATATGATAGTATTCCATCTTTCTGTGCATGCCCCCTTTACTTACACAACCATCTTCAATAACACACTGTAGCTCAGAAAAACCCAATCATTTTTAATGGAATCATTAAGATTTAAAGCTGCACTAATCAATATTTTTATATAAACAGTGAATCGAATAAATAAGTGTAATGTGAAAGAAGTCGAATGGCGAACCCACAGAGAATTATCTCCTGACTTGCAGTCCACCTTCAGTTCTACAGACCTTTTTGGTGTCTTTGAGCTCGTTATTTTGGTTTTACAGCCTACTTGTATAAACACACTGTACAATACCTGCCCAGCACCAAGTACTACTACATATGTGAAAAAAGTAATATAAAGCCTGTAGTGCGTGCAGAGGGAGCTGTGTGAAGTCTGATAAATGTCCTCAAGTGATGTCACTTGAGTCAGCGTCGGTTGGGGCTGAAGACTACAAGTTTGAAAATGAAAAACATCTGTTGGTGTGGAGTTAGACAGAAGTGAGCTCACCAGACCTCTGCAGCCTGCTGCTCATCTCTGCTGCAGGCTACATTAGCTGCTACTAGCATAACATAGCATAACATCCCTGAATCTCTGACTGAACCACCAGTGGTAGAATTGCATTGTGGGTAATGTGTGGAATAGAAAAGATATCTCTGCTCTGTGTCTGCTGGATGTGTTTGCTAACACGTTAGCCATAACAAACATAACATAAATATAACTAAAAAATGCTGCTTTAATTTAAACCTCTGTTGGATAGCAATTAAGCTAATAAAGCCATTAATGGAGCTACTAAAGTAAATGCAATAGATTAGTACATGTGTTGATTCCCATATCTGTGTGATGATTATACAATCACAAATTGTTTTGTAATTTAAAGCTTTGTTGTATGTAAACTGTTGCATATAAATTATAGATCACTTGACAGGACATTCAAGTAAAACACCTCATTTGGAATCTGTTAATGGGAGGACAGAAAATAAACTGTATGTAACTATGGCTACTGAGTGAGCAGGAAAACGTATCATCACAATATAAACCATACACACAGTCACACACATACCACACAACATGCAGACAAAAGGAGTTTCCAGTTGTGTCCATTTTATCACACACCCTTCTACAAAAACACTCTTTCCCTCTCTGTGTCACTTAAGGCACTCAGATATACACACCACTGCACTGAGAGAGGACAGCAGTGGCATCAACATACAGGTCAAAGGTCACAGGGTGTCTACTGACTGTGTGATGCCTTTGTCTCTCTTAGATGAACTCCTGCTACAGAGAGCTCACACACTATTGAGAGAGACTGTTTGGAAAAGAGGTACAAAACAAAAAGTTATTTAGTCAAGCTGAGGGGGGCGAGAGAATCTAGCTCCTTTGAAAGTTTTCATTGAAAGGACCAGAAAACATCAATAGCTGGAGCTGTCCTTTCTTGGTTCCCTCACATCCTTTCTTGTGCTTTTAGTGCAGAAACTGAGCTGAAGTTGTAGCTTTTACATTTGCTACACTGGACTTGGCAGATCAGACATTTATTCTGTTGGAAGAAGAAAGGAAATGCCAGGCTTTTGAAGTCAAAGGTTGGCGACTTGTTTACAAGCCGTCTTATCGTTTCTTTCACCATCAGACTTTGTTACAGCAATGTTGTATGTTGTCAGATCTCAGCAATTACTTTTTTTTTTAAATTGACAGTATCATTACTGATAGAAACACCAAAATTACGAAAATAAGACAAGGACATTTTCACATTTGTGAATGTGGGATTTTCCAGAACACGTGTTAAATATCTATGCAAGCAGCATATTTCGGTAAACTTTGTCCTGCCTCCAGTCTCTGGCTGCATTTTTTTCTTTTAAACTCGCACTGTATGCTTTCTTCATGGACCCTCTGACTCAACAGAACACAGACACTGATGCCAGCAGTTCCATGGAGCAATGTGTCATACGAAGGGATGGTGCAAGTCCCCTTAAAAGACCATACTGTATATTAACTGAGAAACAGATCAGATGCAGATGCTTCGGTGCAGCTGGGCTCACTGAGCGGTTTGGCGAGGATGAAAACGATGTGAATAAAATGCTGCGGCCTTTCCAGTCACCAGGTCTCAACCCAGTTTCACACCTGTGGAAGGTTTTGGACCAACGTGTAAGACAGTGGTCTCCACCACCATCTCCATCAGACCAGATGATAGAACAGATCTGTGTAGTGCTGTCTGAGACTGTCTCTGATGCTGTCGGTCCTTTTGCTTGTGTCTCTCTCTCTCAAAACCTAACAGGCAGTGGCGTCCACCATTGAGTCTGGTTCTGTCCGAGGTTTCTGCCTCTTAAAGGAAGTTTTTCCTTGCCACTGTCGCCAAATGCTTGCTCATGGTGGGATTTGTTGGGTCTCTGTAATTAATATTATAGAGTCCGGTCTAGACCTGCTCTATAGGAAAAGTGCAATGAGATAACTTCTGTTATGAATTGGCGCTATATAAATAAAATTGAATTGAATTGAATTGCTTGTGTTTCTCTCTACCTGCTGTACTCAGGTCTCTCTTGATCTCGATGAGAGGACCAGATTAAATAAAGGTTGTATATATACATGAGGGAACATCTTGTGGAGGAGGTGTTCGTCCCTCCAGTAGAGCTCCACACACTTGGCAAGGAGCCCTGAAGCTGTTCTGGAGGCTCGTGGTGGCCGGACTCCATACTAAGACAATTCATGTTGCTTTTTCCTGTAATTTGTCACCCATCTGTATATCTGTGGTTGTAACTAAACTGCTAAAGTGCATAATTTATTCTTCTTCTGGCATTTTTGGCAGTTACCAAACAGCTTCAGGTGTATCACCACCACCCTCTGGACTCGAGGAGGGCCCACCTTGATTTGCACGTAGCCTGGGAAAACCAAGCCGGATTGCAGTCACATTTGTGATCTGGCTAGAAGAGACACATATGTGGCTGAGTGTGAATGGAAGTGTCTATAATCTCATCTGGATATTATCTGGATATGAAACACTTGAAATAACAAGTGAACGTAACATTATCATGAAATTTAAAGAGATGACTAAATGTTGACAGCCACTTCTTTGCGTTAAAAGAAGAAAGGTGTCTATATAGTAAACTTGGCAAAACCTCAGAAAGTATTCCGTATTCTACAGTAGTGACTGTCCAATGGTCTGTAAGATCATAAGAAAACTGATGGTTTTATGCCAATTGATAAATGCCTAATAACCACACAGAACAATGAAAACATGTGTTGTTTTGTTGATAGACTGAGCCTTTAATAAACCTGAAAACAGTGATGACTGAAGTGTGGTAATGACAAAATAGTGTGAAAGAAAAGAATAAAGTCAAGAACTGAGAGGGAGGGAGGGCTGGAGAAAGAGGAGAAAATGTGAATGACCCTGAAAGGAAAGACAGCTCAGGGTAAAAAAAACGACAGCTAGAACAAAAAAGACAGAGGACAGTTGCTGTTTTCCTTCCTGAAGTAGTTACTGCCATAGCTGCCACATGCTGAGAGCAGACACACAAACACACCAAAGACAGTTTGACATCCAAGGAATTAAGGACAGAAGGACTCCCATGGCTACAACTAGTGTGATGGAGCATGTGTGTGAGATGATGACTGGAAAAAGAAAGAATAAGATTAAGTGTGAAAAGAATAAGTAAAAGTGTGTATGTGTTCATGAGTTGTGACTGAGTGTATGACTTCCATGATTAAAAAAAACCCTGAATGAATTTATTTTTTTACCTAACTGCTAGTGTGAGCAGTTAAACAAACTGTCTCACCACTCAAACATCAAACATGTGGCCAAAATGACCCCAGGTCTGATATGTCTGTGATGTGATGCACTGACTACTGCCTATGCCTACTACTGTGCCTACAGTGATTGGTTGATTGGGTACCCATCTGTGTTAATGGACTTACCTGTAGCATGGAAATTCATTCTTGACCTTGGGAACACATATCTGAGATATTCTATACACAGGTGCTCCGGTGCTATTAACTTAAGATAACAACAAGAAAATGTTGAAGTGGTCATATATGGTGGGCAGATTGTAACCAAGTTAGTTTGAGTTTAGAATTGACTGTGATTTTTATTTCTTTTGTGTAGCTGGCAAGAATCTAGATAAATAATATAATAATAATTAAACCATTGAAGTGTGGGATCACGCAGGGCAGAGAGCGTGCATTACGAAGTAGACTGCTGACCGAGGCCACTTTAATGATTGTTTGACATTTGGTCTTTTTTACAAACTTAGCAGTGGATTTTACACTCTTGGAATTACTTTGACTGACACATCCAATACTGATTGAGTTTCTCCTATACTGGCCAGCAATGAGCTACAGTAATCTTGGCCCTAAGAAGTTTCATGATCCCCTATGGTTTTTTTTTTTTATTTGGGTTTGTTTTTGTTTTTTTGTTATAAGAGAATAATAAATAAGAGATGCAGAGCCACATCTCAACTACTTGCAACCACAAAGAGAAGAGAAACAAGGACCTACTGTCACAGGGTCTGTATTTTTAGAGTTTAGGTTTTTTTTTTTCTATTTGACAAGACAAAAACAAGGACACCTTCCTCTGGGGAGAAGGCGTATCTTGCAGATATAAAAAGCAAAGGTTTCTGGAAATCTTACTCTACTAGAAAAGTGGAACGAGGATGCTCACTGGCCAAGGATGACTATTATATCACTGCTGTAACTGAAATAGATTACAAATTTATATTTTGGACATACAAGGTTTTCAGTAGCAACTATTTAATTACTTTGGAATTATGAATGACATGCTTAGTTTATTGTCTTTATTTTCTTTTAAATATTACAGTAATAAAGTGTGAAACTGCTCTGCAAAGAAATATTGACTATTGACTTACAGGTAGATACAGGAGGCCGAAAGCTGCAATCAGCCACACAGTTTGTATAAAATGCTTCCTGGCCACAAAGAAGAGAATTTCACTCTGTAATTTCATGTTTCTCATTTTTTCTCAATGATGTATTACAATGCTAGAAATCATGGATGGCATATTTGTTGGTTTGAAAAAAATTCTGAGGAATAATTGTCAGCTATATATATATATATATATATAGCTGACAATTAGTCTACACCAGGGTTTCCCCCTCAGACAACCTCCCACCCCACAGCTGCCAGTGTACATAGGGGAGAGTGTCAGTGTTCCAGGAATATAAGAACCATGTCAAAGGGACATTCTGAGCCTTAGTCATGTAAAAACAATATTGATAGTAGAAAAGGTTTCAGTCGTAGTCATCTGGACAATGTTTTCAAATTCAAGACGTTTCGGCTCCCATCCGGAAGTCATTCTCAATATTGATAGTGCAACGTGAAAAAATTTATATCAATGGATTTTGTAACTCCTATGCCTCAACAGGGAAATCGGAATAGAAATGATTTTTAGTTATGCTAGCAATGTGATGGATATATCTTAAATTTTTTGGGGGCATTTCCGCTTTATTTGACAGTGCCAGTAGAGAGAGACAGGAAAGGGAGGGGAGAGAGAGAGGGGATAAAATGCAGCAAAGGGGCCTGGCCGGATTCGAACCCGGGCCGCTGCGGTAAGGACTCAGGTTTGATAAGTGGTACGTACTCTACCAGGTGAGCTACCGGGGTGCCCAGTGTGACGGATATATCTGAACAACTATTAGATAGATTACAATGAAATTTTGGCGATATTAATGGTCCCCAGGAGATTAATTGCGTAATGGCTATCCCGCATATCCTAAATTCCCCCAGTGCAGCAGTTGCACACATCCTCAGGAATTAATGCTACGCATCTGCAAGATGCAATCAAGCGCCTAAACAGTTTAGGGATTACAGCAAGATATGAAGAAAGGACAGCAGCAGAATCTGAACAAAAGACAACAACAATGAAGGAAGTTTTGAAGAGAAACTAACAGACAACTCTCTAACAAATCTATTGTTACAGCAGCTCACTGTCACATCAGTGCACACAGGAATAGAAGTTCTAAGCAAATCAAAATATAATACACTATAATACAGGCAAGATAAATTAAGTACAAAGTGGATATAAGTATAAAATTAAAATAAGTGTAAAGTAAAAAGTGGATTTACCGGTTGATGAAATATGTACGGTATAATAATACAATGTAATAATATAAGTAATAAGTAATAGTGCATGTACTGTCAAGTTAAGTGTAGCAGATTAAGATGATTATGAGATGGTGGATATTGCACAGCTGTAATAGAAGTATGAATAAATATCAATAAAAAAGGGGAATTTTAAACTGAAAAGAGTATATTGCACCAGATTATTAAGCAGAGAATATTGCACAATTATTTCAAATATTGCAGTGATGTTAATGGTCCAATGTCCACTTTAATGACTTAGGGTCATACAGACTGACACTTAGAGGGAGGAGCTAAAGAGTTTGATGGCCACAGGCAGGAATGACTTCCTGTGGCGCTCTGTGGTGCATTGTGGGGGGATGAGTCTTCCGCCTAAGGTGCTCCTTTGTTTGACCAGCACAGTCATGGAGCGGGTGTGAGACACTGTCCAAGATGGAGTGTAGTTTGGCCAGCATCCTCCTCTCTGACACCACCGCCAGAGAGTCCAGCTCCACCCCCACAATGTCACCGGCCTTACGAATCAGTTTGTGGAGCCTGTTAGCGTCCGCTACCCTCAGCCTGCTGCCCCAGCATGCAACAGCATACAGGATAGCACTGGCCACCACAGACTCATAAAACATCTTCAGCATTGTCCAGCAGATGTTGAAGGACCTCAGCCTCCTCAGAAAATAGAGGCGGCTCTGGCCCTTCCTGTAAACAGCTTAAGTGTTCTTAGCCCAGTCCAGTTTATTGTCCATATGTAATCCAAGGTACTTGTAGTTTTCATCAATGTCCACACTGACCCCCTGGATGGAAACCTGGGTCACTGGTGCCTTGGCCCTTCGTAGGTCCATAACCAGCTCCTTTGACTTTGTCGCATTGAGCTGCAGATGGTTCTGCTCACACCATGAGACAAAGTTCCCCACCACAGCCCTGTACTCAGTCTCATCACCACCGCTGATACATCCCACCACAGCAGAGTCATCAGAAAACTTCTGAAGGTGGCAGGACTCTGTGTGGTAGCTGAAGTCTGTGCTGTAGATGGTGAAGAGGAAGGGAGAGAGGACAGTCCCCTGGGGAGTCCCAGTGCTGCAGACGCACATGCTGTGGTCTGCCAGTCAGGTAGTCAACAATCCAGGACACAAAGGGGGCATCTACCTGCATCGCTGCCATGAAACTGCCATGAAACAAGAGTCGACAGAACAAATATACTGTGTTTTAATTCTTGACAGCAAGCTAGCTAGCTCAAAGAGCAATTGTGGCTGACTAGTGCTAGCATGGTCCCAGCTAGCTAGCGCCAGCTACAGTAGTTTGCCAACGAGCCCAGATGAATATCTCTGTGCCCCTTTCTGGTGACAGGACCTTCACACTGTGCAAAATCGGAAGAACTCAAGGAACATATTCTGGTGTTGGCTAAGGGTGCTTCAGCCCTGATCTGCTGCTTAAAATAACATATAGAAGTGTTCTTAGACTTGTAAGTACATTTTTTAAAGTTTAATAGATAGGACAGCATGTCCTGTTCCCTCTAAAGAAATTTGTGACATTGTTATGAAAAATCTATATGAATAAACTTTTTAATATTATTATTATTATTATTATTATTATCATCAACATTTCAACTTTGTACATATTGTTTTCTTTTGGAAATGTGTGTTCTCACAAATCAAGTGTTGGCTGTTAATGTATGACTGGTTAATTTTCAACTTTATGCAGGTAAATATGTGTAGCTGAGGGCTTTAACGGAGTTTCAAACTGAAACTCTCTGATGTAGGCCTGTGTTGTCTCAGCAGCAACAATGCATTTAGATTGTAATCTCATGTAGTTCAAGGTCCTTGATGTGGACATATTATTATGTTAATTCAAGGGTGAAGGTGATGTTTTTAGATAAGAGAGGAGAGGAGAAAAATAGCTGTGTCATTATAATGAGGACTTGACATCACAGACATTTTTAAAAATCAGGAAAATAGACCATATCAGGCCTGTATCTGGGCCTCTAACTTGTTTCAAGGGATTTTCAAGAGTGTCAGACACAGGTCCCACTGAGTGTCATTTAATAGATTATCATCATTTAACAGAGTGGCATGATGGGATATGCGTCCCTCAGTGCTCCTTGTGTTACGAGCCTGCTACTGGATGACTTGTAACATGTTTCCACTCATTTCAGATGCAGTCACTGGAGGGACTCAACATCTACCTTTAACATATAACTCCTCCACACCCACACACTATTGTAGTTCTCCAGTTTAAGAAAGGTTTCCATATCTTCAGGAAAACTGATTTGGAAAAAAATGAAAGTGGAAAGCATTTTCCATTGACTGACCTTTTCTCTGTCTGTCTGCCTGTTTTCAACAAGGCAATGGTAAATGTGGTAACAATCCCCTGCCTTCAACTTTCCTTGACTCGTTGCCCTGTCTGCCAGCTCTGGTGCTTTAATGACTTCCTTCAAACGGCCACAGTGGCAACACTTCACCAGCAACACCCCTATCATTATTTCCATATTCACAGCCCTGTAAAACTCTTCCACATGGAAAATACCAAAACAGAACAACTCTGCATGCTAAATATGACTCCCAATCAGGGAAAGAGAAAGGTTTGGTCAATATCAATAACTAGGACTTTTAAAACCACTACATCATTTAGGTTTGGGCACCTTCTTTGTCAAGGTCAAAAGAAACTAACGTTGGGTCTTGGTAGGAAACCTGAAATGAACAGTAGGCCAGTCGGGATAATTATGTTATCGACTTATCTTATGATATATGGACATATATGACCTTGATCATTTTTGCTGACCTCGATATTGCCCATTGTGTTTACACGTGTGTTTGTTTACAACATTTTAGCCAACATGATGCCAGAATGAACAGCAGGGTTTTCCCTACATTATAAGACTTAGGAGTTTCCTCACAGCGCCTAAGCAGAATGAACAGAAAAAACTATGCTGAGACAAGTTTTGCTGTCATTTCTGGTCGCGCTGCTTCTGTCCTGTAGTCGTCTGCTCTCTGTGTGGAGTTTCATCGTGGGCGGGCTCAGGCAGCTCCTCTCTCACACACACACACACACAGTGCTGCCAACTTGGCGACTTTCTCGCTAGATTTAGCAACTTTTCAGACCCTCTTAGTGACTTAATTTCTAAAAAGCGACTAGCGACAAATTTAGTGACCTATTCAGACCACCATAAAGGCGAGAAATATATTCATATATTATATTGTAATTCATTCCTATGTATGCTGCTCAGACCAATTGCAGTCCTCGGCTCCGTAGGTGTTGGGCGAGTCAGTAGGTGTGGCGAGTCAGTAGGTGTGGCGAGTCAGTAGGTGCGGCGTGTGGGGCAGCAGGTTTCAGCTTCTCTCACTCTCTCTCTCCGGATCTCTGGATTACAGTGTTCCTATAGCTTGTCAGTAGTATGTTTGATCTTGTAAATATTTAAATAGTTCGTTTGATCTTCTCCCTCCCTTTGTAGATTTTTAAAAAACTTTTACTTCAAATACACAATGTCCTTGTAGTAAGCTTGTGACTATTGTTATCTAATAATTTCTTTATCTACCTTATCTCTCCCTTGCTGCAACCAACAACCCCTATGCTTTATACAAATGAATGCGATGGAATGCCATGCAAATAAATGCCCTTAAAATGACAATAATATTGTTTATCACAATTATTGCTGTAACAATATATTGTCCAACAAAAGTAGTTATCATGACAGACCTAATGAACAGCAGCCTTGCCTTGTCTAAGTTGCTTCCTTTGCTGACCCGTCCATCCAGACAGACCACCTCCCTTCGAGGTTTTAAGGGTCTATATCAATGTCACATTATTTCCGCCTTTGCCTTTGCTCCTGACAGAAAAGAGTCATAATTTACACGGGCACTGGAGGTTTTTGACAGTAAAATGGAAACATAGGTCAAATTTAGGTATTTGACTCATGCGGTCATATTTCTTGGGAGGACATTCTCGATAGGAGTGTCCAAATTATGAAGATCCAAGCTGTAATAAACAGGAATTATCTTTTAAGGACATTACATATTCAAGTCATAGTTGTTGCTTTTGACTATACCTTTCTAGGCTACAAGAATATATTGTAATAAATGATTGAATGATTGGTGATCATGTGTAGCTTGCAAAGCAAATTTTCTCCCCTTTTAGAGAATTATTAAAGAAAGAGTCAATGATTAATTAGCACACACTATGACACAGCCAGCAGCACAGCTTTGGGCATGGTGGTGGTGTGTTGTGCCTGGATTAGAGCAGACTGGCTTGATGAGGGCTGCACCTAAGGCTCTGTCTCCTCATTCAACAACACACCCAAACAGAGCTGCGAGACTGTTTATCCTGAACTCATCAAGGTCACAAAAGGTCAGAAAGAAACACACCTGCAGTCTAAACACCATCAAGGGTAAAAGTACTGGGTTCTTACATCCACATACACTGAATATAAATTAATATACTCTCATATAAAAAAAACAGCTGCACCTGCACTAAAGAGTAACTGCACACTGGCTACTAATCCTATTTGTGCTGCCATCTAGCTGCATGTTGTCCCACACCCTGTGCAGCACAGCACATCACAGTGCGCTATAGTTCAAGACTACATCACAGCTGGGTGTTGTCTCAAGTACAAGAGACCACACCCACCTGTAATTTTGAGTATAATCACAAGAGCTGAGACTTTTATACCTTTTAAAATGACCAAAGTCAGTGCTGCAACATTTTCCCACCACAAAATATCCAGTATTCAGTTGTTCTTTGAGGTGCATGCTGATCACTGTGAATAAAATAGACCAAACCACTGAAAATTCCAGTCTGAATGCACCCAAAAAGCATTGAAGATTTGCTAAAAACCAAGTGCTATGCATGTCTGTGCAGTTTTTATTTGACTCGTCCAACAGGGTCGACAAGGATCCCCGAAATATAGACCAATCCACAACTGGTGTATCATTTATGGCCCTCAGTATCCCATGGTCCTTTGTATACTAGGGTTGGGTACCATTCACATTTGAACCGATACGGTACTAGCACCGGTACCTGAAATTCAGTACCGGTACCTTTTTTCGGTACTTTACTCTCTGTAATAACAAAAATGTAATTTCAGTTGTAAAAAATAAGACCAAACTTCTCTCACTGCTGCAGTGCTTGCATACTGTTAATATTTCCCTGTAAAAAGTGATTTATTATTTTTATTATAAAAAGTTTCACAGTGACAGAGCATCCCCGTAACCATAGTAACTCATTGTCACTCCTGCTGGCCTGCAGACGGTAATAGAGAGGAGAGGGAGAGACACTGCTGCCAGAAGAGCCGCTGACTGTCTGTCTGTGCGCTGTCAGTGTCCTCTTTTGTGCCGTTATCAGTTAGAAATTTGGTTTTCACTGCGTGAGAAAATGGAACTGTGGCGTGAGAGCCTGTGAAAAGTGTCAACTGAGTGAGTCTCATGATCAATGCGTGACAGCTGACAATCCTGTGGCTAACGCTAGTAAAAATGCAAAACTAATGTCAACCAAGACAACAACTTATCCAACTAGCTAATTAACTACCCAAAGATGTCGAAGTTGACGATGCCTCACTTTCAGTTTCGTTGTCAATGGAGGTTTCAACTACTTCAGCGCTGGCTGCAGGCGTGCTAACGAAGCTGCTGCGGGGGACTTGGCTTTCAGGCTATCAGAGTACACTCTTCAGCTTTTATATATAGTTTGTGTTTGTCCAGCTGTTTCCTCAGGTTAGACGTGTTTCCCTGGCCAGCTTTGCATGCCGCATAACAGCGAGTGTTGTTTGCGTCAAGTTTTGAAAAGTGTAAATCACACTTGCGACCACTTTCGGCTCAACATTACCCTGACTCCCCTGTGTCCCTGCTCAGCTGTTACTACAGTTCTTATTATTAGTCTTATTACTATTATTGTCTTGTTATTTATATCACTATAATTCCTATTATTATAACTTATTAATATTAATATTACCACTACCTTTACATTATTACTATTTTAAAATTCTAGGTGGTATTTGCAGTGTGCTTCTCTCCCTCTCTCTCAAAACTTCTCTCTCTAAATCTCTCTCTCTAAATCTCTCTCTCAAAACCTCTCTCTCTCTCTCTCTAAACCTCTCTCTCTCTGAATCTCTCTCTCTCTAAATCTCTCTCTCAAAACCTCTCTCTCTCTCTCTCTAAACCTCTCTCTCTCTGAATCTCTCTCTCTAAATCTCTCTCTCAAAACCTCTCTCTATCTCTCTCTCTCTCTCTCTCTCTCTAAACCTCTCTCTCTCTCTAAATCTCTCTCTCTCTCTCTCTCTCTAAATCTCTCTCTCTCTAAATCTCTCTCTCTCTAAATCTCTCTCTCTCTAAATCTCTCTCTCTCTCTCTCTAAATCTCTCTCTAAATCTCTCTCTCTCTAAATCTCTCTCTCTCTAAATCTCTCTCTAAATCTCTCTCTCTAAATCTCTCTCTCTCTAAACCTCTCTCTCTCTCTCTCTCTAAATCTAAATCTCTCTCTAAATCTCTCTCTCTCTAAATCTCTCTCTCTCTCTAAATCTCTCTCTCTCTCTCTCTCTCTCTCTCTCTCTAAACCTCTCTCTCTCTCTAAATCTCTCTCTCTAAATCTCTCTCTCTCTCTCTCTCTCTCTCTCTCTCTCTAAATCTCTCTCTCTCTAAACCTCTCTCTCTCTCTCTAAATCTCTCTCTCTCTAAATCTCTCTCTCTCTAAATCTCTCTCTCTCTCTCTCTCTCTAAATCTCTCTCTCTCTAAATCTCTCTCTCTAAATCTCTCTAAACCTCTCTCTAATCTCTCTCTCTCTAAATCTCTCTCTCTCTAAACCTCTCTCTCTCTCTCTAAAATCTCTCTCTCTAAATCTCTCTCTAAACCTCTCTCTCTCTCTCTCTCTAAATCTCTCTCTAAATCTCTCTCTCTCTCTCTCTCTCTCTCTCTAAATCTCTCTCTCTCTCTCTCTCTCTCTAATCTCTCTCTCTCTCTCTCTCTAAATCTCTCTCTCTCTCTCTCTCTCTAAATCTCTCTCTCTCTCTAAACCTCTCTCGCTCTAAATCTCTCTCTCTCTCTCTCTAAATCTCTCTCTCTCTCTCTCTAAATCTCTCTCTCTCTCTCTCTCTAAACCTCTCTCTCTAAACTCTCTCTCTCTCTCTCTAAACCTCTCTCTCTCTCTCTCTCTCTCTCTCTCTAAATCTCTCTCTCTCTAAACCTCTCTCTCTCTCTCTAAATCTCTCTCTCTAAATCTCTCTCTCTCTCTAAATCTCTCTCTCTAAATCTCTCTCTCTCTCTAAATCTCTCTCTAAACCTCTCTCTCTCTCTCTAAATCTCTCTCTCTCTAAATCTCTCTCTCTAATCTCTCTCTCTCTCTCTCTCTAAACCTCTCTCTCTCTCTCTAAATCTCTCTCTCTCTCTCTCTCTCTCTCTCTCTAAATCTCTCTCTCTCTCTCTCTCTCTCTCTCTCTCTAAATCTCTCTCTCTCTAAATCTCTCTCTCTCTCAAAATCTCTCTCTATCTCTCTCTCTCTAAACCTCTCTCTCTCTCTAAATCTCTCTCTCTCTCTAAACCTCTCTCTCTCTCTAAACCTCTCTCTCTAAATCTCTCTCTCTAAATCTCTCTCCTCTAAATCTCTCTCTCTCTCTCTCTCTCTAAATCTCTCTCTCTCTAAATCTCTCTCTCTCTAAACCTCTCTCTCTCTCTAAATCTCTCTCTCTCTAAACCTCTCTCTCTCTCTAAACCTCTCTCTCTAACTCTCTCTCTAAATCTCTCTCTCTCTCTCTAAATCTCTCTCTCTCTAAACCTCTCTCTCTCTCTCTAAATCTCTCTCTCTAAACCTCTCTCTCTCTCTAAACCTCTCTCTCTCTCTAAATCTCTCTCTCTCTAAATCTCTCTCTCTCTAAACCTCTCTCTCTCTCTCTCTCTCTAAATCTCTCTCTCTATCTCTCTCTCTCTAACATCTCTCTCTCTCTAAATCTCTCTCTCTCTAAATCTCTCTCTCTCTCTAAACCTCTCTCTCTCTAAATCTCTCTCTCTCCCTAAATCTCTCTCCCTCTAAATCTCTCTCTCTCTAAATCTCTCTCTCTCTAAATCTCTCTCTCTCTAAATCTCTCTCTCTCTAAATCTCTCTCTCTCTCTCTCTAAATCTCTCTCTCAAAACCAATAATATTACAAAGAGTCCGGTCTAGACCTGCTCTATAGGAAAAGTGCAATGACTTAACTTCTATTATGAATTGGCGCTATATAAATAAAATTGAACTGAATTAAATTAATGTTTCCCGTTTCTTTGTCTCATACATTATAATCCCTTGTCCTCCATCTTTGTAGTCCACATATGTGAGAGGACTACAATACCCTTGAGTGTGGTCTTGTGCCAAGGATACACAGATGTTTTGCATTGGGTCTGCTTACTGGTATGTATATAGGCTACACCTAAGTATACTTGCATTCTGTTTGTCTTGCAGCCTGTAGAAAGCCTATGACCGATAGCTAGTGTACATCATTAAATAGATTCTAGTTTGCGGAAGTTCTTTTTCTACCACTGGTAATTGCACTTCCAGCACCAAGAAAAGCCTTTAAGCCAGGTGAGCGGTGGAAACTTTAATCCTGTGTCCATGACAACTTAAACTCGATCCACTGAGGAAGACCTTGAGATGCTGTTGAAAATTACAGAAAAAGCAAGTAAATGGACCTTACGTTGTTTTTGTGGAACTTATTTTGGTAGTTTTCATCATAACATTGCACACACCAGGTTAATCAGTCAGACGAGTCCAGAGACATGAGCAGTCAGATGATCAGACAGGTTTTAAACAAACACAGGCTAGTCAAACTTTGGAGAAGAAAATTAAGGCGAGCAGTAAAATGATTACCTGAACTGTACCTGCTTCAGCCTCCTATCAGAGGTGGCACAAAGTCTTTCTTTTGCAAGTCACTAGGAACTCTCAAGTCTTGACCCAAGTTAACTCCCAAGTCAAGACAGGTTAGTCCTAAATTGAATTCCAACTCAAGACCAAAAGGTCCCAAGCCAAGTCCAAATCCTAAACTTCGTGTTTCAATTGCTAAACAAGTCATTATTTGTGTGTCTGCTCGTCTGCACTGCCAACTGCAAATTTCCCTCCTGTTTGTGCAACGTGATTTGCTGCTGTATGATTGATTCAAAGTATATCTGTTATCAGGAGAATGATTAGTGGATTCTCTGCGTACTTTCTTCTAACATCATTTTTAATCCGTGGGCATAGGGAGGATATCAAGTAATAGTAAAAAGTAGTAAAAAGGTTAAACGTTTAAAGTCACACATCTTGGATTGGATTTTGCCAAATCATGCTTAAATCATCAGATTTGTAGTATGACTCGAATCCAAGTCACGTGACCACAATTATCTTTGAGGAAACACTAATTAGTTGTTACGTTTGAGGATTATTTGGTAAGGATATGGTCTTGAATTGAAACCTTAACTACTGATCCAACCACTACCTTCATCGACATTGAAATGCATCTTAAGTATCATCATCTACAGTCACCTAGTGCACTGCTTTATCTCACTCTCTCAGACTGGAGCAATGTCTCAGCTGAGAGGCAGCATTTCTGAAAGAGTAAAAAATGTTTTCTCTCAGCATACTGAGGCTCTATCCATTCTAACAGTCTGACTGGGAATGGCAACACAGAGTAAGACCAAAGAAATGTCAGGCATGAGAGAAAGAAAGTAAGAAAAAAGGCACATGGTTCTAATTTCCACCTTTCTGAGAAGTGAAAACCTGATACGGAATAGACATATTTTCCATACAAATGTATTTATTTGTAATGTCATCACATTCAAACAAATTAAGCCTCCACCCCAGTATGAAAATACCAAAACTGGGAGAAAGGAGAGGAAAAAAGAAAGCAGAGAAAGAGCCAGACAGAGAGGGACAGCGATGACCAAAATCTGCCCATTCCAACAATCTGTCTCTGTGGGCAAGGATCCAAACTCAAGACCAAGTCCAAAGATCAGGTCCAGACTTATCAGTTATTTGAAAAGCTGTCAACACAAATGACAAATCCTCCACACATCTCTAAAGTTTCCAAATACACACTAATGGCACCTTACATATAAGATAAACAGCAGTGCTGCTCACATACTGCAAAGCATGGGACAGCCAAAGCAGCCAGGAGTCACACAGGTAAAGCAGCATGGTGTTTTGCACACACATGCATACACTCATGTACACATGGGCACGTGAAACACACACACACACACAATCTGTGCTAAGTGAGAGAGATGAATGGATTAGAGCCCCCTGCTATAGAAATGTTGAGGCAGCCAGCACACCTACACTTTACTATTGCTAGACTATGGAAGTCTGACTGTGTCAAAATGAAACGAATAAGATACTAAAGTGTGTTTGAGAGGTGATGTGACAGCATACAAAGTCAATAAAAAGACGCAAGCAGGCGCGACTATATGCAACCTTTCTCTGGGTGGTGTGAATTAGTGTCAAAAACAATTCTTAAACTTAAGTGAAAAATCTGTGCTCTGTCTGATGTAAGTTCATAAATGTATGGAGACATGAGGAAAGAGGAGAGAAAGGATGTTCTGGCGAGTTCTGGGATCAGTCAGAGGCTTAGCTGCTCAAAGAGCACACACTGGCACAGTCTGTGTGTACACTGTAAAAAATAAAAGAAGTAAACAAACGGTAAAATGTCCGGCAGCAAAAGTTGCCAAACAGTTCCCATAAAATTACAATAAAATGCAGTACATAATTCAACAATGAATTACTGTAAAATTTCATCTTTCCCCGTATATATTCTTTGAAATTTTACGTCCAAATGTGAGTAAAATCAAGGAAATACTGCATGAATACATTTAAAGTCTATAATTTGAAGGTTGATAACAGCAGAATTATGTTATTTCATAGAATTATTCAATCAATCTAAAACATGTGCCTTTCAAAGTACAGATTTTTAAATGTAAAATAATGAAAAGTTATTTAAATTAACAGTCACTTCACTGTTTTTTAAATCTTGTTTAAAATTTGTCAGCAGAGGTAATCTGTCAATAAATGTTCTTTACCTATAAATTTACAGTGGATAACCGTTAAATATTGGTTGACCTGCCTACAAACTATTATGATGTAATGTTTATCCATGAGATCTCACTGTTACAGCACTGGATTCTATAGGTTAAATACAGACAAATTGTGTATAATTACATGTAATTAACCTATATTTTATGGTTAGTATGTTCACAGATCTAAACTTTTATTTTATGTGATCATTCAATATATTCACGAAAATTTGGTATTATCAAACATTCATATACCATATTCTACTCTGACCGCTTACGTCTCTTCTCCGCTGCTCTTCAAAACCGGCCGATCAACAGTAGACCTCTACTGGGGGGGAATGCAACAACAATCCTGGCCCAAAAGGCCTCAACTGACCCACCCCGGCACCAAAGGACATGTTGGAAAAATGCAGATATCCTGCTAAAAGGAGGCTGTGCCATCTCTGAGATCTAATACGACAAGGTTAGAAGAGAAGAAACCCTGGACCTTACGCACCAGTCACGTGGTGTAGAGAAGGAGAAATAGAGAGAGACTCAAAGACTTAACTCTATATTATAAGAAACTTTATTAGCGAACCTAAATTGCTGATACAGGGCCATGTAGGTTTGGATTTTGTTTTCCCTTAATAATAACAACCTTCATTTAAAAACTGCATTTTGTGTTTACTTGTGTTATCTTTGACTAATATTTAAATTTGTTTGATGATCTGAAACATTTAAGTGTGACAAACGTGCAAAAAAATAAGAAATCAGGAAGGGGGCAAACACTTTTCACACCACTGTATCTCACTGTGCACTTTAGTTTCCTTCAGTCTCAATTCAATTAAGAGTGTTTTGTCTGTTAGTCAGGCATAATAAGCAGCTTGATGATATAGCCCAGTTATGTTGCTTGGCATCCAAAACCAAGCAGTAAACTTACTGTTGACGCGTCCAGGGGACTCACACTGTTTGGTTCCCTGATAATGCTACACAGTGAGCAACAAATCTGTGTTGAAATCATTGCAATAAACAAAAGAAACCTCGCTTTTCGAACGTTTTGGCAGTGCACCAGTTGTTGTATCAGCTGTAGCATGCTAGTCAACTTAGCCCGGTTAGCCAGGCTCATGTAGTATCGCTGCTGTATTGGAGCATTCCGGTTTCTCGGTTAGTTACAGCGAACATGGACACAGATTAGTGTCAAACTGTATGTCGACATTGTTCAGCTGAGGTCGGGTTTGTCTGTGGAAACGCTTCAAACACGTCATTTACGACGGCATCACCTGAATGTGTCGGTTAGCGCAACGAGACAAAACCAGACTGGAAGGCGAGTCCTCCTCCCCGCAGCGTTCAGGCAGCCTCGCGCTGCAGATTCACACCGTGCCAGAGTAATAACTAATGCTATAGGAGCGTTTATCGCTGCAGATATGCGACCATGCTCTACGTCGAGAGAATACAGGATTCAGACAGAGGGTCAAAGTGCTTGAGCTCTGCTACAGCGTGCCTTCACGTGTGCATGTTGATCAGTCTGTTGTGCAGCTCTGTATCAACGAGCACAAGTTCAGGAATTACCAACAGGTCAGTCTCATTTAACGCACCTCATTTAATGATTAATAATATTAACAAGTACAGGAAAATACAAACCCATTCATTAAATGAAATAACAAATGAAGTCAATGATTACATTATTAAAAATTAACATACATATGTAAACATACATGCATATATTTTACCAGGCTAAGAAATAGATTTTGTATACCAGGGTTAAAGGAAATTGGCAACATCTCCCACACACACACACACACACACACATACACAGTGAATTGTAGACAAGTGTAGTGAGAGCTAATTAGCTTTTGGAGAGACATCCAAACCATGATATCAGTTTGACCAAACTCACACAACAGCTGCAACCACAAAACCACAGAGACTCTGCCGCAACATGAAGAACAAGAGCTGCACAAAGATGAGGAGGACGCCTGAGCTGATTTAACAGGATATGAAGAGTGGCAGCAAACACACACACACACATACCACACATGTTTGTTTCACAATCCCCGTGGGGGACAGTCATTGACATAATGCTTTCCCTAGTCCCTTACCCTAACCTTAACCCAATTGTAACCTGAACCCTAAAACCAAGTCTTAACCCTCAAAAAGCAGTCTCTACCCACGGGAACCTCAATTTTTGTCCCCACAGTGACCCCAAGTCCCCATGGGTTAGTGTGCATTCAGGTTAAAGTCCCCACTGGGATATAAGAATATGAAACACACACACACACACACACACACACACACACAACAAGGCCTCCAGGAACAGCTTCAAATCAGCATGAGAGTCTGTGCAGAGGGAAGAACGGGAGAGAGCAAGGGATGGGTGCAAAGGACAGAGACGAATGGGGAAAGAGAGGGACTCATCCTTTTGAAGAAAGTTGGAAGGAAATGTTACAAGACAGAAAACAAACATACGTCCTGAGGAACACAGCACTAATCGATTAGGACTAACATGACCTGGGGACATCAAGACTTTTGAATCCTGTGTGAATCAGCTATGTATTTCAGTAATTTGTGAAGTAAATTACAAAGTGTGATTTTACGTTAATGAGCTTCCAAAGACAGACATTCCCTGAATTGCTATCCTGATTTCCCCAAAAAAGTTGTTTTTTGTTTTTTTTGAGGGTCTGGATTTGGGTTAGGGTTTTTTCCCCCGTGTGTTTTCTTTTGTTTTTGCAAACTGTAAATCAACACCGATTACAAACGATGTCATCATTTTTTGAATATCTTACTATGCCAAATAAATACCCCTTTCACCAAAACCCTTTTTGATTGAACAAAAGAAGCCAAAAGTTCTCAAATATTAAATGCTGTCGGAAGACAAACAACTTTGCCTACATACATTACAGTCTACAACTGGAAAACGTGATTTTAATAAACATTTATCTAATCAAACATCTTAACAAAGGATAACAAATCTGACAAGGCTTTTGATGCCAGCTTTCAGTACTTGCTAGCTACCTCAACACTGTGTGCTACAGTCACATTTTAGTCAGTTCTGAAAAAGTATAGAGGTTTGATACCCATCCCTGTGTATACTAGTCTGTTTAAATTAGACAGAAGATTCTAAAACAAAAACACTAAATATATACAATGAGACAGCCAATACAAAAAAACCACCCAATTTTACAGCCACAATGGATATGGAATCAAAGCATTGGTATGAAAGGACACAGTTACACCATTCCTATGCTTTAAGGATTCAAATGACGTAACAGAATGTTGCACAGTGCACACTGAAACCATGGATGAAGAAAACAGCCAGCACAGGCCTGATAGATTTTTTTCCCAAAAGACTATCTGATTCATCTTGTTAGCATTTTAAGCATTTGGCCTCTACTCAAGTGTTAATGACGTGTTTGAGTGTGAGTCATCTGCATCAGAACTATACCATACATCCAGCAGTGCAGCAGCACCCAAGCTAAGCCTTGAGCTAAAACCCAGCCTGGATTAGCGCTACTAAAATGCTAATCTAATTTCTACTCAGAATATTCCATCATGGGATTAGAGCGCCCAGCGGCGTTGGGGGAGTGCTAAGCCTGAGCCATTTTATCAGAAGAAGCTGCAATAGTGAGTAGTCCCCCGCCCTTGGATGTTTTGTTTTTTTTGGTTAATGCAACCAAGAATAATTTATTTCACATTGCAAGCACAATTTGACATATAACATGTAATGCAGTGTAATGGCAGACAGTCCAGGTCAGTCCACCTAGAAAGAAGGCTCACCCAGCCTTACCCAGATACAGCCACTCACTCTGGGGTGAAATGTGTTGCATTTTATATCTAAGATGACATCATGGAAATGCATTATAATACACTGTTCTAAAAAAAAATATTGCAAATGTTCCAAGTGAGCTCTTACTTTTAAATGACGTCAGGTCCAGAAAAAAATAAGGAATTTTGATATGTGGACAGTACAACTGAAAGTCATTACATTTTGCCACAGCCAAGAGTTTATCACAAACCCTCTCAAATCCAAAAGGCTTGGAATATAATAAAACAAAGCAGGTGCTGTCACGGACACGCCAGGCTCCACCATCAGCCAATCATACACACCTGCTCCCTATCACACTCCTGTTCCCCATCAGCACCTAATCACAGCCAGGATAAAAGGCTCAGCGCTCACCTCAGTCAGTTGTCCGACCTCATTGAACTAAGGACTCCACATGAGATTCTGCATAACGCCTAGATTCCACTCCAGCGTCCACTCCATCATCCACTCCATCCTCTTCATCCTATTCCAGCATGTTTCTCCACTCCATCCTACACTGGCGTGGTATCCACTCCATTCCACTCCAGCGGGATTCCCCTTCTCCGTACCTGCGTACTTGTCTGCTCTGGCTGTAATCAAATAAACATACATCTGTTTACATATCGGTGTCTCCTGCCTCTTTGTCCGTAACAGAAGGTCGGACCTGTACCGAAGGATTACAGCCCAAGCTCCATGGACCCCGTTCAAGAGCGGGTAGATTGTCTCCGGCGATACGCTCCACCAATCCACCCACACCCACTCCAGCCATCACGTCCGTCACTTCCGCCGTCGCTCCGTCACCACCGGTTACGCCATGCTCAGGGCCAGACCGGCGCCCTTCTTTGGCTCGGCGGTGGACTGCAACGGCATCCTATGGCTGCATCCATTGGCGCTAGATAAGCAGCCCACAGTTCCAAATCCAGTCCGGATTCCCGGACGTCACTGGTCCTGCCAGCTCCTCTACCAATCTTCCCGTCGCCGGGTCCTGATCTGGTTCTCCGGCCTCCAGAGGGGTTCCGCATTCACTGGCAGCCTCCAGAGGGGCTAGGCCTTCTGCACCAACCGCCAGAGGGGTTCCGCCTTCGCTGCTGATCTCCAGGGACCCTCAGCCTTCGCCACCAGCATTCCGCCAGGCCTCTAGATGGTTTGATCTTTGTCACGGACCTCATGCGGTGAGCTCTGCACATGTCCAGCTCCTGGGTCGTCCCCCGAGGTCCTCAGCTCCACCCAGGTCCAGCCCCCATGTCATCCGGCCAAGGTCCTCAGCTCCACCCAGGTCCAGCCCCCGGGTCACTCGCTCGAAGCTCCCAGCTCCACTCCTGTCCCGGGCCCGGGACGACCGTCCGAGGCTCCCAGCTCCACACATGCCCAACCCCCGGGCCGTCCACCCGGCTCAACCTGCTCCTCGTGGAAGAGGACGACCACCATGTCGGCGGGGTCCTCAGCCACAGGTCCTCCATCACAGCCAGGATAAAAGGCTCAGCACTCACCTCAGTCAGTTGTCCGACCTCGTTGAACTAAGGACTCCACATGAGATTCTGCATAACGCCTAGATTCCACTCCAGCGTCCACTCCATCATCCACTCCATCCTACTCCTGCGTGGTTACCTCTCCATCCTACTCCAGCGTGCTCCCCACTCCATCCTACACCGGCGTGGTATCCACTCCAGTGGGATTCCCCTTCTCCGTACCTGCGTACCTGTCTGCATTCAAATAAACATACAACTGTTTCCATATCGATGTCTCCTGCCTCTCTGTCCGTAACAGGTGCAAAATAATGGTGTGCCTTCAGATCACTAAACCTAACTGTTTTAATGAAGTAGCACACTAGGAAAAAAACACTTGAAATAACTTTACAATGTAATTTGAATACTTAGGGACTAGACATGCCGGTATACCAGGTTTATTATATACCACGGTGAAATATTCTGATGGTAACTATACTGCCAACAATTTTACTGTCAATACTGTGATTAACACTGTTTTCAGAGGGCACCATGAACACAGTACAGCTCTCTTGTGCTCTCCTTTAATAGCAGTTTAATTTTGTTTAGCCACAAGGGAGATACTTTCTACCAGTCAAACAGACACAGCAGGATCAGTGAACCAGACTCCTTGTCTGTCTAGCTCTACAGTAGCCATTACTCGCTATGCTAACATTAGCTAGTCGACCTACTGAACGCTGCTAATTTATGGATGCTGATTTATAAGGGTCAATGAGAAAGAGCTGCATTTTATGACAAAGATGAAACTCCCTGTGTCAAGACACATGTTATGTTCTTCCTCACAGGTTAGCTTCAGCTCTGGCCGTGGTATTTATTAGAAGTAATGTGGAGATGGTGTGCAGACAGGCAGGTGGTGCTAGTGACTTGTAAGAGCTCAACATAACTGTACCACGGTCCATCGCTATCAGGATAATACTGTTTATCATGATATTTTTGGCCACAATATTAAAACAATTGATACCGTCACATCCCTATTAGGAACTGTATGAAAATTACTTGGGGGTAAGGGGGCTGAACCTTAGGTTTCACTTTTTAAAAACACAAGTCCCTCCCAAGTATTATCTGTATGTGTTTTTGTCTGTTTTCTTTTGTCTGCATTTGTTGGCTAATGAAAATTGGTCCTATGAGCCTGTTTTACTCATTGTAAAATGCACATTTATTAACCATGGCACACTTGAAAGGTATCCTTTCCCTCAACCATTTAAATGTTTTCAATAACTCTCACAAAAGAAAGCTAAAATAAAATATCAATCTGAGGTAAGAAAAAATAAGAAGTGTGCTCTCCCCAAACAGTCAGACTACACTCCCTTCAGCAAAAAGAAATATTACAATACACTCCCCCTTTTCTAACTACGTCCCCCAAATAATTTTCATACAGTCCCTTACATTTCCAGAATGATTTACTATATTTAGATGTGGAGTCATAACATTCCCATTCCTCAAATACCTTTTGTAAGTGAAACAATATTGAGAGGAAAAGCATGAAATCCTCAAAGAAATTCTTTTATGCATTCACTCTGCACAAATTTCCAACATTTCCTGCCAAGTAATCTTGCCTGCACACACACAACTCATTACACACTCTGTTCCACTGGCTGATGTCCACGTGCAACTACAAGGCAAAGCCAGCATGCATGTGTGTGATGAAGGGTGTTAACCAGTTCAGAAGACTAGAGAAGAACCTGATGAAATTGACAGTGTGTCATCACTGTGCTTATGCAGCATCCTGCAGACAGGCCCCTCATCAGTGCTATTGATCCACTGTGTGGTGGACGGAATACAAAGTATCCTCATGCTGTAATGGGGGTTCAAACCCACTGGCTGCTGGGCTATAACAACCATCACCTCAAGGACTGCTGCACGTCAATCCCCTGTCACTGACAGCACAGAGTGGGAGGGGAGGGAATAGCTCTGATTGATGGGACGGGGATGAATGAGAGGGGACAGTGGGTAGGAATGGTGTGTGCATGTGTCTATGTGCAGACAAACTACTCCTCAGCATTTCTAACAGCGCTAAATGGTACAAATTCATCAAAGGCCAGGTCATTAAGCTGCAGATATGCAGTATAGATACAATATACAATGTGGCTGGGATAACATGCAGGTAGAGGGCTACGCACATACTCATAGAACTGGTTAGTTACATCCACTAACTACTATTTTCCTCTCTAACGCTGACTCTGGAAGATAATGTCATGAGCAAAGCACGCCAATTTCTCAGTTGTTGGCTGCAAAAACTAACACAAATGTCTTCATCTACTCCCACCATCCGACAAAGTGGATTAACTTTATTTTTGATGGATGTCCCCACAACAACTGGAAAACTCTTATGTGTGCGCTAATTTAACAATTTTACTTCGGAATGCTTTAGCTTTGACTGCTGTAAGTTACAAAGCAGGCTTTGCTTAAAAACTGAAGCTCAAGAATGGATCAATAATTAGAGGGTGCTAGAGAGCACCCACAAATTATTGTATCTATACTGCATATCTGCTAGAGAGCACCCACTAATTATGTTGTTCCTGTTTCATGGCGAATAATGAGCCATCATGGCAACGGAATTTTATGAAAACTCATAAGCTTCACTATTTAGTATCATCAAGGTCTTAAGGCTATGCCAACTCTGATTATTGGCAGCTCCATTTTGAGAAACGTGAAATTAGTGACACCACTCTGGCCCCAGGAGGGCGACACTGAATCCTATTTAAAACAGCTGGCTAAGGATAAACGTAAATACAGTAAGACTGTTATTCACGTCGGCGGTAACGACTCCCGATTACGCCAATCAGAGGTCACTAAAGTTAATGTTGAGTCGGTGTGTACATATGCAAAGACAATGTCGGACTCTGTAGTTTTCTCTGGGCCCCTGCCAAACCTGACCAGTGATGACATGTTTGGCCGCATGTCTTCATTCCGCCACTGGCTGTTGAGGTGGTGTCCAGCAAACGATGTGGGCTTTGTAGATAGCGGACTTTTTGGGGAAGACCCGGTCTTATTAGGAGAGACGGCATTCATCCCACTTTGGATGGAGCAGCTCTCATAGCCAGAAATCTGGCCGAGTTTATTAGTGGACCAAAACCATGACAACTCGGAATTGAGACCAGGAGGCAGAGTTGCAGTCCTACATGCTTCTCTGCGCTTCCAGAGCAGTTACCCACCCAAAACTCCTTAGTGACGGCGTCTGCCCCCCGACCACTTAAATTAATAAAACAAAAAGTTACCAGAAGAGGAGTTACACATAAAAACCTTAACAAAAATGCTGAAATAGCGCAACAAAATAGGAGAATTAAATGTGGACTTTTAAACATCAGATCTCTGTCATCTAAAGCTGTACTAGTGAACGATTTAATATCAGAGTATCATATTGACTTATTCTGTCTTACTGAAACTTGGCTGGGTCATGCAGAATATGTTGAATGAATCCACTCCGCCCAGTCATATTAATACTCACATGCCTCGAGGCACCGGCCAAGGAGGTGGAGTTGCAGCCATCTTCGACTCAAGCCTATTAATCAACCCTAAACCTAAACTAAATTATAACTCATTCGAAAGCCTTGTTCTTAGTCTTTCACACCCAACTTGGAGAACACGACAGCCAATTCTATTTGTTATAGTGCTCCTGGTCCTTATTCTATTTTTTAATCAAGTTTAGTCCTTAAAACAGAAAGTAATCATTGTAGGTGATTTCAATATTCATGTGGACGTTAAAAATGATAGCCTTAGTACTGCGTTTATGTCATTTTTAGATTTGATTGGCTTTTGTCAGAGTGTACATAAACCCACTCAATGTATTATTCACACCCTCGACCTTGTTCTGGTATACAGCATTGAAATTGAACATTTGATAGTCTTTCCACAGAATCCTTTATTATCGGACCATTATTTAATAACTTTTGAACTCTTACTTACTTACTGGACTACACACCATTAGGCAAAAACTCCTACACCAGATGTCTATCTGACAGAGCTGTAGCTACATTTAATGAAGCGATCCCATCTGCATTTAATTAGGTGCTATGTCTGAATATAACAGAGGACCCCTATGCTACACTTGATTCTATGGCTCCTCTAAAAAAGAAGCTAATAAAACAAAGAAGGTTAGCTCCATGGTATAACCCCCAAACCCGCAAATTAAAGCAAATATCACGAAAACTTGAAAGGAAATGGCGTTCCAACAACCTGGAAGAATCCCGTTTAGTCTGGCAAGATAGTCTTAAAACATATAGGAAGGCCCTCCGTAATGCTAGAGCAGCTTACTACTCATCATTAATAGAGGAAAATAAAAACAACCCCAGGTTTCTATTCAGCACTGTAGCCAGGCTGACAGAGAATCGCAGCTCTATTGAGCCATGTATTCCTATAGCCCTAAGTAGCAACGACTTCATGAGCTTCTTTAATGAAAACATTTTAACTATCAGAGAAAAAATTCATCACATCCTGCCCTCAACCGGTACCAATTTATCTTCAAACACAGGAACCTTAGAAACAACTGTAAAACCTGATATCAATTTTGACTGCTTTGCTCCTATCGACCTTCTTCAACTAACTCCAACGATTAATTCATCTAAGCCATCAACCAGACCCCATTCCAACTAGGCTGCTTAAAGATGTTTTACCGTTAGTTGGCACTTCTTTACTGGATATGATAAATCTGTCTTTATTAACAGGCTATGTACCACAGTCCTTTAAAGTAGCTCTTCTTAAAAAGCCCACTCTTGATCCAGGGGTTTTAGCTAATTATAAACCTATATCTAACCTTCCCTTTCTCTCTAAGATCCTTGAGAAAGCAGTCGCCAATCAGTTGTGTGACTTTCTAAATAACAATAGTTTATTTGAGGATTTTCAGTCAGGATATAGAGTGCATCATAGCACAGAGACAGCACTGGCGAAAATTACAAATGACCTTTTAATTGCATCAGACAATGGGCTTGTCTCTGTACTTGTCTTGTTAGATCTCAGTGCTGCATTCGACACCATTGACCATCACATCCTATTACAGAGACTGGAACATGTAATTGGCATTAAAGGAGCCGCACTAAGCTGGTTTAATTCTATCTATCAGATCGATCTCAGTTTGTACATGTTAACGGTGAGTCCTCCGCGCACGCCAAAGTTAGTCACAGAGTTCTGCAAGGTTCTCTGCTTGGACCAATTCTATTCACCTTATATATGCTTCCTCTAGGCAGTATTATTAGGAAACACTCCATAAACTTTCATTGCTATGCAGATGATACCCAATTATATCTATCGATCAAGCCAGATGAAACTAACCAGTTAACTAAACTTCAGGCATGCCTTAAGGACATAAAGACCTGGATGACCTGCAACTTTCGGATGTTAAACTCAGACAAAACTGAAGTTATTGTATTTGGTCCCAAACACCTCCGAGACAAATTATCTAAAAGATATAGTTCCTCTAGATGGCATTGCCCTGGCCTCCAGCAGCACCATAAGGAACCTCGGAGTTATCTTTGATCAGGATTTGTCCTTTGACTCCCACATGAAACAAACTTCAAGGACTGCCTTTTTTCACCTACGTAATCTTGTAAAAATCAGGCACATCCTGTCTCAAAATGATGCAGAAAAATTAGTGCATGCATTTGTTACTTCTAGGCTGGACTACTGCTATTCCTTATTATCCGGCTGCCCGAATAAGTCTCTTAAGACTCTCCAGTTGATCCAGAATGCTGCGGCATGTGTACTAACAAGAACTAGGAAAAGAGATCATATCTCTCCAATATTAGCTTCTCTGCACTCGCTCCCTGTAAAATCCAGAATAGAATTTAAAATCCTTCTCCTCACCTACAAACCTCTTAAAGGTCTGGCACCATTGTATCTTAAAGATCTCATAATACCATATTATCTGACTAGAACACTGTGCTCCCAGGATGCAGGGTTACTTGTGGTTCCTAGAGTCTCCAAAAGTAGAATGGGAGCCAGAGCTTTCAGTTATCAAGCTCCTCTAATGTGGAATCAGGTCCCAGTTTGGGTTCGGGAGGCAGACACCATCTCCACATTTGAGAGTAGGCTAAAGACTTTCCTCTTTGATAAAGCTTATAGTTAGGGCTGGCTTGGGCTACTGCAGTGTTGTTTTATAGGTCTCTCTTAAAGCCGATCATACAGCTGCGGCTTAAACTGTCCCCAGGGTCAAAACTAAACATAGAGAAGCAGCAGTTTTCAGTTTCTATGCACGACATATCCATCTTATCAGAAGTGGAGAATAATAATTGAACTACATATAATTTTAAAAAACAAAACAAAAAACATAGGACAACATAATGTTTTAACTTCTTTTAAATGTTTCAATGTTATTCCAGTCAATACAAAATACACAAACTAAATATGTGTATCCAATATAGCTACTGCTGTACATACATCACATTTGCTGGATCTGCTGTTTCCTGAGCTCATGCATCTGATAAAGGAAGCAGAGATGGATGGCCATTTCCACTGACCTCTCAGATTGCTGCAGGTCAGATGATAAAACAGCCTTAATTTAGATGCTGTTTTTAAATAGACCCCCAATCAGAACCAAAACCAGAGCCATTAATCTAGACTGAATAACAGAATGTTTCAAAATCTCCTCCTTTTGAAAGGTGCTGTTAAAAACAGTTATTCACTGTTACCATGAAGAGCTTGTAGCACTCATCTGAGGAAACCCGTGCTGCAACTTTAATGTGCAGGCCTGATCTGTTTATTGCAAGAAACCAGAGAAATCCAACAGACAAATGAAAAGTCAAGAGGCTAACACATTCAGATTAAGCTTCAAGCTCATGTAAGAGCATCATGGGTTGAGCTTTTGAAAGGGGCTAAAAGATCTGTAAGAGGAGAGAGAGAGACTGCTCTCTGCACTCACTTCTTCACTCTGAACACTACAGAACATCCTGTAAAGTAATTTATTATAAAAGGTTATTTTTAAGTGACATTTCCTTGAAACAAGCGGTGTGATTATTTTCCTTTGTGTTTGGGTTAGGATTAGGAAAACTCCTGAAAGATGTAGCCTATGCATACCATAAGAATTATCTAAGATAGTGAACACAGAAATGATCCTTCAGTATCCTCCACACCAAATTCATCAAAGCCCCATTACATGTTAGCATTAGATGCAAATTTAGTTACAGCTCAAAATGATTGCATCAGACCCTGAATGGTGATTCTGGGGCTGTTTGTGGTTAATGGTGTTGGTAACAGTAACCATCTGTCTGCTACTGTTAGGTAGTGTGCTCCTATTTGCCACAGTCATTCACTGATGGCAGAAGCCGACATACAAGGTGCCAACTGCTCAAGAAACTAATCATTCACACACACTCACACAACCGCCAATCTTCCAGTTAGTGGATGACCCGCTAGTATAGCCTCGAGCCATTAGCCTCAAGCAGAGATGAGTCTGGTGACTCCGACGCTGACTCAAGTGACATCACTTGAGGACATTTATCAGACTTCACACAGCTCCCTTCTGGACGCACTACACGCTTTATACTACTTTTAAAAAATATGCATTAGTACTCCCCAACACCAGGAAACACACTTTGATATGGAGAAAATGTGGAGTAAAAGTCCCCTTTAACAGACAGAAAGAAAACAAGCAAGTCACAGCATGTTAGTCACAATTTATCTTTGATTGTTAAAGCAAAAGTTATATCTCAAAATACATCTGTCAAGTTTGCCAGTTTCCATTTACTATCTGTAGGGTTTCCTAATGAGTATAAAGTACATCAAATGTTACGCTATCATGCAAACAGTTCACATGAAAAAATTCAGTTGAAGAACCCTGATTTGTTTTGGTTGTCTGAAGGTAATATGTTGAGTTGGCTCTTTAATGAGGAGATTCTTTGCAAGATTTACAGAAAATGCATGGCAACTAAGACAGAGAACGCTGTATCCATCGGAATAGGACATTTCTGTCATGGAAATTTAATGTTTTGAAATGTTCTCTTTTTGAATTTTGTCACAGATATGCCAGGCCTCACAGCCAGTAATCACCCACAACTGCTCCCAATCACACTCCTGCTCGCCATCAGTCCCAATCACAGCCGGTACAAAAACACACTACTCACTTCAGTCAGTGTCCGGACACTGACTGACAGACAGTTCAGACATAGGACTCCTCAACCCACTGCTAGATCCCTTCATTCCCGTCCTCCGTGGTTTCTCCAGTCTCCTGTGGTTCTCCAGTCCCTGCTTACCTCCAGTGACCTCCCTACATCCACTTTCCCTATCTCCACACTCTCCACTCCTGGCTATCATCCAATAAAGAACATTCCTGTCCACCTCTGTGTCCCCTGCCTGTCTGTAACCGTAACAAATTTGGGGAACTGTTTATTATGATTTGTCTTGTAAGCCCATATAGGTTGGGCAGGACACCATCATTATATCGGTTTATATCAAACTATCCTTACTGCTAACATGCCATGTAATCATAATTTGAGTGATGTCATTACATTATTTACTAACTGTGAAATATTCACAAATGCTTTTGTTCTGTTTGTGTTTCATCATAAAAATTGCATGCAATCAGATTATGGCCAATAATCACAGGACGGCTTTATATGACATCAAGATGTTTACATATTATTTTCACACTACACATCAGAGTCTCATTCCAGTCAATTTCGCGCCAGGATTCTACCTCAAACCAGATTTTTTTTTTTTTTTTTTGATGATGATGATCAAAATACAGTTTACACAGGTAGCGTTTTTTGTGCAAATAATGCAATAAACTTTATGCCACTCTTTTTTTTCAGTATCTTCATAGTGGAACATGTATCCTCAAATAGTAATAACTGATTTTGACCACTTGGGGGCAGCAGAACAAGCTGTATATAAATATGTTATGGCTAACATGTTAGCAAAAAAAAAGGCTAAACACATTTAACAGACACAGAGCAACATTAGCATTCATTTGGAGTTTGTGTCCACCTGATGAATGTAAGTCCAATATTCGCTCTGTTAGCTCTGTTTTTGGTCTCCACCAACTCCTGAGAAAAACATCTGGAATGCTAAATGCTCCACTGTGTTCACCAGCGAGTCTAACTGTGTCTGTCTGCTGTCTGCTGCTGGGCAGGTAGTGTACAGTGGCTTTATCAGAGCTTTGTCTCTGAAAACAGCTGCTGCTGGAAACAAGACTGATGAGAGCAGTGAGAGTGAACCAAAACAGTAAAGTTGCCAAAATAATAAGATAAAAGAGGCTAAAAAGCTGAGGGAACTCCAGAGTTGGTGATAATTCTCTGTGGGTTTGAGCAACACCTTTCACATTACACAATCATTTGATCCATTTTTTGTATAAAATATTGATTAGTGCAGCTTTAACAATACATGAGTACATGTATTTTTTATTTTTGATAAGATAATCAATCCTTAAATACTTATTCTTTGCTCAAATTCATATTTTTTGCCTTAAACATGTAGCAGACACATTCTCGGGACAGAGGGTCTGATGGATTTTTTTTTAACAAGGTCAGAGACACAAAAGACCCTGAAAGAAGGAGAAAAGAGCTGTCTGATCACATGGCCAATTGTGTTTTTTTGTGAAACAGACAGCTCCCTAAAATCCGCCTCCTTCTGTGATGAACACAAGTGCTGGCTTTGTCCCCTGGAGGCTGCTGACTGTCCCTGGACACACAGGCTGCTATTCAGACTGCTTACACACACACACACACTCAAAACAAGAAGAGCCTCCACTTCGCACCTGAATCTATCAATGTGGTGTACCGTTCTGCATTTCACATGTCCTGCTTGTCCTCATGCACACAACAGACACACACACACAGTGACTTTATATACCACCCCAGGAGGCTCAGTGTAGGCATGCCACCAATGTGACACATGCCCACAGCCCAGCGCCTGGAGGGCTGTCTAAATAGTCTCTATGAGCCCACACTAGTGCAAATATGCTGTCAGCGCCTTCAGATTCAGATCAGAGAGTGAGTCAGTGAGTGGCTGAGGAGAACAGGAGGCAGTGAATGAGACTCAAAAGAAAAGGAATGATCCACATTTGCATCCCATATTCTTCAGTCAAGGTTGTCTTTGTTTGACAATGACCATGATCTTCCCCTAAGTTTTTAGCCAAGCTAGCAGTAAAGATCAGGCAGGGATGGCAGTTGGCCGGTTCAGACTGAACTATCTCAGCAATGAGCACATGGATTGCCATGAAATACTGTACCAACAATGTCTGTGGTATTCTGGGGGACATGAGGGAGTCAGTTTTGGTTTTGAGGAAATTATTTCGACAACTTTTGGATGGTTTGCCATGACATTTGGTAGAGATATTCATGTTTGTTCTAGTGCCATCATCAGGTCGAAATTTCAATTTGTCCAATATTTTTTGTTTATGACCATATACAGTGGTGTGAAAAAGTGTTTGCCCCCTTCCTGATTTCTTATTTTGCATGTTTGTCACACTTACTTTGCAGAATTATTGTAATTCAGCCATATTTGAGGGTTTTCGAGCATGAACTGCCTTTTTAAGGTCATGCCACAGCATCTCAATAGGATTCAGGTCAGGACTATGACTAGGCCACTCCAAAGTCTTCATTTTGTTCTTTTTCAGCCATTCAGTGGTGGACTTGCTGGTGTGTTTTGGATCATTGTCTTGCTGCAGAACCCAAGTTCGCTTCAACTTGACATCACAAACAGATGGCATTCTCCTTCAGGAGTTTTTGGTAAACAGCAGAATTCATGGTTCCATTTATCACAGCAAGTCTTCCAGGTCCTGAAGCAGCAAAACAGCCCCAGACCATCACACTACCACCACCATATTTTACTGTTGGTATGATGTTCTTTTTCTGAAATGTGGTGTTACTTTTACGCCAGATGTAATGGGACACACACCTTCCAAAAAGTTCATCCTTTGTCTCGTCAGTCCACAGAGTATTTTCCCAAAAGTCTTGGGGATGAACATCAAGATGTTTTCTGGCAAAAATGAGACGAGCCTTAATGTTCTTTTTGCTCAGCAGTGGTTTTTGTCTTGGAACTCTGCCATGCAGGCCATTTTTGCCAAGTCTCTTTCTTATGGTGGAGTCATGAACACTGACCTTAACTGAGGCAAGTGAGGCCTCCAGTTCTTTGGATGTTGTTGTGGGGTCTTTTGTGACCTCTTGGATGAGTCGTCGCTGCGCTCTTGGGTTAATTTTGGTTGGCCGGCCACTCCTAGGAAGATTCACCACTGTTCCATGTTTTCGCCATTTGTGGATAATGGCTCTCACTGTGGTTCGCTGGAGTCCCAAAGCTTTGGAAATGGCTTTATAACCTTTTCCAGACTGATAGATCTCAATTACTTTCTTTCTCATTTGTTCCTGAATTTCTTTGGCTCTAACATGATGTCTAGCTTTTGAAGATCTTTTGGTCTACTTCACTTTGTCAGGCAGGTCCTATTTAAGTGATTTCTTGATTGAGAACAGGTGTGGCAGTAATCAGGCCTGGGTGTGGCTAGAGAAATTTAACTCAGGTGTGATAAACTACAGTTTAGGACCATCAGTAATAGGAGGGGCAATCACTTTTTCACACAGGGCCATGTAGGTTTGGATTTTGTTTTCCCTTAATAATAACCTCCATTTAAAAACTGCATTTTGTGTTTACTTGTGTCTTTGACTAATAATTAAATTAGTTTGATGATCTGAAACGTAAGTGTGACAAACATGCAAAAAAAAAAAAAAAAAAAAAAAAAGAAATCAGGAAGGGGGCAAACACTTTTCACACCATTGTACCTACAGTACAATCAAACCAAATCTCAGGGCAATCTGGGCAGTAGTTGTAGATTATCTTGCTCTGGACCAGTGTTGGATGGAAGGACAGGCTGACCAACCAATTTATCATCCTTAGGCCTCGTCACCAATGGGGCAAAAAATAGCACTGAAATGTTCCAGAAATCAAATTCATCTCCATGTTCAAAAGAAGAAAGGGGACAACAGACAAACAAAATAAGATTGAGATGGTATTTGTCTGTGTGATGGTTTCTCCCTGCTTAATTCAGCTGTCCTCAGGCCTCCATCACAGCTCATGGTTGGTTTGTCATCAGCTTATGTGACCGAAGGACAAGCATGTAATGGGATTTGTGGGGATAAAGTGAGGAGAAAGAGACAGAGACATAATGTTGGCTAATGAAAGGACCTGATGAACAACAGTAACAGAGCGTGAGAGATCAAAGCTGAAAAAACAACAAAGAGAATGTGTGAGGGGAGGAAGGGGGGAGGATATAAAGTATAATTCAAAGATACAATGAGATAGCACAGAGGAGAATGAGTCAGATCAGTGAGTCCAGTCTCACTGGACAGATCGTCAGCTTTGGATTTACTAAACACTAGCATGACACAGCAAACTGAGCTTGGTACAGCTGTCTACTGCCAGCTGAGCAACACATCTGTATGATACCTGCCAGACTACCAGTAATCCACCAACACCCCCACACTCCACAGCCATGCACAGCAAACAGCAGAAAGACGGATTGTCCACTGATTACTGAGTAATTACAGAGAAGCGGCCAGAAACCAAACAGACAGTTTAGAATTTAGGCTCAGATGCAAATGACACAATCATTTTCTATAGTGTTAAAGTCAAGGCAAAATGAAAAAGCAACTTATTGTCTTGAGAAACTTAAGGCAATGTTGCCTTTGTATATTCAATGTGCAAACAGGTGATACCTGCAAGTTCTCATCAATGACATAAACATGCTTGTAATGCAAAATAGCACAGTAGAAAACAAAACTAAGAATCTACAGCCATGCTATCAGCTCTGTGAGGCTGTATTTAGCTAAATGCTAACGTCATCATACTAACAGGCTTGAAGTGATCATGCGAACATGCTGATGTTTAGCAAGTATTGTTTACCTTGGTCGCCATCTTAATTTGCTTGTGCAATAAGCCAAGGTGTGACACAAGACGTGTCCATGCTAATTAGTAGTAACCCCAAGTACAGCTGAGGAATGTCATTAGTTTTGTATGTATTTGTATGTATTTGGTCAAAAACCAACAAATTGAGATTTTGACTTGATGATGGCAGAAGATGAAAAGTGGATCACCAAAGTTATTACAGTTCATCCTGAGGGGAAGATAAATGTCTGCACCAAATTTCATGGCAGTAGTTGACATTTAACTCAAATGCAAAACTGTCAACCTCATGCTGGTGCTAGAGAAAAAGTCAGGGGTTAACCATTGAAACCATTCACTAGATGTGGAGATATTTTAACCAGGGTTTGAAATTAGCATCCACCACCCACCAAATGCAAGTGATTTTGTGTAGTGGCAGGTGAATTTGCTCAACCTACCACCCACGGTGGCGGGTAAATAAATCGTGAGGAAATAGAATAGGCCTATTTGCAGTTCGCATAATCCGGTTGAAATTCAGTTACATTTTAAAAGAGCCAATCATTACAAAAGTGTTTGTCATGCAAGAGAGCCAATAAAAACAAATGAAATGGTCAAAAATATTGACATTTAAGGTGTGTTGACTGATTCACAGCGTCAACTCATGCATTGAGGAACATGCAAGAAAACAATCCACCTTAAAAGTTGCCGTAGCTGCCGGTAGCCTTTGAGCGTCAGTCTGTAGCTAGCTAACGTTAACTAGCAGAGATGAAAAGGCAGCAATCCTTTCATTCATGATTCACTCTTCTGACGGTTTCTTTATTTGTGATGCATTTGCAAAGAAACAAGTCAGCCAGAACTTGGTCAGCTTGTGCTGCATCCACAACGCCTGCAGGGAATGAAAGCTGGCTTACCAGTAGCTTCGTTTTCATAGCCTGTTAGATGAGCTTACCTCTGCATGCACTGCAACGTCTCTCAAGTACGTAAATGAAATTATTCAAAACACAAAATACTTGTCTTCATTCGCCTGTAAGTTATTGCTTAATACCAAGCTAATTACAACCTACTACATCCGTGGTATCGCCTTATACTACTTAGCTAGATGTTTGGCTGACTGCTGCGTAATATCTCAACATGATGAAACTATTCATAAAGTCGGTCTAACATTGTGTGGTCAGTTATAGTTGACTAATGTGTGTAAACTTGCCACCGTAGGAACAGCGGTTACATAACCAGCCACAACTTCACCTCGCATGTGCATCATAGCGCTCCAGTACTTGAACAAATAGCATTACACCTACTATGTGTGTGTATGAGAGAGAGAGTTTAAATATTTGCCTTATGAAATAAAATAACCTATTGCTTGAATATTGTAATTCTTGTTTTATTATTTTTCACCTGCAGTTACACACTGCCAGTTAAAACAAGAAAGTGGCTGGCAGATTTTAGAAGGTAGATTTTCACCAGCCACAGTGGCACGTAGACAAAAAAGTGCAACAAACCAACCAACACTGACGATCATCAGCACTGGTTCAGACAAATAAGGTAACTGCTCACTGCTAAGTCTCTGCCAGTGTATAATTCATGGATGTGAACCCAAACATGGCTGAATTAGACTATCTTGACTTCCCTGAGCCATATGACATGTCAAGTGCTCTGGACCAGGACTTTCCCCCTGTTATTCTTTCACTAATTAAATGACAAGGAAGCTGTTACTTGTATCTAGTATAAGTGCAATACGTAAATATGTACAATAATAAAATTTAACAGAAAGAGTGCAAGAATTTTACTTTTCACACAGGCAACAAAAGAACTGGTTGTATTTAAGAATGCTTTCTGCTTTTCACATTGTCTGTCACACTGTCACACTGTTTTTACCAGAAGAAAGACTATTATAAATAATTCATCATTTCATCAGTCATGTATTTGTCATCCATTGCCTAAGCCCATAAGCAATGGCCCTGAAGTGTCATTGCAACTCACATCAAATATTAATGCTTTGCAGATACGGTTAAAAAAGGCAATCATGTAACTAACTGTACTTGTAACATAGCCTGGTTCTAATAGGTCCGATGTTGTGCTCATTGACAGATATTTCCCCTGGTTGGAGAAACAATCAACCAGTCAGAGCTTTGTAGGCAGGATTGAGAGTGGGAATGTCATCTCCCTACATAGCTAGCTACTGTAGCTACCTAAATACATCCATGAAAAATAGTGACACAAAAGACACAAAAATGGTGCCTGAACGAGCTTATTTCCTCGATTGTTGTGAAAAACACTAACTGTTCCTAGCAAAAACTACAGGAACTTCTGTGTCAACTGAAAATCACATCAGTGGGACAGATACGTCACTCGATACTGATTGGTTCAGTCAAAAAAACTAAATAAAAAAAATATAAGTCCCCACTCCAGGACTACTAACATGAGCACCATGTCAGGCTGAATGAATGACGTCTGGCCTGCGACGGGTTTGAATCTCCTGCTGCTGCGGCTCTGCTGTTGGATAATACTGGCTATGCGCTTGTTCAAATTGACTTCTATGGTACAAGCATAAGAAAATACTCACTAGTCCTATCTCATTTACATTAAAATGCTGTAATAGTCAAGGTTTTCCACTGTAATGGTTAAAACTTTGACATCTGATTAGATTTTTAGGCTCCCTAAAATACATCTCAAACTTCCTCATCAGCGCAGCCATCCCTGAAGAAAGCAAAGCTGAGACTCTCAGCCCTCTATTCCTTTCCCTCTCCACTCTGTTGCAGTGTGTGTGGGATACTGACTGAGGTGAGTGAAGGGAGACTGGCTGAATAGCTGGGTTTGTTGGGGCTGGTGGGCAGGATGATGAGTGAGATTTTTACGGACATCTGCTGATTTCTGTCAGCCAAAGGTCATAGGTGGATGTGCTTGTTGCCAAAAATGAAAAATATAATGATGAATCATGATTAAAAGGCCCAATTCTTGACCTAATACAGCTGTTTATTCACATTCAGTACATCATAGTTGAAAATGTAGGCCTGTTTTACTGCTGTGTTTGATTGACAGATGACTGTGTGTACTGCATATAATTGTCTGTATTTTTTGTACTTAATGGAGGGAAACTAAAGATAAAAATGGGTTTCATATATGAGAAGAAGTATTTCTGTCTTGAGGACAGGAAAATGATTGGACGGGAGTTGACCATCATAGAGATGTCTTTTATTTTCATGCTGTTCGCTCTACCTCAAAACAACTTTTTGCAGTTTATCATTGTGCTTTGCTCTTCATTACAGGAGATAAGTATCGTCCTCATCACTGTGTACTTACTATATGAAAAAGTAGGCCGGTCCTCATTAGCAACAAGAAAATAACTACATTCTATTAACTTTATTGATAAAAGGTCTCGATTTTAAACTTTTAACTTCTAATCTATTTAGTGATGTCTGTGATTGCATGTCCTTTGTGCTCCCCGGCTCCCCCCAGTCCACATGGTGAAGTGTCCTGGGCAAGATACTGAACTCCAAATTGCTCCCGAAGGCTGTGCCATCAGTCTGTGAGTGTGTGTGTGTGTGTGTGTGTGAGAATGAGCTTTAGTTACTCCTTCGGATGAGCAGTTGGCACCTTGCATGGCGGCCTCTGCCATCAGTGTATGGATGTGTGGGTGAATGGGTGAATGACATGTAGCGTAAAGCACTTTGAGTGGTCAGAAGACTAGAAAGGCGCTATACAAGTACAGGCCGTTTACCGTTTACCAGCAGTAACACGACACAAAAAGTCAGCTGGTGTCTCGTTGTCTACAAGTATGGACACGTCTTGTGTCGCACCTTAGCTTGTTGAACAAGCTAACAAACAAACAGGTGAAAAGTGCACTGCTAACATCAATTGGCAGCTGAGACAGCAATTAGCTAGTCTGCTGTAGCACATTAAACAGCTTAAAAACTTACTAGTTGAAATGCTACATGGTGTGGTCCTTATTCTTCAACAGCACTGCTAACAAAATGCAGTAAACTACATTTATAAGCGTAAGTTTGTGTATTTTGTCTGTCTGTGCCTCTGCTGGCTCAGCTGTCAATCAAACGTGTTCCCTGATCCGCCCACTCAGAGGCTTTGAGGCTAAATGAGCATTTATGATATATCTCCAAAGATGTTATTTACTTCCTTTCAATAATAACAAAATATTAATAAATTGCATAATCAGTTCGACGTGATTTTTCACTGCAAAAAGCGTTGACAAACTGTGATTTACGCTGGGCTTTAAGGAACATGGGGATGTTTGAGGCTTCAAGGACAAAAACAAAATACTGTGAATAACAACATGTAAAGGAAAGAGAGAAAAAGGAAATCTGTAAAAGAAGAATTACATCACACATCAAATTCCATATTTGTAATGCATTATGACTATGCAGCATGCACTGAATTATAGCTTTTATTATGAGATACAGTACTTGATGAAATTTAGGTAGACAAATGAATACTGAAAGAAACAAAAATGCTCCAAACATCCGTGAGAGAAGGGAATGGGAAGAGGCTTTGGCTAATGTTTCTTTTTCTTCTTTTCTTTTCTTCTGCAAATAAACAACAAAAAAATGTATGGGAAATGTAGTCCGGATTTTGAGAAACACTAACATTAAAGACACCACTGGGTGAGTGGTGGTGGTTCTTAATAACCTATACTATAGTATTTATCAAGGTATCACAGTTAATTTGGTAACAATATGACTAATCATTTTCAAAATGCCTTTTAAGAATATTTCTTACATGCATAATCTTCATGTTTCTATAAGTAAGGCCATTACCCAGTGTACTGCACCTCACATATTCTTAAGTGTCTACTCTGCTAGGGAAATGCTTAGTCATGTCCTGCAAGGTGGAGGGAGAGACAGAGGCTGATGCTGGGCATTGTGACTGCAGAGGAGGAAAATATGTACCCTCGAGCACTTGAACACAACTGTGACCCTGCTACTGCTCCTGAGTCCAACCATCTCAACCCACCCTCAGCTTATATGATATTCAAATACACACACACACACACACATACACAAATTGCTCCATTCTGTGTTTAGTGCATAATTTTAATACAAATTGCTTTTCTCAACATGATCATTTGCTTCAACGTGTGAGATCTCAGTGACGTCTCTTCAGGTGATGAATCAGTGTCTGAGAGAACACACACACTACACACTTAAACCTCTGTTTCCTCACACTCATCCATCATTTTACTCCACCTACTTCTTTCTTTTCTTTTCTCTCCCTCTCTGCAAAATACATTTTTGCTATGAAATCAATATTTATACAATATCCTTGGTGTTTGTTTTGCCTTTTTCCAGAAAATTGTAATTACCAAAAAGGAAAATATGTAAATTCTTTTCTGAGGTGATAGCGCCCCTATTTTGGTGTTAACCAGTGGGCATTAATTTTTGGTACTGACTGACCATTTCGGCACTAAAAATAGGTTGTCATATTACTTCAGTTTCAACAGTTTAACAGGCAACTTTGAGTATAGTACTATAGGTTTTAAAGGTGCTATTGATAACATTGATAACATCCAGCCACTAGATGGCGCACTCCCCCTCCCCCCTTCCATTCCACTCCAGTGGTTGCCAGTTCGTTGCACAACCCGCATATTTCATGGTTAAGTGATAGTGAATTCATTTTGCAACATATAACTATGCATTAGCTATAAATTTAGTGTGGTGGTGTTTCATGTAACGTTATCTATGGTAATCAGGATATGGCTAGCTAGCTTTAGGTAACCCTTTTTTGTTTAAATATGCAGAACTGTAATTTTATGAGTTATTGTTGTTCGGACGTTTAAGCTAAGATAGCTAATATGTGCCAACGTCAGTGTCAGTTTTTTTCCCACACTAATTGGAAATTGTACCACGTGATACCAACGTCGTTATACTATTGGCTCACAAGCCTTGTTAGAAGCAGGAACCAAACGTCAGACATCTCACACAGTGATAAACAAAACATTAACTTTGGGCCTGTCAAAATTTTTTAAATGATTAATTCACAATCATAATTTTTTTTTAGGAAAGTGATTTTATTCCACATCTATTATAAAGCTCTGTGGATGTATTATTTTTTTTAAATATTCGTCTAAATAAAAATGTTATCAATATAACCTTTAACTAGCTGCTGAGCCCCATCTGTAACCTCAGAACTCCATACATTACATAGTTACATACGGAGTGCTAACTAACCGTAGCTGTGAATTTTGTCAGTCTGGTCATTTACAGTCACCACAACTAGAGATGTCACAATTATTACAAAATCACCTGCAATTATTTTAGCAGACCGCGATCATTTTGCATAACCGCTAGAATCGTTTCTATTCACCTATATAAACAGCTGGATGAAACCAACAGAAATGTCATATTTATATTACTATTTCCATGTCGTTTTCCACAGTGGTGTTTCCCACACATAGACTTTACTAGGGAGGGCTGCCCAGGTATATTAACGGCCCATTTTAGCTATTTTTTCTTTTTTTTTTTTATCTGTCCGAGAGAACAGCGCCACCCGTGATCGATTGGTGGACAATCTCCCCTCGCTCTACCCCTCCTGTGCGGAACAGAGGGAGAGAGAGAGTGTCTCCTGTTTATGCCTATTTATGCCATTGTTTTGTAAAGGCTTGTAAGTGCACCTGTTGGTACCGATGTCAGTTGGTACCACGTTGGTTTCGATCGTTTCGATGGGCGACGTCATTAACGACTATCCTCCTCCCCACGTGACCAAGCTGCTGTGAAAACGGAATCGCGGGTGAAAAAATCCAAAATGTGAGTTGTGTTTTTTGGTTAAAATGGTGAAGAAATAGGGTAATGTATTCTTTCAAATATTATATATATATATATATATATATATATATTTATTTATTTTTTTTTTTCAATAGAGAAATATATCCCCCACCAAATGTACATGTTCCAATGTTCAAGGTGTATTATTCAACTAGTATTAGGCTTATATTATAATAATGTCATAAATGAACATAAAAAGACAAATCGTTAATCGCAATTATTTGTATGACAATTGATCGAACTAAAATTTCATGACCGTGACAGCCCTGACCACAACTGGACCCATGAAAGAAAGATGCTAGCTAGACACACCACTGGGGAAATAACATGCACAAAAACTGTCTACTGGGAATCAGTGCTAACACTAGCAAGCTAGGTGAACTAGCCTCTTTCAGAGCAGAAGCTTGCTAGCTTCACTTGCTAGCTTCCACTTTCCAAGTGATATACTGGTACAAACTCAACAGCACAATGGATCCTTCCAAATGCTGAATGCACAGAGACAGCTTAAATCACTAATGGTTGATAGCTAACACTATGTGGACTTGTTGAAAAGTGTGGGTGGGAAATCCTATCAAGCTTCGCAGAGTATGATCTCCAGTCAGTAGCGCACCACAGAAGTTGACAGTCCACCTCGCCAGCCCTTAGCTGTCAATCAACAGCATAGGAAACATCCACCCAGTGGCTTGAAGCGGTTTCCACAAATATGTGATGTGTAAATGGTTTTAATAAGTTGGCTAACCTGTGCTCAAGTAGCCAGTATACTCTGTCAGATGTGCTTGTTGGATGATCAAATAGCTCCGGAGAGCCCCTGCCCCCACACCATTCCGACGTTGGATTAGGGGGTCTGTGTTCAACCATGTATGCAACTTTACAAAACCGATGATCTGACATTCCCAGCCACTTCATTGCATGATTGGCCAGCTGTGTGGAGGTGTAAGCAAGCTAGGTTTGAACTTCTCTCTGAAGCTCTCTTTTTCATTCTTGACAACTATTTGTTTTCCTGTGTACAACCGAGTGCAACACTATGAATGTCTTCCAGGAGAGACTGTCTGCGTGTGCCGGTATCCCAATATTTAAACGATATCACATATCCACTCCTCTCTATGACAGCGGGCTTTTCGCTCCACCTTCGAGTGTTGGTGTTCGGAAAAACATGTTTCATTTCTGACGTGGTCAGACAATGCGTCTTACGAAGTAGTTCTGTTCAAGCAATTACCCTCCCCTATCCCCCTCGTTTCCAACCTGTCTGATCATCTGAATGCTCATGGTTCTTGCAGTCTGACTTCATTTTAGCGATGTTGCTGCCCTTCCAGATGTCAACAATTACTTTGATGAGTACAATGTTATTATTACAAACGATAGCAAAAACTACAAAAATAAAACCCAGGTTATAATAAACCAGAATTAAACCTAACTCAATCTCCCTCCCCATCGATCCATATTTCTCACTGAGATGCAAAGACAGGAACTGAAGCCTAATGTGAAGCCTTAGTGACTGTCACATTAATATCCTTTTGATTGATCACGAGCAAAGCACTGCGTTTCCCTTCTCCTCTCTGTCCCTCTTTACATCCACGTCTCTCTTTCAGAATCACACTGCCAGCGTTGCCACAGTCACAATCTGACCTTGGCTAAGACAGAAAAAGCAAGTGGCAGATGTCCTCCTCTACAGGAGCAGACCTGGCGGAAAACTACACCTTAACCCCCCTCTAACTGCCCAGTCCGTCATCACAGCCTCACACTCCACACTAGCAATGTTAATCACTCCACTTTCACACACCCGGAGATGAATATGCTGAAGGCTGATGGCTACAAGCAGGAACTCGCCTCTCTTTTAGGCTTGAGCCTCTGAGGTGAAACGAAGGGAAAAAGCTCATTTGTTCTTCATGGCAGCGTAGCCTAGAGGAAGTCATAGAGTGGCTCAGGAGTTCATTATTTGAATGCGTATGAAGGTTTAAAGCCCTTGTCCGTAGGAATTGTATGTGATGATCTCATTTCTCAAATGCTTCTGATAGGCCTAAGTGTTTAAAAATGAGACAATCTAGGTGAAAACTGGTGCAATCTGTGTCTTTTTTAAACTACAGAATTGCAGAGCTGTAGACTTGGGACTTAAAGCTTGGAGTCAGATTTAAAGGTACCCTGTGGTGTTTCTTGTAAACAAACAGTTGCATCAACAGTCCAAAATGTATTGTGTACATCCTTAAGGTCTAACAAAAGTGTTGAATGCATTTTCTTTCTCTAAAACATTTGCAAACCTGAAACTGTGATGTTTACAACCATGGTTGCTAGCTACCAGTCATTTATTTGCCTGACTTCTGCTGGTGCAAAGCTACAGTACATTGCTTTGTACATTACCGTTAGGGGTGGGCGATATGGCCCTAAAATAATATTACAATATTTCAAGGTATTTCTGCGTTAATGATATTCTTGACACTATGAGAAAACACTGAAAAATCTTCTTTTTTTTTTTTTAGAACTCACAATATCTGTTGAGGTCTCCTCGCAGGATTTTTGGCTCTCGTCGTACTCAGCCGGGTGCTTCTGCTTGAGGTGGTGAAATAAGTTTGTTGTATTGCCCCCTTTTGTTGTTAGTCTTCTTGCGCTTCTTACATATTACTGTGGTTTATTGTACATCTGATCTTTTGTAACCAAACCACTTCCACACTACTGAAGTCGCTCCTCTTTTTGGAACTAACTGCACTGTGGAGTCGGTAGCAATGTTACTTTCACTTTCAGCCATGCTTGTTGTTGTTGTGCGTAACGGTATGACGTCATTACGTGAACAAGCCGGAATATTGCCATTATCACGATATGAATTTTTAAAATCATATTATAATCAAAATGATACCAATATTTTCACGTTAATGCGATATGGCACACACCTAATTACCGCCACCAACTGTTAATCCGTTGAATAACATAAAACCATCAGCAGGAGTGCGTATCATGTCACTTGCAGAACCGGACTAGGATAATAATTCAGGACGGGAATCGAACATCAGCCCAGGCCAATCTCAACACATTCACAACAAACCATGTACTGTATAATGTGACCGTTTTGTTGAGATATGTTTTCTGTTTACTGATTATGTCAGTAACATATCTTTAAGTTTTATTACTACACACAAAAATACTTTCAGTTTGAGTTTTGGACTGTTTGTTTTCCTCAGAGCTCTGACTGGACTCGTGTTCATCATCATGAAGCTCTGGTAGAGTAACTGGAGCTACTTCCACCTGACAGAAAAGAGCACACAGCTCTTTAGTAGTTGGGTAGTTGTGATATTATGACATGCTGAGGGCGGCACTAACACTAACACACTTAGTCCCTTGCTTGTGAACATATCTAATTTCACAGCATGCACTTTCCTCCAGGGCTTTTCTCCTTTTAATGCCTGCCTGACACTCCAGGCCAATCAGCTGGCCAGGCCATCGGGAATTCTTCCGGTGCTCCTGATGGCCAGTCCGGGCCTGGTCACTTGCCTAATAGTGCACGTACATGCACACGCAAGACACAAACAAAACAGGGACCCGCTCAATAAAACATTGCCCAATAGAAGAAACAGTAGCCAAAAACTTCACACAGCTCCTTTTAAGTCACTAAAATGAGGACTTGAGACTTGATTTTCACATGACTGCTCTGAGAATGTACTTACTTTAGACGTGACTGCCTGAAAACTTGACTTGATTTGAGACTTGAAAGCAAAAACTTAACCAGATCTCAATGTTTGACGTGGTAAAATCCCTGAGCAATACAAAAATAAAAACAGCATCAGGCGGGCCTTGCTTGGCCACACACCTTAAATATTTGATTATTAGGCCTGTGCACAAAAAGGTTATGGTCTCAGTTATGTACAAGCTATATTAACACAGACTGGAAAGGAAATGTTTGAATGCCACGCTCACTAGATTTGTGACCCTCAAGGACTTTACAGCTGACTTGATCATCAAATGCAGATTATCTATGTCTTTCATAAAGCCAACAGCCGCCCACAAAAAAAAACTGCTGATTTTCCTACTGAAGAATCTTATTCTTGCATATCTTATATCTTTTTGATGCCTAGCCTATGGCATGAATGTATTGTAGCTTCTTCTTTGGCATAAAAAATAATGTAAATGACAGGTTGAAACATCCATACTCACATGTCAATGACAGTGCAGTGCTTTGCAGTGGTAATTTTGAGTGCTTACAGGAAATACTGCAACTGTGGTTAAATGGAAAACACTGACTAATAGACAACAGGCACAACATGACTGAGTGGTGTCCAGTAACTGTGGAGTCCACAGCTCTGCCACTCAGCCTTTTCTGTCACAACTTGAAGTCCAACAGACAACTTTAAAACCAACCTGCACAAAACCTCTGCACTGTTTTCAAATTTTGTGTGCTCTCCAAACTTCTGTCTGCCAGCCAGATTGAGACCTATTAATACAGTAGCTTAAGCAGTTAAATAGGTGATGATGGGAGGAAGCACATGCAAAAGACAGGGGCACAGCAAAGTCCATAATATTATTAAAATATTTGGTACCTGAAGCTCAGTGACTATTCACAGGGCTACTAGGTGAGCACCAAGAAGTCAAGTCTGCAACACACAGTATATGAATCTATGTCAAATGCTGTGCCACGCAATATATCCATGAGTTCACCAAGTTAACTGCTCCATCTACAGGATACACTATCCATCCTAGCATTTATAGTTACAAGATGAGCATTTTTGTACCATAAACCAAACAAAATGTGAGGAGTTTATAAGAGGTGGTGAGTGCCGAGAGTGGCTGTCGCACGAGATCTCAGCAGAGTTTGATTTGATCGTTTATGACAGATACAGGGTCAGTTTACCCCAATACATAAATGGCACAGTTAACATATGATGAATAATACTTCTGCTTCCACATCAGGTCCATATTATTTCATTATGGAAAAAAACTGAAACTATGACATGGCAAAATTAATATTATTTGGGGTTGGCAAACTACTGTAGCTAACACGATAGCAAGCAAGCCACAATGGCTCTTCAAACGTATCTATGTTCACAGGGTCCCATGTTCCCCAGCTCAATATCCTCTTAATATGACACATTAAGGAGACATTTCAAAGGGTTTATGTTCTCTGCAATGTTTTTTCCCCCTATGTCAAACGTTTAATATATGTTACCCTGGATCAAAATGTTGAAATCACCCATCTACAGCTTACAGCCTACCAGGGCTGTCAATCTTCCTCTATAATCCCATTCGAATTTCATTCCTTATTATTTTTAATATTCAAATTATATCAATATTTTGTCAGGGTCAGGGTGTAGTGTTATCAGGTGTGCCCTCAGGTTGCTCGTTGTCGAGAGATATTTCATTTGGACCTTGCATATTCTGCAGAGTACTAGTTTGTTGACGGAAATCCAAAAACTTTCCACACATCGCTTAAATGTTCAGGAGTAGCGAGTGCTCCGTGGGTGCATCATTTTCTGCCATTTCTGGTATTGTAATGTTAGAGGTTAATGTTAGCACATTGACCGTGAGATTGTGATTCAGAAAACTTTATTGTTCATCAGATATGACAAAAGCATTTCGTTTTCACATGCAGGTAGGCATGGGATAGGCCAAGGTGAGAAGTCAAAAATCAAGCCAAAATATCCCAGGTACGGGAGCTGCCGTCTCGTGCCGGTGACGTCATTTGGAGCCAGAGCCAGCGCAGTAGTGATCGGAGTTGGAGCCAAGGTATCGAGGTCCCGCCCATACACCCAGCTGACTCAATCGCGAGCAAACCTCAGCTGTCAATCATGACGTGAACCCTCCTTTTTACAGCATCAAATAACTAATTTAAACCAAACTTCTCAGAAAAACAAACACCTGAACATACGTCAGCATGATAAGAACTACCTAAAATGACAGAAACCATCTTTGGGAAAAATAAATTTGATGTGTACTTTGAGTTTTTAGTTTGGCTCATGTCCCATCCGCGAACATGGAGGGGGCGGGGCTTATGACCTATACTGCAGCCAGCCACCAGGGGGCGATCGAGATGTTTTGGATTCACTTTTGGGGAGCTGTCATGTCGTCCATCTTTATATACAGTCTATGCCCTATAGCCTACTGATGTTATACTCCTTGAAACCCTACGGCCTAATATTTGCGGGGAAGACATTGAAATCTCCACACTGGCCCATCTCCCTTTGTTCTGTTGCAATTCGAACTGCAAAGACAGCCAAAATCCCAGCCAACCATAGGACCCCGGGAACATAGGGATGAGCCCCTTCAAACTAGCTAGCTTGTTAACTGCCAGTTAGCTAGCTAGCTAGCTTGGTGTATCAGCTGTTACAGTGACCTAGTAGTGGGTCACTACAGTAAACATGGTATTGTAGTATTTCCTGCCAGAACAGATAACAGGCTTCTTGTAAATAAAGCATTAAACATGTCCAGCCCTAATTCTATATTTCCCAAACATAGACAAGGCTTCAACATGGTTTAACACATAACTGGGCAGACGTGATACACCTTAACACGCTGTGTGCAGTTTAATGTCATCACGGTACAGTGATTTCTGCGTATTGAAATCCTCAGAATTCAAATTACATTGCAATTTCTCACAGGCTCTTCTGACGTCCCCGTACCCAGGCTGGAGAACAAGCAGTCTAAGCTGGACATCTGGCATTCACTTTGCATTCTTGTCACTCCAGCAGTGTGTACACATACACATTAGGACATCAGAGCCGCCAGACTGGTGACACTGATAGCAACATACACCTGTTGTGAAGGCCTCAATTTGGAGCAGGCTGTAAACAAATTCACCTTTACAAAGACAACATGCTGTATAGTTGCTAAACTCTGTGTACTATCTGACATAAGCACATGTTGGCTCTCCTATGTATGACTCATTCACAAACACACCACAACCTGCAGTTCGGCAGGCAGATGAAAAGGAAATAGATTGAATTTATATTTCAGTATGCTCAGGACTATGATTCAAAAAATGCAACAATAAAAAAAAAAAAAAGCCAAAAGTGAAAGCCATGAGGGGGCAACGTACTGTAAATACTAGCTAGGTATTATCAACAGCGCACAGGAGAACCCCTCTTCATACAGCCCATCACTGGCTCTGGATAAACAGCAGTAACAGGATTAGCAGCCAGGACAACTTCATGACTTTCCAGCAGTGATTTGGAAGGCCATGCAAGTGTCACATTCAGGGAAACGCCTTTCCAGCTAGAGCCTGCTGTCTCTTTATGGGACAAACTCTCCTCCAGCACTTCAGTATCAGTGTCAGCGACAATACGTCACACCAAACTCCATTCAAAATATATCAGGTTTATATTTGCTCGGACATCAGCAAATGTAAATATATTACATCGAAAGACTTAGACGCTCGCATATATCTTTGGTGTTAAATTCGGTGTGCACTGGATTCACTAAGTGGCACTAATTTCAATAACATCGGAACTTTTATAGCGGGCCATACAGCTTGATAAAACCCATGCTGTTTAGTTTTTTGGGACGTGATGGTTACTGGGAGGAAAAACGATTTTAAATTTGCATTTCATTTCAAATTAAGCGCTAGTTAAAGTATTAAATGCATGCCGAATTAAAGAGTAGTTTCTGCTGACTCAGACTATACCTGAAATCACACTCTTGCACGCATGTGCCTTTGCAGATGCCCGAGTTAGTGTTAAACCTATATATTTCAAATTAAGTTCGGTACGTTGTTTTTTACACATCAGTGTGAATGGAACGTTATCGGGCATGCAAGGGGTGCACAGTCGTGTACCTGTCGGGTTGTAGCAGGCTCCTCATTCCCGGTGGGTGAAGGTGTCCCTCCTTCGAGCGATGCTGGGGTGACCGGAGAAGAAGCCATGTTCCCCCCGTCAATCACTCACTAACAATTGCTGCTGTTGTCCTCCAGCATTCAGCCCCGCTGCCCGCTTCTGCTGCAAGAGGACCGGTAACGGCAATAGTTTCCTGTCCGAGCACAGTGACTCTCTGTTCGGCTACACAGTTGAGCCACTGTCCCTCCTCCGGCCGGTGCTCGTATGCTTGTAGTCCGGTAGTCCAGTCTAGCAGATGACGTTCTCTCCGGGTTTCTCCCTCACTTTTTCATACACACTCTCTCTCTCTGACTTCATCGCAGTCCACCGTGCTCTGGAACACAGAAGCAAGAGACCAAATCTAGGAAAGCAGATGGAGCGTGTGTTTGTGTGAGAGGTTTTGTATGAAAAGACACAGAATCATTTGGGCTCTGATGGGGTTGGATGATAGCTGATCATCATACTAACTGATTCCAGTTGAAACTAATTGCTCTGCAGCCAATTTTAAAACCTAGAGGATTATAAGAAGAGGGTGATCAGTGAATCAGTGAAGACAACTTCAGCAGTCAATTAGCTTGAAATTAAGTTCTCAAAGCCAATTAAAGTAGAACTGGATTCACACCTATTTTGGGCGTGTCATTGTTTACAACATTGTGTTGTTTTACAGTAAAAAAAAATCAGTAGTTTGGTGTTTTTTCTGAAAGGTACAGTTTGTTAAACGTAGACAACTTTTTGCCTGCTAGTCCCTGGTTGTGAGTTACACCCTTTCCAGCGACACTGGCCCATTCTGGCTTCATCAGGTCATGTTCAGACAGACCACAACAACCCCCACTGATCAACGAACAGCCACGTTTGTCAGCGGTGGACTCTGGCTAAAAGGCTGTATCCAGCTGAACTTTTGCTTCAACACAAAGTAACTTCATCTGACAAGGCGCTGCACTGGCCATTCAAATACGTGCAAACTGACATTCCAGGTAGAGTACTTTGAAATGTGAAAGCTATATTTCTAACCAACTAGTCGCTAACTTTGTGTGTCTGTTGTTTGGTCCTGGGCAGGTAAAGTACAGTGGTTTGAAATGCATTTACCAAAGTCTTAGGTTCACAAAAGTAGTGGAGTTTATGAATAAAATAGTAAATAAAGGCATAATAAATGTTTTAAAATTACATTTTGTAATATCGTATTTTGAGAACAAGTGTTGTCTGTGACTCTACTTTCACCAAATGTTAGAAGGACTGAGAGAAAATGGGACTGAAGGAGGTGGGGGGAGAGGGAGGCACAATGCAAAAACCACGTGGAATTTATTTTATTTTTTTTAAATAGTAGAAATGTAATTGTAGTGCAAATATTAATAAATTAGTAATAATAGGAATGTCAGCTATAGGAAAAATAATGTCAGTATTAGTAACAGAACCAATAACAACAACTGTAGTAGCAGTTGTCGAGCAGGAACACGGGGGCAGCAGGTGGCCCACAACCACAGATCCAGACTCTGCAGCTCAGGAGGTAGAAATACCTGCTGAAAGCGACAGAAGGAGAGAGGAGAGAAACAAGAAAGCACAGAACTACAGGAGAGAGAAGATGTCGAGTTAGTAACATGCAGTAATGGAATAAAAATGCATACAGAGGGAGAGGAGGAGAGAAGGAGAGAGGAAAGAGGCGCATCATGGGAAGTCTCCAGGCAGTCTAGACCTATAGCAGCATAACTAAGGGATGGTTCAGGACTCACCCAAGCCAGCCCTAACTATAAGCTTTATCAAAGAGGAAAATCTTTAGCCTACTCTCAAATGTGGAGATGGTGTCTGCCTCCCGAACCCAAACTGGGATCTGATTCCACATTAGAGGAGCTTGATAACTGAAAGCTCTGGCTCCCATTCTACTTTTGGAGACTCTAGGAACCACAAGTCACCCTGCATTCTGGGAGCACAGTGTTCTAGTCGGATAATATGGTATTATGAGATCTTTAAGATACGATGGTGCCAGACCATTAGGGGCTTTGTAGGTGAGGAGAAGGATTTTAAATTCTATTCTGGATTCTACAGGGAGCCAGTGCAGAGAAGCTAATATTGGAGAAATATGATCTCTTTTCCTAGTTCTTGTCAGTACATGTGCCGCAGTATTCTGGATCAAGAGGAGAGTTCTGGAGAGTATTAAGAGACTTATTCGGGCAGCCGGATGATAAGGAATTGCAGTAGTCCAGCCTAGAAGTAACAAATGCATGCACTAATTTTTTGGCATCATCTTTACGTTGCTGCTGGAGGCCAGGGCAATGCCATCTAGAGTAACTATATCTTTAGATAATTTGTCTCAGAGGTGTACAACTACAATAACTTCAGTTTTGTCAGAGTTTAACATCAGAAAGTTACAGGTCATCCAGGTTTTTATGTCCTTAAGGCATGCTTGAAGTTTAGTTAACTGGTTAGTTTTATCTGGCTTGATCGATAGATATAATTGGGTATCATCTGCATAGCAATGAAAGTTTATGACGTGTTTCCTAATAATATTGCCTAGAGGAAGCATATATAAGGTGAATAGAATTGGTCCAAGCACAGAACCTTGTGGAACTCCGTGACTAACTTTGGCGTGCACGGAGGACTCACCGTTAACATGTACAAACTGAGCTCGATCTGATAGATAGAATTAAAACAGCTTAGTGCAGCTCCTTTAATGCCAATTACATGTTCCAGTCTCTGTAATAGGGTGTAATGTGATGGTCAATGGTGTCGAACGCAGCACTGAGATCTAACAAGACAAGTACAGAGACAAGTCCATTGTCTGATGCAATTAAAAGGTCATTTGTAATTTTCACCAGTGCTGTCTCTGTGCTATGATGCACTCTAAATCCTGACTGAAAATCCTCAAATAGATTATTGTTATTTAGAAAGTCACACAACTGATTGGCGACTGCTTTCTCAAACATCATAGAAAGAAAGGGAAGGTTAGATATAGGTCTATAGTTGGCTAAAAACCCTGGATCAAGAGCTTTTTAAGAAGCGGTTTAATTACAGCTACTTTAAAGGATTGTGGTACATAGCCTGTTAATAAAGACAGATTGATCATATCCAGTAAAGATGTGCTAATTAAGGGTAAAACATCTTTAAGCAGCCTAGTTGGAATGGGATCTAAGAGACAGGTTGATGGCTTAGATGAATTAATCATCGAAGAAGATCAACAGGAGCAAAGCAGCCAAAACACACATCAGGCTCTACAGCTTGGCAATATTCACATCTCCTGCAACCCGTGGTGGCTTTCGCGCAGGGGCCTGCTGCATGGAGCAATAGGTAAAGGAAGGTGACCTGCAGGTGCACGGGTAGGAGCTGTGCGGACAGGCTTGCTACAGAGTCAGCTCCTCCATGACAGCTCTGTGTGTCATGGGGTTTGTTTTCTGGGCCAGACAGAGTTCTTTGTGGAGAATGAAGCTGTTGGTGGAGGCAATGGTAGAACAGGTTTCTGTACCAACGCATGGTTTTGTGTTGTGCAGAGTAATACTGAATGAGTTGGTCTGATCAATCAACTCCACCCATGTGTTGATTGTACTCTGTAACTGGTGTGGGACAGGGGATTGATACCTTTGTCCAGGAGCCATCTCCTTGTTTCACCCTCCTCTGCACAGTTTTACAGAGTGTGAAGTGTGGAGCAGACTGATACTTCCCTTGTGTCCATCCATTTCACATAGATGAGGGGGCCATCCTGGATCCATCTTATGGAGCCTCTTTCTGACTTCCTTGTGAGGGCGTTCAGTTCTGTCCTAGGGCAGTCCAAGTGGTTCTCCCGGTAGGTCTCACAGTCAGCAAATCTTTGCTCATGGAGAGCCCTGAAGAGCTTGGGACTGGAATAGAAATTGTTCATGTACAATTTGGACAGTCTCTTTTTTTTTAGCCAAGATGGTCACATTTAGCTTAGCACGAAGCGCACTATTACTGTGATATTGCAAACAAGGTTTTTGTAAAATAAATAGACATACCCATCTTCAAATGTATCCCTATTATTTTGGTATCCTTCAGGCTCTGAAAATCCTCCATCATCCTTGTCGCTGCTAAAACTTCGCTAACTGTGTACTTCTTTGCCATTTTCTCTCCTTTTTTTTCTTCTTATGTGTTTTATCGCAGACCTTCTCTTTCCTCTCCATGTCAACTGAGCTTGATCATGAAAACTGCAGTGTTTTTCTGCAGTGTAAGGTGACGGGCGAGTCCTTAGTGATTTCCTGAGTGTCCATTGGTTTGTTTCAGCCAATGCAGACGGACACACAAACCCACCAATTATGTACAGTGAGAAAGGTTAATATAAATATAGTGATCTGTGCAGCTTTAAGGTAGATATTGCTATGAAATTGACAGTTATATCACAGTATATATCATTTAACTATTATTCCATGATTGTAGCTACAGTAGCCACTGTACAATAAAAATTACATGGTTTCTAAAATAGATGACATATGCCAAATACAACAGATAGATCTAGTGTGACTGCTAACATAAAATGTCCTCTGCCTACTGTGAGGAAAAGCTAAAGCTTATTTTGAGAAGACTGGCAGTATGTTGCACAGAAAAAGATCAATACCTGTATTGTAATCGTTAAAACCTATGTAAAAACAGGTCTCCCCTTAACCCTAGGATAACACATCTGACCTTGAAGTAGGTTAGAGCCCCTTTTCCTCCTACACACTCACACACACACACACACACACACACACAAACACCCACCACCAGTGGTGGCTGGGGTTTCTGATTCAATTAGTGACTCAGTGGGCTACAGCAGGCAAAAGAGAGCTGTCTGTGGTAACAGAAAGATGGATGATGTAATTCTGAGTGGAGGAGGATCTGGGACTTAAAGGTTGCAAACCTTGTTAATCAGAGATAGATGGATCAGAGTTTGTAGGTTAAGTTCATCTCAGGATTTCCATGTCTCTGAGCGCTGTGCAGGGTTGTTAGTGTGTATGCATGAGGCTGAGAGCAAGCAGAAAGGTTATTTTAGCATTGAGCAGGAATGACTCAGTTCACCTGTCAAAGAATATCACAGCTGGGTGAAAACCCTCAGCATTAGTGAACAAGGACTACAGTGGCCCCAAGGGAGAAACAAGTTCACTGCGGTGTTTGTGTATTAATGTTTTATGGATAGAACGCTATATTAGTTTGGACTGATACACTGTAAAAACTCATACAGTGATTCTGTTGAATCAGGTAATATTTTATCATTAACTTAATGTAAATTGATTTCAAGTTAATTCAACTTAAACTTTTGTTATTTTCAGACAATTTCAGAACTTATATACACAAGTGACTGACTTGAAGTTACTGTATCCTATTACAGAGACTGGAACATGTAATTGGCATTAAAGGAACCGCACTAAGCTGGTTTAAATCCTATCTATCAGATCGATCTCAGTTTGTACATGTTAATGGTGAGTCCGCCGTGCACGCCAAAGTTAGTCACGGAGTTCCACAAGGTTCTGTGCTTGGACCAATTCTATTCACCTCATATATGCTTCCTCTAGACAATATTATTAGGAAACACTCCATAAACTTTCATTGTTATGTGGATGATACCCAATTATATCTATTGATCAAGCCAGATTAAACCAGTTAGCTAAACTTAGCTAGCTAAACAACAAGTATGCCTTACGGACATAAAAACCTGGATGTCCTTCAATGTTAAACTCTGACGAAACTGAAGTTATTGTACTTGTGTGGCACCCCAACAACTCCGAGACACATTATCTAAAGATATAGTTACTCTAGATGGCATTGCCCTGGCCTCCAGCAGCACTGTAAGGAACCTCGGAGTTACCTCCCACATGAAACAAACTTCAAGGACTGCCTTTTTTCACCTACGTAATATTGCAAAAATCAGGCACATCCTGTCTCAAAATGATGCCGAAAAATTAGTGCAAGCATTTGTTACTTCTAGGCTGGACTACTGCAATTCCTTATTATCCGGCTGCCCGAATAAGTCCCTTAAGACTCTCCAGTTGATCCAGAATATTAGCTTCTCTGCACTGGCTCCCTGTAAAATCCAGAATAGAATTTAAAATCCTTCTCCTCACCTACAAAGCTCTTAATGGTCAGGCACCATTGTGCTCCCAGAATGCAGGGTTACTTGTGGTTCCTAGAGTATCCAAAAGTAGAACGAGAGCCAGAGCCTTCAGTTATCAAGCTCCTCTCCTATGGAATCAGGTCCTAGTTTGCTTTCAGGAGGCAGACACCATCTCCACATTTGAGAGTAGGCTTAAGACTTTCCTCTTTGATAAAGCTTATAGTTAGGGCTGGCTTGGGTGAGTCCTGAACCATCCCTTAGTTAGACTGCTATAGGCCTAGACTGCCTGGAGACTTCCCATGATGCACCTCTTTCCTCTCTCCTTCTCTCCCTCTCCATCTGTATGCATTTTTATTCCATTACTGCATGTTACTAACTCGACATCTTCTCTCTCCTGTAGTTCTGTGCCTTCTCGTTTCTCTCGTCTCTCCTTCTGTCGCTTTCAGCAGGTATTTCTGCCTCCGGAGCTGCAGAGTCTGGATCTGTGGTTGTGGGCCACCTGCTGCCCCTGTTTTCCTGCTCGACAACTACTACTACAGTTGTTGTTATTGGCACTGTTATTAATACTGTCATTATTATTCCTATAGCTGTCATTCCTATTATTGTTAGTTTATTAATATTACCTCTCCAAAACCTCTCTCTCTCTCTCTCTCTCTCTCTCTCTCTCTCTCTCTCTCTCTCTCTCTTCCTCTCTCAAACCCTAACACAGCAGTGGCGGACGGTCGCCCACCATTGAGTCTGGTTCTGCCTCTTAAAGGAAGTTTTTTCTTGCCACTGTCGCCAAATGCTTGCTCATGGGGGGATTTGTTGGGTCTCTGTTAATATTATAAAGAGTACGGTCTAGACCTGCTCTATAGGAAAAGTGCAATGAGATAACTTCTGTTATGAATTGGCGCTTTATAAATAATATTGAATTGAATTGAACTGAATTGTATGAGTTGGATGAATGTACTGCTGAGTGCTCACTAAACACATTAAATGAAACATGATTAGCATGCTAATAGACTTCCCAGCATGTATTATTTGAGAGTTAAAACTCTCAAGAGACCCTTCTTTGTGTAGTTTGGAGAAAACATACATGATGGAAACTTGCTGTGTGACTTTAACACATGTTAAGTCAAGCCACGGTTGTTTTTTCTGATAATAATGAAAGCAATGCAAACCACAATGTTAGTGTTGATTTCAGTCCCTACCCAAGGTCAATGAGATCAACCTAATATGGTATCTTTGAACCAGCTTTGATACAAAAGTGGCTTCAATGTTAAAAGGGTTTATTGGGGGAGTTTTTCCTTATCTGAACCAAGGGTCTAAAGGTCAGAGGGTGTCATATACTGGACAGATTGTAAAGCCCCTTAAGGCAAATTTGTGATCTGTGATATAGGGCTATATTGATAAAGTTGACTTGACGTGTCTAAATAGTGGTCAATTGAACTTATTATTAATGGGAATTACGGCTCTTTGAAGGGAGCCCAATTTTATGGCTCCATTCCTTTCTGAGAGCCAGGTCTTTCGGCTCCCAAACGGCTCTTCATTTAGTACCGCTTCTGCTGGTCACTGCCTAAGTTACTTTGTTATTTGTTGCAAGAAATAAATATGTAAGATTCTTCATCTGCAATGCATTGAAATATTCTGGTTATTCTGGTCAAATTGATGGTTAATCAGCTGTCAGACGGGAGCCAGCTCCGATCGTTCACTTAAAGGAGCCGGCTCATAGAGCCAACTCATTCACGGCCGACAAATCAGAATCAGCTTTATTGGCCAGGTATGTGTACACATGCAAGGAATTTGACTCCGGTTTTTCATTACTCTCTATGTACATACGCAGAAATAGACATAAATTTGGCTAAAAACAAGGACAACAAGCTCAACAAGGTAGACAAACATTAAGCTACTATGTGCAATATATATATTTTAAGTACAAAAAATAACAACAGTAACATTTGTAAACAGTAAGACAATTAGTGCAATGGTGCAGAGTGCAAATGGTGCTAAAATAAATATGATTAATGTAACAGGTTGCTTTATATACATGAGGTGGTGGATATGACAGTATGTACAGCGTGTGTAGATTTAAAAAGTGATAATATTTACATAAAACAATGAGATAAATGTACAGGTACAGTGGATGTTTGTGTCACAGGGGTTGTTTTTGGCACTCTGTGACTGATGTTAACTGTTCATCAGATTGGGTAGAAACTGTTCTGGTGTCTGGTTGTTTTGGCGTACAGTGCTCTGTAGCGCCTCAAGAGGGGAGAAGGTGGAACAGGTTGTGACCAAGGTGTGATGGATCTGCAATGATGTTTCCTGACTCTGGATGTGTATAAGTCCTGAATGGGGGGCAGGTCGGCACAGAGGATCTCTTCTGCAGTCCTGACTGTCCGTTGCAGTCTGTTCCTGTCCTGTTTGGTGGCCAGTCCAAACCAGACAGTGATGGATGTGCAGACACCAGACTGGATTATTGCAGAGTAGAACTGGATCAGCAGCTCCTGACAGTTGTGTCGTCTGCAAACTTCGGGAGTTTGACAGACGGGTCTCCTGAGGTGCAGTCATTGGTGTAGAGGGAGAAGAGCAGTGGGGAGGGCACACATCCCTGGGGGGCACCAGTGCTGATTGTCCGGATGCTGGATGCGATGTTCCCCAGCCTCACCAGCAGCCTCTGGTCTGTCAGGTAGGTCAAGTTTTTGATCCACTGACAGGTGGGGGCTGGGACAGTGAGCTGGGTGAGTTTACTGTGAAGGAAGTCTGGGATGATTGTGGTGAACGCCGAGCTGAAGTCCACAAACAGGATCCTTGCGTATGTCCCTGGAGAGTCGAGTTTTTGCAGGATGTATTGCAGTCCCATGTTGACTGCATCATCCATTGACCTGTTTGCCCGGTAGGCAAACTGCAGGGGGTCCTGCATGGGTCCTGTGATGTCCTTCATGTGGGTCAACACAAGTCAAAGGACTACAGACGTCAGGGCGACGGGCCTATAGACATTTAATCATGTGACATCACTAATAACTTAAGGTTATAGAACTTATTTTCTCAAGTTTGTTTAACTTAACCCAGCTGATTTTACATTTTCAGCAGCCTTTAAAGTAATTATTCAACTGAAGGTCAACAACTTACATTGTTAAAGCAGCACAGAACTTGCATTTTTAAGTTGAACCAGCTTAAAATGATTTACAGTGTACTGGCCCAATATGTAATAAATGAATACTGGAAATACAGCTTGATCAACAGTATGATCACTGAGACTTTTCTCACTTTGCAAGGCTAAGAATGTTGAAGGAATGAATCATTTTTCTGTTCTTCATTGTTTTAAGTTGGGTTGGGTTTTATTTGTGTAGCAATGACCATTGGCTCAATTGGTTATAATAACATTTGCATCCACTTTTGTTATATGAATATTAGGAGTTGGTTCACAGAGATGAGTAGTAGGTGGTGCTAATGCTCCAGCCAGGTGCCATATACCATTGTAGAAGAGGGCGCAACAAGTTGACTTTGTTAAAAGAGTGCCAGTCAAACCTCAAAAGGTGGGAAAAATGTAGAAAACATGATGGAAATATGGCAATTATGATTGTTGCATGTATCAGTTTGAGGAAGGATACAATCGCCTTATTGCCCCCCACAGATTTGATATTTTCATCTGACACCATTTTTGTCTCTTCAGTGGACATTTAAAGCAATTACAATGAACTTTCATTTTGTGTTGATTCTGGCGGCCCTGCGGACAAAAGCGGTAGTGTTTCCACCACCTCGTGTCTTAAAGATCTTGATCTGGCTAGCGTTTCCATTTGTTTTGGAAATGAGTGAAAGAAAGATGCAACTTATTTTTAACACTATTTTTCTTTTTTAAACACAGCTGTTTACAGTGATGTCCACTGTGATCAATACCTCCATGGACTGTACACAGCCAAATAAAACAACATATTACATACCTGTCTAGAAGGAAGAGGGCCAATTCAGGATCTGTTTTGAATCCTTTCAAATCCCACAATTCTCTCAATCTGTTCAGTGACTGAAGAACAAAAAGAAATGCTGAAAGGGACAGTGATAGAGCACAGGTGAAAACACAAGTCAGCCTTGGTCGGTCAATTCTTCAGTTCTTTTTCTCTTTGATGATCCTGCCCCAGTATCAGCCAGAACCACAAAATATAACTATAAATAAAATTCTCTGAAGAAAAATCTCTTCATGTTTCCTTTTAACTGGTTAACGTACTACTCATTGCAAACCTTTAAACATAGGCTCTAGAGCAAAAAACATGAGCGGTCAGGCCATGATACAGGTTGGAAACAAGCTGACAGTTTAGCCAGATTAGGTAGCTTTAGTTGATACCGAAAGTGAGCACCCCTGTAATGTCGAAACAAAATGGCAGTTCAGGCTGATTATCAGGCTACCTAAATTAATGTGTTTAATCAACTTACTACACTCAAAATCTAACATTGTAACAGATAAACTTTACACATTACACAGAGGGTGGGAGAAACTGGGGTTTAATAGGGGCCCAGCTGCTCATTTTTGCCCCAGGGCCCGCTAGCAGGTTAATCCAGCCATGAAAGGCACAATTAATAATCCAAATGTAAGCAAAACCCTACCACCAAAATTCAGAGCACAGCACTGGAATCTGATATTACCGCAAAATTGATTGACAGGTTGTATAACAGCAACTAAACAAAAACCATAAAGTACGTGAAAATATCTTAACTTAATCTGGTAAGCAAAATCACAGATTGGATCTGGGGTTGGTTCACATTATAGACTGTAGTGTATGGGTCATACGTGCTGTCATGGATACGTCTGTCTCCACCGTCTGCTAATCATCCACATCTGCTCCCTATCACACTCCTGCTCCCCATCAGCTCCTAATCACAGCCAGCATAAAAAGCCCTGCACTCACCTCAGCAAGTTGTCCGACCTCGTTTGGTGCAAGGACGCCCCATGCAACAATGCAGATCCCCTTCTCCAGCGATCCCCTTCTCCAGCAATCTCCTTCTCCCCAAATCTCCTTCTCCAACGATCTCCATGCCAGCGAGTCTTCCCCATCTCCATACCTGCACACCTGTCTTCCCATAATATAACCTAATAAAGAGCCATCCATCTCCATATCAGTGTCTCCTGCCTGTCTGTCCGTAACAGAAGGTCGGACCAATACCGAAGGACTAGACCAGCACTCCCTTAGTCTCTCTGTCAACTCCCACTTCACCATGCCAAGGGCCAGACCGGCGCCCTTCTTTGATTCGGTGGTGGATGACAATGGCATACTGTGGCTCCATCCATCGACGCTAGACACGCAGACCATAGTGCCAAATCCATACTGGGGCACTGGTTCGAGGTGGTCCATGCAGCCACCAGATTGCACGCCGGACTGCCAATCATCAGCCGACTAACCAGCTACTCTCCTGCACCACTGCCCAGCTGCCTAGCTGCTTGCCTGCACCACCGCTCCGGGTGCTCGCCTGTATCGCCGCCTAGCTGCTTGCCTGTACCACCGCCCAGCGGCTCGCCAGCTCCGCCTCCACTCTGCTCACCTGCTCCACCGCCCAGCGACTCGCCAGCTCCACTGCCGTCTCCAGTCCCAGCGCCGCCCATCACTCCCTGTTGGATCGCAGCAGCCATCACTCCCTGCCTGATTGCAGCAGACAGAACTCCCTCCCGGATGGGAGCAGACAGCACCCCTTACTGCATCGCAGCAGACAGCACCCCTTGCTGGATGGCAGCAGCTCCTCGCTCCCAGACTCTCTGCCGGACCGCAGCAGCTCCTCGCACCCGGACTCTCTGCTGGTTCGCAGCAGCTCCTTGTCCCCAGATTCCCTGCCAGTTCGATCACAGTTGCCTCCTTTCTCGGCTGTATCCCAGCAGCTCCCTGGACTCCCTGCTGGATCGCAGCAATCTCCAGATTCCTTGACACCACTGATCCAGCCCGCTCCTCTACCAATCTTCCTGTCCTGCTGTCCCTTCGCTGGCTTCCTGTCCTGCAGCCCCGTCGCCGGCTTCCTGTCCAGCAGCCCCATCGGCGGCTTCCTGTCCAGCAGCCCCGTCGCCGGCTGCCTGTTCTGCTGCCCCGCTGTCAGCTCCCTGTCTTGCTGCCCCATCGCCGGCTGCCTGTCCTGCTACCCTGTCGCCGGCTCCTGGTCCGGCTGTCCCGCCGCCGGCTCCTGATCTGATTCGACGGCCTCCAGAGGATCTCCGCCTTTGCCGCCGGCCTCCAGAGGATCCTCGTCTTTGCCTTCACCTCCGGTCTCCAGAGCATCCCCGCCTTCGCCTCCGGCCTCCACAGGGTTCCCGCCTTCACTGCCGGCCTCCAGAGGATCCCCGCCTTTGCCTCTAGTCTCCAGAGGATCCCCGCCTTCGCCTCTAGTCTAGATAGGATCCCCGCCTTCGCTGCTGGCCTCCCGAGGGTTCCTGCCTTCGCCTCCGGCCTCCAGAGGACGTTGATCTTTGTCACGGACCTCATACGGTGAGATCCACACAAGGCCAGCCCTCAAGTCGTCCACCCAAGGTCCTCAGCTTTGTGCCAGGCCAGTCTCCGGGTCGTCCACCTGAGGTCCTCAGCTGGTTCAGCTCCCGGGTTGTCCGCTCAAGGGCCTCCGCAACACCCAGGTCCAGGCTCTGGGTCGTCCTACTGAGGCTCCCAGCTCCACACCTGTCCAGGCTTCGGGTCATCCGTCCATGGCTCCCAGCTCCACACCTGTTCAGGCTCAGGGTCGTAAGTCCGAGGCTCCCAGCTCCACCCATAACCAGGCTTCGGGTCATCCGTCCATGGCTCTCAGCTCCACACCTGTCCAGGCTCCGGGTTGTCCACCCGAAGTTCCCAGCTCCGCAGATGCCCAACCCCCAGCCGTCTGCCCGGATCAACCTGCTCCCCGTGGTGGAGGGCGACCATCACGTCAGTGGGGGTTTTCGGCCCTCGGGAGTGCAAGGACTCCCCATGCAACAGTGCATATTCCCTTCTCTAGCGATCTCCTTCTCCAGCGATCTCCATGCCAATGAGTCTTCCCCATCTCCATACCTGCACACCTGTCTTCCCATACTATAACCTAATAAAGAGCCATCCATCTCCATATCGGTGTCTCCTGCCTGTCTGTCCATAACACGCGCATATATGTGCCCAAATGGCACATATATGCACGTATGCCATGGATATATGAAGACCGAAGTGCTTGGAGACTCCAGCAGTGCCCGGGGTATAACAGGCAGGAATCAGTGACATGTTTATCTCTGCATAATCAAACATAATGTTCCCTGTGGCACAATGTCCACTGCTGAACAGTCACCTGTAACCTCTGAGAATGTCAGGACATTCCTGCTACCAAAACAAACTTAAGCATGTGTTTCTCAGCCCAAACCTCTTCTTGAGTCCAGTGCGGGGTTTCAAATAATTTCACTTCATATTTGCTTCATGTGACTCTTCTGTGCATGTCTGCAGGGAAAGTGAATAATTGTGGTGGTGGTGTGATCTGAGGGGCTGAGCTATCCCAGCCTGCTCAGCTATCTCCCTCTGATCTGTTAACGTACTGTAGTGATTTGATGGTTTTTAATGTCGGACAAAACATTCAGAATCGGAGGTTTCCGTAAATCATACATTAACAATATCAAAATGAATCACAAATACATTTAAGCCTTCACAGTCTGTATGAGACAGAATTAGGAAAGGCTACATGAGTGTGAACATGTGTCAGTTTGATTGTTCTGCACATATTGTGGCAATCACCCTGATATTCCTGATGTCACAATCACATCTTCACAGACCTGTCAGAATTCATTCATATTCCTTAAACCACACCTACAATCTTCAGTCATCCAATCACAACCTAGTGTCAGAACCCAGCCCCTTATGAAGTCATGGCCGGTGTGTGTGTGTGCACGCGTGTGTCTACTGTAACTGCTGCAGCCACACAGTGCACTGGCAGTGGAGGCTGCCTGGCTGAATGGAAAAATGTCTCTCAGTCACGGAAATAGACTGAGCTGTCAATCACTCTGCCACCTTCCTGCCTGGAGTGGCTCTGACAGTGACACAAAGGACAATTGGTTTAAAGCATACCCCACCACACACACACACACACACACACACACACACACACACATACATACACGTAAGCCTTTACATGCAGGGATTATTATGATATAAATAATTGTATTGTTCTTCCAATGAATGCTGTAACAAATTCCCTTTATGTACAGATGGACTAAGCTGGTTTGAGACACCATTGGACAGTAAACAGACAAACACTAGAAGGAAATTACAGTTTAACATCATGTCATTACCAATGAAGTAAAAATCCATTAAATGTGGTAGGATGTGGCAGTGCAATTGATACGTTTTGATGTTTGCAATAACATTTAAACATAAAAAATTGCTGTGTTGACCTTTGAACAACATGTTGACACTGGTGTTGATTCAGAGCCTGATGTGGCAGATGATCAGATCAGCAGTGCAGCAGAGCCACAATGTACTTGGCACCACATTTAACAGCAAAAGGGACTCACTGTATGACTTTGGTTGTTGGCATGGTTGTTGCATATGTTCCCATTTTGGACACAATAAGAGCACTTTTTCAAAATCCAGAACTTACTGATGTGTTTAAGCACAGCCAGCTAGCCTCCAGCTAGCATATAAAGACTTCTCAAAACAGGGATAAAGGCTTGTCCTGATTTCCAGAAACCAGGATATGGTGTTTACATGTGCAAAACATAACCCTGATCATAGTGCACATGTAAATGCACTCATGGATCTACAACTGTGATTCTGGGGACATGTGCACACCAGGGGGTACTTCTGCAGTAACTTGAAAAAAACCCCAAAAACTATATATGTCCACATTTGTTTTTAGGAAGAAAATAAACACAAATGTGAGGTTGATCTTTAGTATATTTACTTTCACAATAACTAATAAACTACCACATACTAAAAATCACTGGGTTCAAAATTGGCCCAGTGTGGGTCAATATAGCGCTGACCAATGGGTTGTTTTGACCAAGTGTTAGTGTTATTTTTAATATTATTGCTGGGTTATTGGATTATTAAAATGACCCTTTGTCTTGGGTGGTTTCCAACAAATTGGGTACAGGGTAAAATTAACCAATTATTCACAAGCTACCCAGCAGTATAGAAAGTAATATGTATAAAATATATATAAATAAATTCAAATCAGCCCCACAATTACCAGCTGTAACATTAAAGTGATGTGCCTTTAAAATTAATCAATAATCATAATCCAATAGTATACATCAATCTCAGTATTTCTGCACTGTTGTATTGCTACTTTCACTTTTTTTAAAGATCTGAGTACTTGTTCCACCACTGGTTAGAGACATTTTTGCGTTAGTTGTAAAGTATATTTTTCACAATTTGCTGGATTTTTGAAAGAATGTAATTTTTTCCTTTTTTGTAAACATTTTAGAATCACTTATTAGATAATGATGATCACCTGTGGTAGAAGCATGTAGGAAATGCGTGCAGAATGGGGCGTCGGTACAGTCTTTGACCTTACATTAGACTCAGAAATGTGCTGTTTTGTTTGTTAAAATTGAAAAACGATTGAGCCAAAATGGGGGCAACAGCATCTGTGACCGTGTCGTTGTGATTTGGACTGTTCCACATGTGGGTCAAGGAGCAGAGCCCTGTGAAGGAGATCAGAACAGAACAAGCCACCACAACTCACTCACTGCCGTAGATAGATAGATAGATAGATAGATAGATAGATAGATAGATAGACAGATAGATAGAGATGTCTCTCTCCAGCTGTCACTATCACAATGAAAAAGCAGAAAGTCCAAAAATATAATGTAAGATTATATTTTTGGCATTTCTGCGAGAGAGGATGACATGCAGCAAAGGGCCCAGGCTGGAATCGAATCCGGGCCACAGCGGTAAGGACTCAGCCTTGATACGTGGTGCGCTCTCTACCAGGTGAGCTAATGGGGCATCCTTTTAAAGCAATATTAAAAACAAATCCAGCAAAAGAGTCAAGTAGAAGGTTACGGTCCACTGTGGCCTATGAAACATGCCTCTGATGATGCTCTTTGGAGGAAACCTAGAAAAGCTTTGGTTTTCAGTGAGACAAATATCTTGAGAAGGTGAGGACTGCAAAGCAGAAAAAAGACCTGGTCACTGCTGAATTTTAACTGAAATAAGATTTGAATAGAAAATATGCATTACATGTGTACTCACCTCTGCAGCACCACTGGGTCATAAGGTTAAAACTCTGCAGCGCTTGAGTAACTGTCGTGGTGGTGGAGCTGACAGCAGCTGTAATGTAATGCCACCACCTTCTGGGAACTTTAATGAACTGCACCAGGACTTTCAACATCCAATCTACAGTTTTTATTCATCTATTCTATTTAAGTAAACTTAAAGAGTTTTAGAGTTAACTCTCTGACTGAGATGATATATCTGTAGTTTATGAAACTGACTCAAACAAATATTCATTTGGTCCAAAGGACCATGAAAGAAATTTAAAATAACTAAACTAAACTAAAAGAGGAAAAGGTTAATGTCAATCCATGTTCTACACACCCTGACATTTAAAACTAATTGTTATATTAGTTATATTATCTATTAATATAGATTCATGCACAGACTGACCTTGGATGAAGCCCAGGGGCCCCACATATTCAAGGGCCATGGATTGGTCAGATTGTTTTTTAAATACTTAAATTTGGTGGATTTGTGCAATTTGGGATCTGGTGATGCTATGGGGGACACTCAGATGATCATGTTTATTTTTTTCTGGCATAAATGACAAATGTTTCTAATGAAACAATCCAAGAGGGAAAAATCACTCTTTGACTGAACTGCTCACAATCCATGTCCAGACTCAGGCCATAATCTGTGATGAGGGGTCCTAAGTAGACATTGAAGCTAAATACTGTAGTCTGGGAACCACTGGCGTCGGGGCCTGTGATCACCTTGATCTGCCACTGGTCCCTGGATCCAGGACTGGTCCCTGGATAGATAGAAGGGAAGACAGCAGGTGGAGAGAGGAGATGATTAAATAGTGAAGAACAAACTTTAGTTTTATGGTTACTTGTAACTGAACAAATGATGTCTTGTGCAACATTCAGGGTTTTTTCCTCAGTGTACTATATATATATAAACTTTGTCCTTCACCCTCCGCGGGTGGTCTCATCCTTCGAGCTCGGGTCCTCTACCAGAGGCCTGGGAGCTTGAGGGTTCTGCGATGTCTGGTTGGTTCACCATTACCATTCTGTCAGTCTGGATCTGGAAGTCCCACAGGATCTTGGCTCGGTCATTCTCTACCACCTTTGGAGGTGTTTCCCACTTTGACCTCTGGATATATATATATATATATATATATATATATATATATATATATATATATATATATATATATGGTAATTGGACTGTATTAGTCTTTCTGACAACTACATGTCTCATTCACCCCATTCATACAGCAATGGCAGAACTGCTCATCAAAGTACAGCTTGGGGTTCAGTGCCCAAGGACCGGGATTGAACCGCCGACCTTCCGATTGGTAGACAACCCACTCTACCACTGTACACACAGTCGCCCATTTATATATACATGTACACACACACTCAGTGTCCACTTTATTAGGTACACTGTCTACAGTCTAATGCAATCCAACACTACTCTGCTGCCATAAAGACTACTTTTATTATGCCTATAATGTTTCAGTTTTTAATGTGTGTTTTTTGTTTTGCAGACACTCTCATAGAGGTGTTAATTCAATTACATGTTTTAGCATTGAGGTCATAGTTATTGGTGGTGTTGTACTGGGCCGCATTATATTCAGAGGGGTTGTTAATATTCTGCCCCCTTCATGTGTGTAAATGAGAAGGACAAAACATTTGAAACACCTCTCAATATAATGTAGTCCAGTCCACCACCGATAACTATGACCTCAGTAATAACCATATCATTGAATTCACACATTTCCAACAATGTCAACAAAAACTGAATATTATGAGCTGTATTGGATGCATTATATACAGTATATATATATTCAGATCTGATCGACAAGTGAGTTGGACAGATGAACAGATGAATGAAAGGATGAATTGATGGACAGACAGACCCACTGACAGGAGCCCTTCTTTCTTCTGCTCTTTAATGGAAGGACATAGAGAAGATGACTGGACCAATGAATGGATGAAGAGACAGAAACAAATCAGATAGATGGCAGTTACAAAAATCAGTTCATGGAATCAATAATAAGTCTACTACACATAGAAAAATGACATGATTGTGTTGGTATCTTAGCAACAGGTTAATAATGTGCGTGTGATTTGAGCATTTGCAGGTCAAATTAGATAGCTAGGACAAAATTTGGACAAAATTGGGTTGAAAAGTGAGCGTTCTGCCAGGCGTTATGACGTCACTGCTTCCCAACCCTGGACATTAACAGGCTGACGTCACCAGAAGCTCCACAGACCGCTTCAACATGAAAGATGTCCGAGACACAGTTTCTCAGCAGGAGCATTAAATTAAAATCTAGTTAAAATAGATTACACTTTCTTATAGAACCAAAACTGAATTATGACTATTAAGTGTTATTTCAATTCAAACGTACATTATTCTGACTATTTGAACTTCTCCATTTGTAGCCTACTTGTTATTTACTTTCTGTTCACAATATACCTACTGTACAGTGCTTAGCTTCTATCCACTTCTCCACTCCCACTTCTATCTATTCTTCCATTTTATTAATAGGCATATTTCCTGTGTTGGTTATGTTGCAGCATGTGCATGTGTGTGAGGTACAATATAGAAAAAGTTTCCAGGTAAAAGCAAGTTTAGTTTTAAATGTTCTTTAAAAACCTGTTAGCCGGGACACAATTCCAAATCTAATGGGAGGCTGTTCATGAACCTTTAAAATTAATAAATAAAATGATATACACAATTACTGTAGCTCGACCACACAATGAGATAAATACATTTTAAACTTGACATTAGGTAAATCTAGGTAGGCTGATAGTCCCAGAAGGAAAAGGAGGGAGGGAGGTGTAGTCCCGAATTAAATGTCTGCTGAGGGCCCTGGCTATGGGACACATTCATTTCACAGAAGCCGCAAAAGGTTTTTTTCTTTCTTGTGTAATTCAGGCGTAACGTTGTGAGTCAGTGCTGCGTTTCCATGCAGGCGGGATGCTTTTATTCTGAATAAAACTGTGAGCGGAAGTCAGGGTTTTGTATGAGATGAACCTGCGGACAGTGTGTGGATAATACACGGTCGTGCTCTGCGTTGTCTCCTCTGCCGCACACAGAAGTAAGTTACTGACATCTGATGAGATTTAATTAACTGTCTAGTTACTGTCTTCCAGTAGCGTGACGTAGTTTACGTAGCAGAACCCCCCTTGTGCTGTCGTGCAGACTAGTTGAGCCGTAAGCTAGCTAACTGTGGCTGTCACATTCAAAACCTATTTGCCTTTATACAGAACCTTTATACCAAGTCATGCTAATATTATATGTAGTAATGTCTCTAAACTGTTCCTTTCCCTTAGTGTTTTCATACAAAACGTATGCGTTTGTAAATGTTGACGAAGTAGCTAATGCTAACTTACGTCAGAAGGCCAAGATTAACAGTTTCACAAGTGAAGTTAGTTAAAAGACCATAAGTAATAGTTCTGATTAAATAAAAAAATATACACAGAATTTTTTTAAATGTAAAAGTTGTCTAAATATAGCCATACTAGAACTTGATTTAACTATTAACCTGCGTTAATAATAGGTCTTAAATTGGCAAAATTCTGATTTTAAATCAGGAACCATCTGGTCAAAGAATATGTAAACAAGACTACACATCTGACCAGACATTCAGTTCCAGCTTTTGGTACTTGACAGTTTTGATATTTGGTACTATGGACACATTTTGGACACAGTTGGAACCACTAAAAAAATACAGAGGTTCAATACCCAGCATTAGTCATTATTGATTCATTTCCAAACACATTCAATATCACTGTTTCATATTGTCACGTTAGACGCATGTCTTCAAAGTACAGCACTGGTGCTGGTTGCTCTAGGTGTGTTACATCACACAGTAACGTCAGGATCAAAAATTGACTTTGCACTTTGCAGCAGAGCTTTAGCCTGCACTTGAACTAACAAGCCAATGTAGTCATTCAGGATGTGAAGGCCCTTTTTATCAGTTCATCTCTCACACAGATAACGCCTCAAGGAAATGAATTGTAGTGGGTCACATTTTTCTGCATTGTTATTCAGTTTGTGTTAATTTTCAACAGGCACAGCTTGTCGAACATTCGGCTGCACATTTCCCTGTTTAAAGTTTTATCAGATTGCTAAAGAGATTTAATTATGTAAGGTTTGTAAAACATGGGCCAAGAGTTCACTAACCCTCAGCCCTGCCAACCCACATGGACTGCAACCTTAAAGGCTAATCCATTTTCACATTAACCACATGGAAAATACCTCAGACTGTAGACTAGGCCTTGGAATGAACCCTCTTTATGCTCTGTAAAGAGCAAGGGTTCACTACATCCCTATTTGATTCATTTGGTCTACATGTGCATTTAGCATGTTTGAAAGGTAGAAGAAAAAGCATAAATTAAGATTAAAGAGAATAGTTGTTCAATTTCATCCCTGCTTCTCTGTTATTTATTGTATGGGGTTTAAAAACAGGCTTATATTTCTATTTCTTTTAGATTTGTACTGACACATAGAGGAGGATGTCTGCAATGGTGAAAAATCCTTTTCAGCATATAGTTGAGCCTCTGGACCCCAAGGACCCAAAGCAGCAGTTTTACAATCTTTCCAAACTTGGAGATCCCAGATATGGTAACAGCAATTCTTTACTGAATGCAGATATGAAACCTTTTGTCAGTGTAATTGAATAGTTTATATATGATATATATATATATATATATATATATATATATTCCAGAAAGGTTCACTGTCCATCTGTTCCTCAGACCGTCTGCCATTCTCCATCCGGGTCCTCCTGGAGTCTGCTGTCAGGAACTGTGATGAGTTTCTGGTGAAGCGCTCAGATGTGGAAAGCATCCTCAACTGGAAGCAGACCCAGACTCAAACTGTGGAGGTACCATTCAGACCAGCCCGTGTCATCCTCCAGGACTTCACGTACGTGGACGCTATTCGTTTTCATTAGAATGTCAGTGAGTTGCTCCGTAAGTCTGAGAAAATAACCCTGATGATGCCATACTGATATCATCAGGTAATACTACAAATTTATAACAGAAAGCCTGCGTTACAAACTGGGAATTTGGAGTATGACATGGTCGTTTATCAGGCAGATAAAATTATTAGGCAAAAATGTTGTTTCATTTATTGTTATCGAGATAAATGTGACAGTTAATTGTGATATTGATTTCAGGTGTTATCATTCAGCCCTTTTTCTAGATACCGTACATTGTCCTTAGTTAGTGATAAAGTCTAAATGATGATGATGGTGACTGGTCTCACTCTGACGTGTCTGTAAACTCTCCTTGCAGTGGTGTCCCTGCTGTGGTGGACTTTGCTGCCATGCGTGATGCAGTGATGGAACTAGGCGGTGACCCAGAGAAGATTAATCCCGTTTGCCCTGCTGACCTCGTCATCGATCATTCCATCCAAGTGGACTTTAACAGGAAGTAAGACCAGGTTCATCAAACTCTTTCCACTGTGGCATCACGAGTTCATAGATACTGTATTGTTCTCCATATAGATACAATATGATCATCATCTCAGTTTGCTGAGGCTTTACCAACTGTGTAATACAATGTATCTCTTTCTCTACAATTTAAACACACTGGCTCTTTTTCCTTCAGGTCTGATAGCCTTCAGAAAAACCAGGACTTGGAGTTTGACCGCAACAGAGAGAGATTTCAGTTCTTAAAGGTATGAAGTTTTAACAAACCCAGTGTGAGGTCTTCATGTCTGATATATATAAGTAACTATGAGGAGATTTTTTCTGTCCTTCCCAGTGGGGCTCTAAAGCCTTCAGGAACATGCGAATCATTCCTCCTGGTTCAGGGATCGTTCACCAGGTCAACCTAGAGTACTTAGCTCGAGTGGTGTTTAACTATGATGGGTACTTCTACCCCGATAGCCTGGTGGGCACAGACTCCCACACCACCATGATCGATGGACTGGGAGTGCTGGGCTGGGGTAAGATAATGTCTCGTCTATTTATTATATTCAGCTGTGGGTTATACGTGTAGGTGGAGATTGTAAATAGTGATCACTGAGGAAGAGGTTTCCAGGAAAGAACAAGTAGAAGTCATGCCATCTTAAAACCCAGCATGTCCTGTGTTTACATACATAGAGGCTATTTAGCGAGCAGACATTGGTATCTACTGTACAAAGAATATATAAGCCACTGTTTTCAATAGAAGTCCACATTTTAAAAACCCAGCAGGTCATTTGACAACACCACTACTGTGAGGACATTTCTAAAATCCTTAAAGGAATAGTTAATCATTTTTGGAAATGTGCGTATTTGCTTTCTTTTTGAGAGTGAGATGAGAAGATTGATATCTATCTCACACCTGTCCGTGAAGTACAGAGCTGCAGTCAGGATGTGGTAAATCTAGCTTAGCATAAAGACTGGAAGCAGGGGGATACGGCTAGCCTGGCTCTGCCCAGAGTTCAAAAATACACCTACCAACACCTCTAAAGCTCACTGATTAACATGTTTCTCGTTTAAGAAATGTAAAAATGGGAGTTACATGCCAGCCAGCTAGCTAATAGACATGAGATTGATATCAATCTTCTCGTCTCACTCTCGGAAAGAAAGCTAATTATTTCCCAAAATGTTGAACTAGCCCTTCGTATTCTTCCAGTACAAAAAATATTCCTCCCAGTAGTATGTATCCCATTGTGGGTATTGTTGCAAGTCATTGAGCAGGACTGTATTTTGGCAATATTGGATTTGTACATGATGTTTGCATCAATGTTATGAAGTACCTTGATCTGTCAGCTATTTAATTTGCTGGATTAGCCAGAAACAGGCATTCCTGTCTGCTTATTTTATTCATTAACAGTTTCTCATTTGGCTTTCCAGAAAACATGCTATAAAACAATAATTAATTATATTGCTATGGATATAGCAATATAATTACATATACAGTGATTGAGAAGTTTATCTGTGTCGGTCACTCTTACTGTGTACAGTAAAATTAAGTTTTAACCAGTTTCACAAGATGCAGCTTTATTCCTTTACCACCAGTATAAAGGTGGGAAAGGGAAACCAGAGCTCTTTACTTGTCTGTTCAAAAGACAAAGTAACCAAGGCAGCAAGTTTTGGACCATTATGTTTTTCAAGATTTACTCTGCTTTCATTTATTCTGCTTTCATTTAAACCCTTACTTGAATTGATCATGATTATTGATTATGAAGTTCTAAATAAGATTTGTCATAAAACCTTCAGGTGTTGGTGGAATTGAAGCGGAGGCTGTTATGCTGGGTCAACCAATAAGCATGGTACTGCCTGAAGTGGTGGGATATAAGCTGTGCGGGATCCCAGACAAGCTCATTACCTCCACTGACATTGTCCTCACTGTTACTAAGGTAATTAGAATCAGTTCTACATGCTTAAACCATTTACCAATATAATATTCAAAGTAAAATAATATGAAATAAGAGAATGTTTGATCCTGTTGGAGTAAGCTCTCTGGCAGCATTTCCAAGATGTCCACTTGAGTTATATTTAGCCTTGCTGACATCACAATCTGGCATTGTCCCTTTCCCCTTGTTCTATCAGCACCTCCGTCAGGTGGGTGTTGTGGGGAAGTTTGTGGAGTTTTTTGGCCCAGGTGTTGCTCAGCTGTCCATCGCTGACCGAGCCACCATTGCCAACATGTGCCCAGAGTACGGAGCCACAGCAGCTTTCTTCCCTGTGGACGACGTCAGCATTCAATACCTCAAGCAGACCGGTGAGTGCCAAGCTGTAGAGTATGGAAATAATGATGCGTGGAGGCTTTACTGACATGTCCCCAGCTACTGATATACGTATTAACCTCTGATTGTTTCCTCCAGTACCATTAATGTACACAAGATTTGATTATCTACCGTTTTGGGATTTTTAAAACCAGCTTGCACTTCCTAACTTCGTAACTGCAGTACTGCTACACAGTCAATTTGCATTGTTCAATAACTGACTTGAGATTTGGACTTATTTAATTTATTTAGTATTTATTTATGACACCTCTCTGATTTATCACAAGAAATTCTATTCAAGGTTTGTCTCCATGTTTTTTGTTTTGTTTTTGTTTTTTTGTATTCAGGACGAGAAGCCGAAAAGCTGGCCTACATTACAAAGTACCTGAAGGCAGTGGCCATGTTCAGAGACTACACCAATGTCTCTCAGGATCCAGATTTCACTCAGGTCAGTCTCCACATCATTTAGAAGTTTTAGCAGTTTTAGATTGTTCAGCCTATAAAAGAAAAGCTTGAACGGTTGATTAACAGTTGCTTTTTAAAAGGTAAAATGGTGTATGTATTTGTGTCAAAATCTCAAATCTCAAAATCTCTCTCTCTCTCTCTCTCTCTCTCAGGTTGTAGAGCTGGATCTGACTACAGTGGTTCCATGCTGCAGTGGTCCCAAAAGACCTCAGGACAGAATTTCTGTGTCCGACATGAAAAAAGACTTTGAAACCTGCCTGGGAGCAAAGGTAGGTACCAGTACTTCTCATGTTTACCATGCATCAATTTATGAAGAATCAAGGATTCAAAGGTGTATTTGTCACAGATGCAAACAATATGTGTAGTGAGATGCAATGTGACATGCTCTTAAGGCTGTGCTAAAAGACTAGTGTGAAAAATAAGGATATAAAGGCTCAAGTGCAAAAATAAACATCACATGAATTAAGACAGGAAACCTACGACTGAGGTGGCAAATACAATTTTCTAACCACTTGTCAGAAGGGCTGGGTATCAAATCTCTGACTGAAATGTGTCTGAAGCACATGAAGTATAGAAAACAAAAAAGCTAGCATCAGATGTCTGTTCAGAACTATAAGTAAGCTTGCTTACTTAAATCAAAATATTGCCAATTTTAGACTTTTTTATTTATATGGGTGCTTTCTAATTAGACAACATTTAATATTTGACTTTGAACTATTCAAACTTCTCTTGTTCTTTGTTGCTTCTTTTGTAAAATGAAAAACAAGTGTTTTGTCATGTTTATTTCTCAAAGTAAGATATCGTAAAAAAGCATTGTTTTGGTATCGTTACAAAAACTCAAGTATTGTATTAGCTAGCATCAAAACAATTCAAACAATACCCAGGCCTTTTGCTTTAACTTGTGCCCATGACTCAGGTGCTGTTACTTTCACTTGGTTGAACAAAACAACTCATTTCATTTTGTTTTGTGACATTTTTAGCAAGGGTTCAAGGGTTTCCAAGTGGCCCCCGAGCGTCACAGCACCGCGGTCCCCTTCCAGTTTAATGGAAAAGAGTATACGTTAAGCCATGGCTCAGTGGTCATCGCGGCTATCACCAGCTGCACCAACACCAGCAACCCATCTGTCATGCTTGGAGCAGGTGGGTGTGCAGTACTTCTCTTAATGAGATTTCTGGAATATCATGGGATTTTGAGAGGTGTATCCTAGTCAGGGTGGAGACTGAGGGAAATGTTACCGTCACTTTTCTCCTGACAGTTATTTGACACAATTATTAAAGATAAATGCTCTTCTTCCAGGACTCCTTGCAAAGAAGGCAATAGAGTGTGGCTTGAGTGTGAAGCCGCACATAAAGACCAGCCTGTCGCCTGGCAGTGGAGTGGTCACCTACTACCTAAAGGCGAGTGGTGTTATGGACTACCTCTCTCAGCTGGGGTAAGCTGCTCAAATTCAGTCAGTTGTCTTTATGTATGGATGATCTCGAACACGTTCGTTCAGAAGACAAAGACACATTATGTGTTGAGTGTGAAAGTTCATTCTTTTCTTTGGAAAACAGTCGTTTGAAACACACAAACACTTAAGTCGAGGTCCACTTACTAGCTTATTTCCTTATCTTTCAACTTAAGTCTTTCTCAGCAGATGGAGTTTGCTCTGTTGTCATGGATATAGCTGATTAATACATAGATTACTGTTGGGATTCAGGTAGGGCAGGTTTGGTTATTAGCAGAAATATCAAAGATATTTATGAATATTAATACAATTATTAATAGTATCAAAATTATTATTATGGATTAATAATTACGGGGCACCAATAACCAAACGTGAAAAACAGTCTCAAAGGTGGCTGTCCACCTAAAAATGCTGATATTTAGAGAACTATCTTGCATTAATTATAGTGGACAGTGAAGGGTGAATCCGAGCACCGACTGACGCAACCAGCTGTTATTAAATGCACTGTACTTATAGAGCGCCTTTCTAACTACTCAAAGCGCTTCAACTACATATCACATTCACCCACATTCATACACCCATGGCATCAAAGTAACTAATCATTCACACACATTCACACACAAACTTGGTCCAATTTGGAGCAATTTGGGGTTCAGTGTCTTGCTGGTGTCTTACAACACGTACACACAATAACCACAGGCAACGGCTCCTTAAAAGATACAATAGCGTTTATTTAACCTTAGCAGTGATTAACAATCAGTAATCAACAAACACTACCGTCTAGTCTAAACACAATAAGCATACAACAATCAGCAAGCATATAAGGTGTGTGTGTGTGTGTGATTGTGTCTGCCTCCCGAACCCAAACTGGGACCTGATTCCACAGGAGAGGAGCTTGATAACTGAAGGCTCTGGCTCCCATTCTACTTTTGGAGACTCTAGGAACCACAAGTAACCCTGCATCCTGGGAGCGCAGTGTTCTAGTCGGATAATATGGTATTAGGAGATCTTTAAGATACGATGGTGCCAGACCATTAAGAGCTTTGTAGGTGAGGAGAAGGATTTTAAATTCTATTCTGGATTTCTGGACTAAACTTGATTTAAAAACTCTGAGAATTCAGATAAAAACTCAGAACAAGGACCAGGAGCGCGGTACACTATAACAAATGGAATTGGCTGTCGTGTTTTCCAGGTTGGGTGTGAAAGACTAAGAACAAGGCTTTCGAATGAGTTATAATTTAGTTTAGGTTTAGGGTTGATTAATAGGCTTGAGTCGAAGATGACTGCAACTCCCCCTCCTCGGCCGGTGCCTCGAGGAATATGAGTATTAATATGACTGGGCGGAGTGGATTCATTTAGGCTAACATATTCTTCATGACCCAGCCAAGTTTCAGTAAGACAAAATATGTCAATATGATACTCTGATATTAAATCGTTCACTAGTACAGCTTTAGATGACAGAGATCTGATGTTTAAGAGTCCACACTTAATTCTCCTATTTTGTTGTGCTATTTCAGCATTTTTGTTTAGGTTTTATGTACAGCTCCTCTTCTGTTAACTTTAGGTTTTATTAATTTAAGTGGTCGGGGGGCAGACACCGTCACTAAGGAGTTTTGGGTGGGTAAGCGTGCAGGACTGCAACTCTGCCTCCTGGTCTGAACTCTGAGTTGTCATGGTTTTGGTCCACTTATAAACTCGGCCAGATTTCTGGATATGAGAGCTGCTCCATCCAAAGTGGGATGAATGCCGTCTCTCCTAATCAGACCAGGTCTTCCCCAAAAAGTCCGCCAATTATCTACAAAGCCCACATCGTTTGCTGGACGCCACCTCGACAGCCAGCCAAACATTAGACACACCGAGCAAGAGAGAGCAGGGGAGTGAGAGGAGAGAGAGAAGCCATTGCTAGCTGCTAAGCTAAAGAACGGTAGCTAGCAAAAATAAATAGCATGTAAACTGTGGGATTAGTGAGAAAGTTGTTAAAAGAAGGAGAGAGCTATGAGTGTTTGAGCAGAACTAGTGTACATTTATATTTATAGCAGATAGTTAGTCACTATAATGAAGAATCGAACAAAATTAACTATGATGACCTAGAGCAGCAGAAATACGCTACTAGTAAAACACAAACACCGGTGACCAGAAATGACGCAGTACGCTTACCACAGCACGTCCCGTCCCAGAGATGTTCCACCACTGAGGACCTCCACACACTGTTGCTCGTCCAGCAAGTTAAGACTCTCCTAAGAAAATAAAAGTTGACATGATGTTCCTTCCTGTCGTAATGGGGGTTACAGTGGAAAAAGTGCAGTGTGTATCGCTAGGCTTTATAGACGTGATGTCGTCACATCTGTGCGCCGAGATTTCATGCGCTGTATTGCGCGTCTGGTGTTTAGATTCAACTGTGATCTCGCGTTGGCTTCCACCGGGATCTCACGTCAGTCTTACACCTAGGTGTGAGTTAACGGCTGTGGGGACTTGGCACCGTTCTACTGTCTGTCCTTTGTTTCTCAGTCGAGCCTCTTAGTGAAGGCTTCTGCTTTTCCAGGTAGGCGTGTCTTTGTCTCACACGTGACGAGGCGAGGCCCCACATTACATTTGTTTACACTTTTTACAATAATACGTACTTATATACAACCACCTGTTATCATGTGACAAAAGTTCCATACTGGATGACAACTGAGTCATCTCCATGACAACTGAGCAAACTCCATCAGCTGAGGACGACTGAGAGCCCTGGGAAAAGCTAGTTGTTTTTTTTTTTTTTGGCATAGTACAATAAGCTCTGCAGACAATAGCTTACTGAATATATATCGGTGTTGCCATACATGTCGGCCAATAAGTAACATTAAGTTGCAATGCAGAAATACCAAAGATATGACACCAGTAAATTTTTCAGCAGTAAAATGTTCCACTCAGTTTATATGTTGGTTTGATGTCCAAATTTAAAGGATCAGAAATGTTTGTTATGTATTTATGATTTTTAAAATCTCAACATCTAAATTAGAGTCAGCCTCACAAATCACATATTGCTTTAATTAAACAAATAATTAACATAACTGCACAGTAATGGGTGGACAATATTCATTAAAATCTTCCATCACTGTTTAAGTACATTTATATCACAATATAGCAATACATATATCATGATATATAAAATATTCTGGAAATTCACTTGAGATATGGTTTATAAATAAAACAACTAGATGGGAATGTCTGTTTTGTGTAATCCAGTGAATTAAATACCTGACAAATGTAGGTGCTTCATCACATTGATGCAAAAAATCCTGGAAATCCAATATTACCATAATGCAGTCCTGCTCAGTGATTTACAGCAGTGGCTGAATACACATGGAGATATTAAAGGGATAGCTATCACAGTAGAAACGTTAGAGTAGTGACGGGGGAAGGAAGCTTTCTGAAGCCACTGAATCACTTTGAAGAAACTGTGCTGAAAATAGCTATAGCTCATCATTGATGCAGTGAAAATGGTGGTATTTGCTGGCCTTTCCTTGGTATTGCATTTATATGCAACTATTAAATCAAAGACCATGATGAGAGTCAGACTTTGAGTGGTCTCACTGCTATATATGGTTGCTTTTTTTTTTAGTAACCTTATATTTTCAGTATTTCAGATACTATGCAGTTATACATCAGTTTAATAATGAAAATGTGACATAAGAGAATGTTTAAAAGCTTTATTATAGTAGTTATTATAGTTTCTGTGCTTTATCTGATACTTTAAAATTACAGTAGCTCAAGCTTAAACATATAAGAATTAATTATAATGCAACATACACATTAATGCAGCAGTAATATTAATCCAGAAACATCATACATAATATTAAAACACCACCAGGGACCATTTTACTGCACAATGAGTACTTTTGTTATAATACTATTTTTTACCTTAGTAAGGTTTAGAATGCAGAACTTTTACTCGTAGTAGTATTTTCACAGTGGGGTTGGTATTAGTACTTTTGCTTAAGTAATGGACGTGAACACTTCTTCCACCTCTGGATAGCACACCCACAGCCTGACTGCGCCTGTGTGCTACCAGCTGAGCTGTCCCCTTTTAAAGAAGGTGGCCTTGTGGGTAACCTTTGTGTGTAACAGAGTTTAGCGGGTTTGTGTGTTGTGAAAGTGAGCCTTAGCTGTGGAGTGTGTAGCTGAGCTCAGGTTGCAGTGTGGTTACTGAAAGAAAATAAATAGAACATAAATAAAAACACAGAAAATAAATAAAAAGTCCCTGTTTATGTAATGTTACTACGGCGTCTTCTGCTCTTGGCAGCAGAGTTGTTCCAGACCGTGAACAGCTAGCTAGTTAGCAGCTTCGAATCAGGCTAAAGTCAATTAAAATAGCCTAAAACTGAAGGGCTCCCAAATGTGTTTCAGAGCTGCGGCGCTGGAACCGCGGGTACGAGCGATCGGATGATTGATCACGTTTTCTCTTGTGATATTTTTCCGCCACAGGGAAAAAAAATCACAATGACTAGTAGCTGCTAACTAGCTAACGGCAACACCTTTTCACGCTCTGACCCTGAGCTCTGCTGCGAAGAGCATAAGCTGCCATAGTAACGTTACATAAACAGGGACTTTCTATTTATTTTCTGTGCTAGCAAACACAACACAGCCTTTCACTAACGATTGTCCTGAGCCTGAGCTTGTCTACACATTTTATGGCTGACTAAAGTACTGACACGACCCCTTAGCTGTGACCAGCGGAAACATTAACAACTCATACAGTATATGATGATCTTGCAGCTGCACATTAATTGATATTCGCACAGCCCTACAACAAATATTACAATGTTATTTATTTTGAGGTGCACATTTTGCTGTTTGCTGTCCCTATTTTTTATGTTAAAAAGTGGTTGCCACTGACGGCAACAAAAGGCCAAGAATTGGTTGACAATTTCTCAAAATGGTTGCCAATGACAACCTGGCAACCGTTACTGTCAAGCCCTGGTCATATTGCCCAAGTCCAGTACACAAAGAAGTGGTATTTTTTACTTGTGCCATTTTTTCTGCCCCACATGGCACAATCAACTGGAGTTAGTATGAAGCTCTTTGATAATTGATAATGATAATTTGCAACCTTGTAAACAATCATTTTGTCTTTCTTGTTAGCTTTGAGGTTGTTGGCTACGGTTGCATGACCTGTATAGGCAACAGTGGGCCGCTCCCAGAGGCGGTGGTGGAGGCCATAACTCAGGTACCAAGAGGCTGTTTCCACATCCCTGCTGTATCATTTCATGACTTCAAGCACTCATTAGCTCTTTTTCTTCCTGGTTTATCTTTGGTGGTAGCAGGAATATTGTAGGCACTAAACCTACTTTGTCTCTCTTTATTTTTGTTTGCTTGTACTTTCTCTTGATCTGAAGTATTTTTCCTCTCGCATGTTACAAGCTATGTAGATAAACAGTAATACAACTCAAAATATAAATACAGAGTATTTTCTATCATACTCTTATCATTTGAGGTGTTTACATTTATTTGTGTTTCAGGGAGATCTGGTTGCTGCAGGCGTCCTATCAGGAAACAGAAACTTTGAAGGGAGAGTCCATCCCAACACCAGAGCAAACTACCTGGCTTCTCCACCACTCGTCATTGCCTATGCAATAGCCGGCACAGTGAGGATAGACTTTGAGAAAGAGCCCATTGGTGAGTAGTTATATTTTGAGAGTAACCCAAAGTAGTAAACTTCCATTTATTACTTGTCACACATTGAATAAAACAATACTAGTCATTATGTCAACAGTTAAGCACATAATATGCTGGTTGAAGTTTAATCGCAAAATCTGGTTCAAGGCTCAACCCAGTGGATAAAGCGAGAAGGCATTCATTTTGAGATGTTTGTGCACAATAATGGCTGTACTAAGGCACGTCAGCAAGGAAAAAAATAAATATGCTAAGTTTAAAAGCAGGTTGGTGAAAATGTGGCCAATGACAAGATCGTGATTCGCTCTCATTTTTTTGTGTCACACTGAGCAGGATCAGATTTTGTGCAGGAGAATTGATCTGGAAATTATAGCCTACAGCTTTAAACAGGAACTCCACCTAAAAAGTAGTATAACAAAACACAATGTACAGTTAGTCCTATTACCCTGGTTTGTTTGGTCATGTCTTGTTTGTCTTGTCTGTTTAATGTCTTTATTCTTTATAAATATGCTTATATAAAGAATGATGTGTGTGTATTGTGTAATTCTATATAAATCAAAATAAAAAGAAGTATAAAGCCTGTAGTGCGTGCAGAGGGAGCTGTGTGAAGTCTGATAAATGTCCTCAAGTGATGTCACTTGAGTCAGCATCGGTTGGGGCTGAAGACTACAAGTTTGAAAATGAAACAAATCTGTTGGTGTGGAGTTAGACAGAAGTGAGCTCACCAGACCTCTGTAGCCCGCTGCTCATCTCTGCTGCAGGCTACATTAGCTGCTACTAGCGTAACACACCCTGCATAGAGGAATATTTGGCGCCCCGCAAACAGGTTCTAGCCAGCGGCAAAGGAAAATCACCAGTGCCAAAATGTTGAAGAATGGAGAATTGAGAATAAAAATAGCAATTAAAATCCTCTCCGAATGTATTTTTAATAGCAATTTATCAAACAACTGTTGAACATGCAGAACATAAACTTAAATACGACGACTTTGACTTCCAGCAGTCGCCTTCCCTCTCATCCACAGCTGCTATATTTTACACATGTACAGTATTGTTCAAAATAATAGCAGTACAATGTGACTAACCAGAATAATCAAGGTTTTTAGTATATTTTTTATTGCTACGTGGCAAACAAGTTACCAGTAGGTTCAGTAGATTCTCAGAAAACAAACAAGACCCAGCATTCATGATATGCACGCTCTTAAGGCTGTGCAATTGGGGTATTAGTTGAAAGGGGTGTGTTCAAAAAAATACCAGTGTCTACCTTTGACTGTACAAACTCAAAACTATTTTGTACAAAAAAATTTTTTCTGGGATTTAGCAATCCTGTGAATCACTAAACTAATATTTAGTTGTATGACCACAGTTTTTAAAACTGCTTGACATCTGTGTGGCATGGAGTCAACCAACTTGTGGCACCTCTCAGCTGTTATTCCACTCCATGATTCTTTAACAACATTCCACAATTCATTCACATTTCTTGGTTTTGCTTCAGAAACAGCATTTTTGATATCACCCCACAAGTTCTCAATTGGATTAAGGTCTGGAGATTGGGCTGGCCACTCCATAACATTAATTTTGTTGGTTTGGAACCAAGACTTTGCCCGTTTACTAGTGTGTTTTGGGTCATTGTCTTGTTGAAACAACCATTTCAAGGGCATGTCCTCTTCAGCATAGGGCAACATGACCTCTTCAAGTATTTTAACATATGCAAACTGATCCATGATCCCTGGTATGCGATAAATAGGCCCAACACCATAGTAGGAGAAACATGCCCATATCATGATGCTTGCACCTCCATGCTTCACTGTCTTCACTGTGTACTGTGGCTTGAATTCAGAGTTTGGGGGTCGTCTCACAAACTGCCTGTGGCCCTTGGACCCAAAAAGAACTATTTTGCTCTCATCAGTCCACAAAATGTTCCTCCATTTCTCTTTAGGCCAGTTGATGTGTTCTTTGGCAAATTGTAACCTCTTCTGCACATGCCTTTTTTTTTAACAGAGGGACTTTTGCGGGGATTCTTGAAAATAGATTAGCTTCACACAGACGTCTTCTAACTGTCACAGTACTTACAGGTAACTCCAGACTGTCTTTGATCATCCTGGAGGTGATCATTGGCTGAGCCTTTGCCATTCTGGTTATTCTTCTATCCATTTTGATGGTTGTCTTCCGTTTTCTTCCACGTCTCTCTGGTTTTGCTCTCCATTTTAAGGCATTGGAGATCATTTTAGCTGAACAGCCTATCATTTTTGCACCTCTTTATAGGTTTTCCCCTCTCCAATCAACTTTTTAATCAAAGTACGCTGTTCTTCTGAACAATGTCTTGAACGACCCATTTTCCTCAGCTTTCAAATGCATGTTCAACAAGTGTTGGCTTCATCCTTAAATAGGGGCCACCTGATTCACACCTGTTTCTTCACAAAATTGATGACCTCAGTGATTGAATGCCACACTGCTATTTTTTTGAACACACCCCTTTCAACTAATTCAACTAATACCCCAATTGCACAGCCTTAAGAGCGTGCATATCATGAATGCTGGGTCTCATTTGTTTTCTGAGAATCTACTGAACCTACTGGTAACTTGTTTGCCACGTAGCAATAAAAAATATACTAAAAACCTTGATTATTCTGGTTAGTCACATTGTACTGCTATTATTTTGAACAATACTGTAGCTGCCGCTGGATAAGCCAGCTAAGCTGCAGCTGTTTGACCGAGGGCCGGGCGGAGCTACACACACACACACACACGCGCGCGCAGAGTAGAGGCGGACAGGATGAAGCGTGGCTTCGGCTGCATTCACACAAAATCCGGCAATGTGGCTCCTTCCCGCACAGTTGTGCGGAGGTATGTGGCGGTCCTCAGTGGTGGAAGAAGTAGTCGGATCTTTTAGTAGCAGTAGCAAAGAAGTAAAAGTAGCAATACCACAGTGTAAAAATACTCTGTTACAAGTAAAAGTCCTGCATTCAAAATCTTAAGTAAAAGTATGAAAGTAGATTAACATCAAAATATACTTAAAATACTCATTATGCAGAATTGCCCATTTCAGAATTATATATATTATATCACTGGATTAGTGATGCATTAATGTGTACGTATCACCAATGTTGTAGCTGGTAAAGACAAGGCTAATTTCAACTAATTTTACTTTATATACTGCTGGGTAGCTTAATCCATAATCTGAATATGGAAAGTAACTAGCTAGTAACTAATGTAGTGGAGTAAAATGTACAATATTGGCTTCCAAAATGTAGTGGAGTAGAAGTATAAAGTAGCATAAAATGGAAATACTCAGTAAAGTACAAATACCTCACAAATGTGCTTGAGTAAATGTACATGTTACATTCCACCACTGCAAATGCTACTCATTCTGCCTTTAAGACTAACTAATTCAATCCGATGAATCACTTTATTCGAATTGAGGATTTTGTTCAAGGATTGAATTTATTTTTTGAGGACATCAGAAAATACGACCACATTCTAAGCTTCATTCGAAAATCTCAATAGAAGCTTTAAATGTAAAAAAAAAAAAAAGAAAAAAAAATGAAATGCGGTACAGCCCTACTTTTTGTTTTTCAAATGGTCAGAAATAACAGGAAAATGAAAATGCATAGATTTCTGTCAAATAAGGAAAAAAAGACTCATTGTCTTTACTGTACGCAGACCGATCGTGGTTACTGTCGTGCGTAGTCCCCCAACAAGCCAGTATAGACCCTGCATACCTGAATCTCTCCGACCAAACTGTCGCCAGTCGGGTTGCATTGTGGGTAATGTAGGCGCTGATTTATGACAAGGAGGAAGAATGCATGGAATATAAAAAACACCCACGCTTTCTTAAATTAATTATTAAATAATACCTTATATAAGGTGCTCCACTGCAACTATAAATAACTAAACAATATATAAAGCTCCATTGCTTCACATTGTGTCAAACAAATAACAAAATATATAGAGTGAAGAATAGAAATGAGGAAATCTGCTTTTCTGACTTTCCCTGCTTCTACATCTCTGCTTGCTCTCAATCTCAGCTGTTGCTTCTGCCCTAGCTGGCTCTCCCACAGCAGCATGTTGGCTGCTGCCCTCCTCCTCCGCTACATCTCTCTCTTCATTAGCTACAGCTATCCCTTCCTGGCCCTCTCTTGCTGCTTCATAGTGACGGCCAAAGCAGTTCTTTTCAGCGTAGCCTACTGAATCATTAGAATCAGTTCATTAAAAAGATTTGTTCTCTCCGACTGCGTAGTCTCACTCACTGAACTGAAACATGGCCAGACGATCACTTCCGCTCGCTAACTAGCAAAGTGAACACGGTCGTTCGTGACGTTGGATAAAGATACCGTTTGCAAACTGAAATAGCAGCCTATGCTTATGCATATGTGCTAATATCTGGATTGCAGTCCAAGACCAATGTTGTTGAATCATTGCAGCCAAATGTTAGCAACCTCAATCAGCTGTGCATTTGCTGTCTTGAACACACCCCGTTCCTCCTGCAAACGAATGACTTGAACACTCGTGGGATTTGTTGGGTCTCTGTAAATAATATTATAAAGAGTACAGTCTAGACCTGCTCTATAGGAAAAGTGCAATGAGATAACTTCTGTTATGAACTGGCGCTATATAAATAAAATTGAATTGAACACTCACAGACGGGTCTGTTGTCAATGTGTTTGGGGGGGCTGAGCGAATCACTGTGCGCAGCACTACAATGAAATCAGATTTGACCGATTTTAAATAGTAAAAAAAAAAAGACAGACAGAAAATCAACATGTAGTGGTTAGTGTTGATATTGTGACGCACCTCCACAAATAAATCAATGTATGGGAAATACTGCATGTGGTTGCAGTGCAGTCCTAATGTCAGTTCAAGCACAAGGACTGGACGTTTCAATCCCTTCATTAAGCATGTTTTCTAGGGTCATAACATGGAAATGATAGGGTGGGTTTTGTTGGATGGCAGACGCTTCACAGGGGTCATCAGGTGGGCACCCCCCTTCATAGATAAGCTCACTACATCTCGACCGCGCATCCTGCTGTCCCAGGTGCACCCCCTCCTCGCTTGGCCATCAGAATGTTCTCTCTAGGCCCAGCTCTTCTCCACCTTTCTCCACCACTAATACACACCTTTGCTACAGAGTTGTTGCTTTGTGCCATTTGACCCTGTGCCAAGACCCCCTCGTCCATACTGCACCTTCCCAACAATGTCAGCATGCTTTAGTGCAGCTTTGGCCTGCTGAACTGCCTCACCTGGACACCACTTCCTTCCTGCTGCTGCAATAGTTGGTGCAGTTGCCTGGATAACCTTGTCCCTGGACTCGAGTCATCTCAAGTCTCGCCTTAGTGCACTTGAATTCTTCAATCAGCCCTGAGAGAGGCAGTTCCAGGGCTCCTTTGTTATGCAAGTAGATGTTGCTTAGAGATCTTGGCAGTCCCAGCCACTTTTTAATGAAGGCGCTGACTGTCCTCTCCAGTTTTTCAGCTTGAGTGATGGGGACCTCTCATACAGTCAATGGCCACAACAACCGAGGGAGCAATCCGAACTGTAGACACCAGAGTTTGAGGTTTCCTGGCAGCAAGGTTTTGTCGATGGTCTCAAGGCCCTCAGTGGTTTCTTCTCTCAGCTGCTTGACTTGGTTTGTGTCAGTGAGATTTGCATCGTACCAGGCCCCCAAGCTCTTCACTGGCACTTACAATAGGAATTGGTTTACCATCTACACTGAATTTTGGTCTACCAGCCTTCCCTATAGAACTATAGACTATAGAAATGCACCTACACTTGCTTAGCTTGATCTTCATATGGGTCAATACATCAAGATTTATCATCTGAAGTGGCTGTCTTGACTCTTGATGTTTTGTCACATGTGTTATGTCATCAGGTTACACCTGGGCCACACAGCCCGCATGAGCAGCGTGGCTGCAGGGGTGCCTCATCTAGAGATTCGGCGTTTCGCCTATTTTTTCCCGTATGACCGTGTGGTTCTCAGCAAAAATAGACAGTGAAAATTATCTGTTGATAGTCATATTGACATCATACCAGCAACATTACACCTTTCACTACAGTTTCTGTCAATATCTGAAAACATAACATGTTTCAAATTAAAAGCCCTGCAGCAGTTCAGCGAGGTAGCCATCACGCACAGGTAGAGGTAGGCGGTGTAGCCCAGGAGTTAGCCTTTGTGTTGGAAATAACATTTAATTTGAACTTTTTATGTGTGATTTAAATCTTTTGTTTTCATATTTGTCAGCTTCACAGCCAGAACAACTTTTGAGCTTGAAGCATTTAACAAAGGTAGTTTTCACATTCATATTAATTTCATTTCAAGTTTCACAAGTCCTCTGTCTCCTATGTAGCCATTAACTCTGAAGGCAGAAAGATTTTCCTGAGGGATATCTGGCCCACACGGGAGGAGATCCAAGCTGTGGAGAGAACATTTGTCATCCCATCAATGTTCAAAGAAGTCTACGAGAAGATTGAGGTAGTGTAACCTTTAGTCTGTTGGCAAGAAAACTGGGAAGCAAGCATTTCAGCAGTGTAATGTAGATGTGTGACTGACATGAATCTTTTTGGATCTTACTGTGTTGTATTGTTGCAGAAAGTGAATGCACGTTGGAACTCTCTGGTTGCTCCCTCTGACAAGCTGTATACCTGGGACCCCAAATCAACCTACATCAAGTCACCACCGTTCTTCAAGGGTTTGGTAAATATACAAATCAATCTTCCCAAACTTATGCAACTACTACAATTACTACCACTGCTAACATATGCAAGTCCAAGGCTGCCATTATTAAAATTAAATAATTTAATCTGATTAATGTGCTCATGAGGAATGAGAGCATTCAATTTTTCCTGTTTTAATTTTCATGTTTGGAAATGGGGAACTACCGACCAAATAGATTTGAAATCGAAAACTCCATTGACAAATATTTATCAGTGTATTTCAAAACAAAACACTGCTATAAAAAATATATTTTCACTACATTTTTAGAAAATGTTCATTTTTAAATTAACCCCTTTCTGCAGTGGACCAGAAGTGTGGGAATCAGGAAATGCAAAATTTTAGTTGGTTCACCGTAAAAAACAATAAATTAAGTGCGATTTTATAATTTTTTTTATAAATAATTGTAAATTCAATACTTTATTGATCCCTGAGGGGAAACTCTTTGTTACAGCTGCTCACTATCACATCACACAGGAGATGAAGTACTAATAGAATAGAAATAGACATAATAATAAATAAGTCTGCAAGCAAATCGAAATATGATGTACTATAATACACCTAATCAAAATAAGTACAAGTGGGTATGAAGTATAAAGCTATGTAAGTGTACAGTACAATGTAATAGTATAAGTAAGAGTAGTGCAATCATGTGTACTGTCAAGTTGAGTGTAGCAGATTTAACCAGCTTATTAGGCGGTGGATATTGCACAGCAGTAATATAGTTTAATAAATAGCAACAAACATGGAATAATTAAACTGAGAACAAAAGTATATTGCACAGGAGTAAGAGAATATTGAGAATATTGCACAATATTTCAAGTATTGCAGTGATGTTAATGATTCAATGTCCAGTTGAGTAATATCAGTGCCAGACACTTAGAGGGAGGAGTTAAAGAGTCTGATGGCCACAGGCAGGAATGACTTCCTGTGGCGCTCTGTGGTGCATTTTGGGGGAATGAGTCTTTCGCTGAAGGTGCTCCTTTGTTTGACCAGCACGTCACAGAGCGGGTGGGAGACACTGTCCAAGATGGCGTGTAGTTTGGCCAGCATCCTCCTCTCTGACACCACCGCCAGATAGTCCAGCTCTAACACCACAATGTCACCGGCCTTCCGGATCAGTTTGTTGAGCCTGTTAGCGTCCGCTACCCTCAGCCTGCTGCCCCAGCATGCAACAGCATACAGGACAGCACTGGCCACCACAGACTCATAAAACATCTTCAGCATTGTCCGGCAGATGTTGAAGGACCTCAGCCTCCTCAGAAAATAGAGGCGGCTCTGGCCCTTCCTGTAAACAGCCTGAGTGTTCTTAGCCCAGTCCAGTTTATTGTCCATGTGTACTCCCAGGTACTTGTAATCCTCATCAATGTCCACACTGACCCCCTGGATGGAAACCGGGGTCACTGGTGCCTTCGCCCTTTGTAGGTCCACAACCAGCTCCTTTGACTTTGTCGCATTGAGCTGCAGATGGTTCTGCTCACACCATGAGGCAAAGTTCCCCACCGCAGCCCTGTACTCAGTCTCATCACCACCGCTGATACATCCCACCACAGCAGAGTCATCAGAAAACTTCTGAAGGTGGCAGGACTCTGTGTGGTAGCTGAAGTCTGTGGACAGTCCCCTGGGGGGCCCCAGTGTTGCTGACCACGCTGCCTGACACACAGTGCTGCAGGCGCACGTGCTGTGGTCTGCCAGTCCGGTAGTTGAAAACTAAGGGGGACAGAGCTTGTGCTTTTATCATTATTATTATTATTATTATTATTATTATTATTATAGTCCACAATCCAGGACACGAGGGGGGCATCCACCTGCATCGCTGCCAGCTTCTCACCCAGCAGGGCTGGCCGGATGGTGTTGAAAACACTGGAGATGTCAAAAAACATGATCCTCACCGTGCATGCTGGCTTATCCAGGTGGGTGTAGATGCGGTTCAACAGGAAGATGATGGCGTCCTCAACTCCCAGCCGGGGATGGTAGGCGAACTGAAGGGGGTCTGACCATGGGCCACAGCTGTTCTAGCACCAGTCTCTCCAGGGCCTTCATTATGTGGGAGGTCAATAGTCCTTGGAGCCACTGGGACGCGGCGTCTTCGGCACAGGAACAAGGCAAGATGTCTTCCACAGAACAGGGACCCTTTGAAGACTCAGACTCAGGTTGAAGACATGTTGAAGGACTCCACATAGCTGGGGGGCACAGGCTTTTAGCACCCCGGGGGAGCCTTGTTTGAGAGGCGTTTCATCAGCTGTCCTCTCACCTGGTCAGCAGTCATGCACATAGCAGAGGTTACAGGCAGGAGAGGGGGGGGTCATCAGTCTGGAGAGGGCCGTTAGCCTGAGAGCCAGTTGAGGGGGGAGTAGGACTCTCCCAGGAAGATGGTGGAGGGGGGGAGCAGTGGACTCAGAGGAGTCTGAGGGCAGACAGCAGCTGAGTTAGAGGAGGATGAGCAGGAGCCGGTGTGTCGAATCTGTTAAAGAACAGATTACGTTACGTTCCTGTCCAAGCTGCCTTCAACTCCTCTGCTGCCAGTCGGTCTGAAGCCAGTGATGGTCTTCATGCCGCTCCAGACCTCTCATGCTGTTCTGCTGGAGTCTCCAGCTTCCTCCTGTACTTCTTTTTGGCCTCCCTGATCTTCACCTTCAGGTCAGCCTGGATTGCCCTAATAGTACAAGTATTAAGCATTAAATGGTCATAAATCAGTCGGAAATAGGCCAAAGCAGCTGCTGCAGAAAGGGTGAACAGACTTTCTGTGGGCTAACTACTTGAAAATAAAATAGAAAACTTGACTTTTAAATATGGAGAATTGTGTCCTGATTTGTTGTTTTTATTATAATTTTTCTCCCAGGTCTTTTACTAGGAGGGCTACTTCTCTTTATTACTTTTATTTAATACTAATATTTCTGCTACTACTCGTACCCAGCTGATTTTTCAAACAGTATTGTACCAACATTTTGGTGAGACACTAATATTATTATTATTTTTTGGCCATAGCGTTACTGTATCTCTTATCATGTTGTCTTTATTCAGACCATGAAGCTGCAGCCGCCCAAGTCCATAAATGACGCCTACGTGCTGCTGAACTTGGGAGACTCGGTTACCACAGACCACATTTCTCCTGCAGGGAACATCGCCAGGAACAGCTCTGCAGCACGCTACCTGACCAACAAAGGGTGAGCCACCTCACCACTTTCAACTGTAAAGAAGTGTTAACAGCAGTCTTTTATGCAGGTTTTCTCTCTTGGTTCAGTTTTAAAATTGAGTCTTGTGAGCTTTAAATAGAGTGGAACTATAAGGCAACAACCAGTCATTCTTGAAACTATGAAACGGATATAAACACAACCTAAGAGACAAATCAGACCTCTGTCATAAGATCAATACACATTGATTTAGATTAAAACACTGATTTCAGTAAGTTTAATAATAATGGTTATTGATAATCCACTGGACAAGAAATGTTGGCATCTACTTTGTCATATTCCTTTATCTCCTGCCTGCCTGACATCACAGTTGTGACGTGGTGTGTCAACAAAAGCGGTGAAAAATATATTCATTCATCTAACTAATACAATCAGTCCTCCTCAGAAAACAAGAGAAAGACCTGGGCTGAATGTAACTGGAATGAGCCGTTATCAAAATCTATATCAGATTGACCAGAAAAGCTTTCTGTTTCACAATTGTTGTGTTTTGATAGTTTGACCCCTCGTGACTACAACTCATACGGCTCACGCCGAGGTAACGATGCTGTCATGGCCAGAGGAACGTTTGCCAACATCCGCCTCTTTAACAAGTTCCTCAACAAGCAGGCGCCACAAACCATTCACCTGCCAACTGGAGAAACGGTCAGCATACAACACCTCTCTATAACTTTGTAACAATTATCGTGCAGATGCTGTGCTGTAGGACAGATGCAATTCTTTGATCTCAGCAAAATGCTTTGTTTGTAATGCAAATTGTCTTTGTCTCAGCAAGTAGGGAAACTTATACATGATGCCCCTGCTTAAGCTTCAAGCAAAGACCTCAGTGTTGCCTCACATCATGAAGGCTAGATGGACTGTTAGACATGGGCTAACTCTTGCATATTTCACCCTTTTTGTCCAGCTGGATGTGTTTGATGCTGCAGAGAGATACCAGCAGTCCGGTGTCCCTCTGCTGGTTCTAGCAGGGAAGGAGTACGGCTCAGGCAGCTCCAGAGACTGGGCAGCAAAGGGCCCCTTTCTACTGGTGAGGATCACTTCTTAGTAACCAGGAAAAGAAAATATATTTTCATATTTTGTAAATGATAGTAAGCTAGACTCAGAGTGATGGGTTTTGTTTTTTGACAAACACCCCCCCCTTTGTTTCTCTGCAAACACTCGTTCGCCGGCCGTTAAGACCTATCGCGTCATCTGATCGGCTCTTCTGATCGGCCTTAATAGAGACCACCGATCAAGCTTTTTAGAACCAATATCAGCTAATTAAAAAAACAAACAAACGTTTATGAGCATTCAAGGGCACTTTTGCTCCCAGCTCGGTTCATTTCTGACCCGCACTCTCTCTTTCCCCCCGTCTGTTGTAGAGAATATCGATATATTATTGAGAATTATTATATTTTGATGGAGCGTTTCTATTTTAACCGGCGCAGCTTTTCTAGGCTTTACGGCGCTGGTTTAGTCAGGAAACTCAGAGACCAATTGCATGCGTTGTAATTCATCTCACGTGATGTTACTCAGCCAATCAAATCTGTGCATTCCGATGAGCACACACACACACACAGGGACACATACGAGTCGGAGAAATAATTTCACATAGCGTGCTCTAAAAAGAGAAGAGCTTTTTATTTCAACCCCCCTCAAATCACCTACTGGGTATGATCATGAAACAGATATTAAACTGTAATCTATGTCATTTTAAAAATACAGTCTTAAATGTAGGTGAACCCTGCAAAAATCCTGATAATAAGTGAAAATCAAGGGACCTTTGGAAATTAAAGTAAATATAGTTGTCATTGCGTGACTTAAAGCTGGAGTGCGGTTTACATATAAATGAACGTCTGTTACAGTCGAGCCCTTGTTGCCGGACGAGTTCACGCAATGCTGATTAAGCCCGTCGCTGCCAGGTAAATCTCTGTATTTCGCAGTATACCGGAGTTTTTAAATCTGGTGTTTGTGGGGACATTCCCGCGCTGCGTTTTACGTCAACCAGCTATGATTGGTTTGCCAGAGCTGAAGGGGGGAGCAACCGTAGCGACGGAGTAGGCTACAGCTACCGGGAGTATGATGGAGCCTCTACGTCATAAGCAGTGTTTCTGTAATTACTCTCACTGCCAGAAGGGGGAGACAAAAGTTCTGCACTGCAGGTTTAAGTATAGAACTTCAGTCATGTGATGAGTTGTTTTCACGAGTTGAGATGCAGCTGAAATGAGCTCTGGATAAAGTGAGTGTTTTGAAGGATGAAGAATGAACTTTTTGTTTTTGTTTTTAGGGTATTAAGGCAGTTGTAGCAGAGAGCTATGAGCGGATCCACCGCAGTAACCTGGTTGGGATGGGAGTGATTCCTCTGGAGTATCTTCCAGGAGACACTGCTGACAGCCTGGGACTGACCGGCCGAGAGCGCTACACCATCATCATCCCTGAGCAGCTCACACCCAGGATGATAGTGGACGTGAAGGTTTGTTAAGGACGGTTTCTTGTGGAACGGGGACATCGTTCTACTGTTGAGGTAATGTGATGCTTGATGTTTCTCTCTGCCCTCACAGCTCGACACAGGGAAAACATTCCAAGTGCGGATGAGGTTCGACACCGACGTGGAGCTGGCGTATTTCCACCACGGAGGCATCCTCAACTACATGATCCGCAAGATGTCCGAAAACTAACATGCCAAGTACAGCACAGCTCCAGTCCAACATGACATCACCGTAGTGAGTTCATGTAACGGTTGACAGAAGAATACCATCCAAAAAGAATCCAGTCATTGTCCATGTTTGGTTTAAAGAGCCACTTACAGCGAGCTGGTTTACAGCCAGAAAACACAACATATCAAAATATTCTCATTTTTGAGAAAGCTGCTACTTCTTTTAATTTTATAGCAGACCTGGAGTGAATATATATTAGATGTGAATATTTAGTTAAGATATGCAAGGTAAGATGATGCTCGATTTAAAGATAAAACGTCCGGTCGACCCGATGTCCTCCAGTATTTAATTTTCCTATGATGAACACATTCCTACCTGCTCTCTGTGGGGGTCTATGGTTAAAGGTTTTGTGTCAGGGTTTCAGAGACAGCAGTACTTTTTGAGCGATAAAGATGAACAAGGCAAAGGATTATTCCAGTTTACTACAACTTGGGTCTTATTTTTGTATTTTCTGCCTTTATTTTATCAGTTATGATAGCCTTTAATTGCTAATAACTAGAACTGGATTTAAAAACGTGTGCCTTTATGGTACCAACCGATAAGATTTGATACGATAGTACCAAGTATCGATACTTAAGAAGGTAATCCTGTCAGCCCCAAGTAAGGATTCCCCCAAAACTTGTTTGTGAATGCAGACTGTTTCTAAATGAGTAAAAACTTGTATTTTTAAGGCAAGTTCTTCTGTCAGTACTGAGGAAACAAGGTAGTGAGATTAGCAGAGCAGACGCTCTGACAGAAGAGAAAATGAAACCATCCAAAGTGTGGTTACATTTTACGAGTCAATGACGGCAGTGCTTATTGACAGAAGTGCAAGTTACAGTATTCCACTGATCAACAGGTGGCAGCAATGTGCCAACAAAGGCAGGGAAGAAGAAGCTAGTAGACACTGATGTAAACAATGCATTGGTTTCAAACTTTTAAGAAATATCTGCTTTGCAAATGTTTTATGAGGAAGGAAATGCATTGGACACGTGTGTTAGGCCTCAACGATTCACACAATGTGGCTTGGTGAGAAACACTGTTTACAAGAAAACTCCACAGGGCACCTTTAACCCCTGGTCCCATCTTCATCCACAGCTGGTCTGTTTGACGCAGCCATGCAGAGCTCATGAAGCTGGTGAAGAGTTCTGAACAAGCTAAAAACAAAACCTAACTGGATGAAGCGGTTTAAAGATTTGATTAATTCTTGAAGACTTTGAAGCTGAGACCAAGCAGACCCCCTTCCTTCTAGTGGTACCTTCCAGGCACTGACTCTCTTCACATTTATGTTCATTCTGCTCTTATTTTTCTTTTCCTTGCACATTAATCATAAACAGATAAAGCACTGGACTGATAAGAGTAGTGTCATTAAAGTCCTAACAATGCCCATCCCTAGTTAGAAATAACAAAAAGACCCATGTTGTAATAAACCAGAATCGTTCTTTAATAACCAGGACCATGTTGAGATTCAAAGTTCAGTCTTGACCTTGAACTTTATGTACATGCCAGCATGGACGGCAAGTCCTTTAAGTGCTCAGGAAAAAAAATGGAAAATTGGACATGTCATCAGCTATAAATCATAAAGGAAGAAATGTGACTAGACTGTGAGAGTAGAATACTGTTCAATGGTTACCTTACATCGCACATGGCAGCGTGACAGCATTATTCCCATTTCGACCCACTTCAGTTGTTTTCATTAGATCCACCTCTGTGGTGGCCTTTTCAGGTTGTCAGTTTTATTCACAACCAAATTAATTTTAAATTCATGTTCTCTTTTCTGATTACTGTAAAGAAAACCTGCCTGTTTGTTCTTCCAAACTTAATTTTAATGTTATTGACTGCCTTAATAACTATGTGACTGTCGTAATTAAAAAGGTGTTTGTGTCTTCTTGCTCTTTTATGCTGAAGCTCTGATGATTTTGATTCTGAAAACTGACAAAACCATGTTTTTGTTTAACTGTTCCATGTTCACTACACTCTGAAAAATAAAATAAAATGTGATTATTTTTTTTTGGCGGAGGGGGAAATAGTTTTCCTGTCATTAATTTGCTTTGTCATTCTTAAATTTCTGTTTCTATTTTAATTGTATTTATTTGTAGAAGGTAGTAACATAAATGCATATTGTACCAGTCAACTTGAAGCTCATCTGTAATCCCTTGGCAGTGCTCTAAACTATGAGACTATATTGGAATGCTTTTATTTTTTTAATACACTGGAGAATATGAGCCTTAAAATAGTCCCCACATGCTCTTAAAGACCATAAATAGGCGGTTTGTACACTGCTGTCACTGATCCTGGATTACTTTAAAAGACTTTTGGAGAACAAAGTGAGTTTTTAAGCCGCTGTATCTACAGTACACTTCTTCAAACACTTGTAGGAGAAATGAGAGCTTTGTGGATGGCTGAGTTGTCTCTGTACCTTCATACTGTGAGTGGGAACATTTTCTGTCTAGTCTTCATTTTACCAGCTGGACAGTCCACTGAGCTGGAACACAGTACTGGCAGATTTGTACTGAAATGCTGATAATATGACCGGAATTGTTGTATTTCAGTTACACTAAATACAATATACAACTCAAACAAGCGTGCAGAGTGTGGAGCTTGAACATACACTACCAGAAGTTTGAAAGCCCTCAGGAGGTCCCCTTGAATTTCCCCTGAAGTTCTTATTAATGAAAACACTCTGTGCTATGACAGTATTACATATACTGTACATTGTGAATCCAACACATCACTGAAGCTGCAGTATATATGGATTTTTTTTATTTATTCACAAACTGTTTAACTTCAATTATATTTTCTGTTAGTTTTATCTCACACCATAAAAGTGTAAATTACACTGAATTTTAAAGTACCCCTCCACTCAAAAATGTGTTTTTCTTATGTTTCAGTCCCCTAAAAAGTCAGACCTTGACTTTACTGACTTGTATCTGTGCAAAGTTTGTCATTACAGAAGTGTTTTCACATTCCTCTACTGAAGGGGGAGATGTCTGTTTAGTTCCCTAAAATCAGAGATTCAAACGGACTCCGGGGAAGCTAGATTTGGGACGTCACAAATTCGAAAGCCAATCGCAATGCCACCGGCAAAGAAACCTGAAACCTCCAGCGCAGAGCGGACTTGTCAGTGCTGAGAGCGAGTTTGCACTAAGTCAGCGTAGTGAAAGTTTTGACAGCAAACATGGTAGAGTGTGCAGTTTCTGGATGTAAACCGGACCCTCGAGCTTCCTTCCACTATCTACTAACGTTACGTAATAACAATGTGAACACACTGTAACTTCGTAGCAGATATTATTGTATGTGTCACAACTACTAACGCTGTCAGCCACTGCCAGTTGTAAGCTAGCAAGCTAACAACATAAACAAATAAAAGATGCTAACTACACTTACCATTCTGATACGTCTGCTAGTTGATGATTTTGGTGCACAACAGACTCCTCATCTGGGTCTGACTGAGGCTCAAACATGTACGGCTGAATCTCTCCGATGTTTCCTCTAACTCGAGCCATCTTGAGGCGCACCGCTCTCTCACCATGGATGTATGTCTCTCACCCACATCCATGCTCTCACCGGCACCGGTCAACCTAACACGCAGCGGTGGTGGGCGGGGCATTCAGAGATCCAGAATTCCTCACTGAGGGAGAAAGAGTAGATGTGCTTCCAGCCCATTTTCAGAGTTTTTTTTTAAACTTTTTAAGTGGGATAACCATGTTAAACAAAATATTAATCATAGCAGAGTATGTTTACATACTTTAAAATGTGTCTGAAGGGGAACTTTAAGGTAGATATCAATATTGAAATTTGAGTTTAAAAATCTTGATAAGGACATGCAGTACAGTATCAGCGGAAATTAATTTTTTAACATAAATGCAGCAGTAATATTAATAAACAGTTTGATAAGGATCCCCTAAATAAAAGGTTTAAAGAAATGTGACCAAGATATGTAATGAGCATGACATTTTACATTTTAAAGAAGTCATACATAAAAAAAAAAAACTTGTCAGTGGTCTCTGTGGACACATGTAGTGGCAAAACCATTTTCTTAACTATCTCAAACATATTTTTGGTATTTATGTACAGCAAATTATTGTTACTTATTGACAGACATGTACGCTAATACAGATGTATCTGCGATAAACTATTATCAGCCAATATATCTGCCTGGCTGATTTTTATTTCACGGACAGGTGTATGCTGGAAGTTAGTTATTGTAGTTTGGCTGCTGATTTGACAGCTCACCAACACGGTCAGCTGATTAAGATATTTTTTAAAACACTTATAGTGCACTCAGACCTGAAGCTTTATGAGTGCCGCTGGGTGCTCTGGTCGCTGGCTGCTCGCTGCCATCCCTCGCCAGGGGGCGGGAAACTCCTTCATTGTTAGTATGGAACAAATATTTGCTAGGAACTTCAGTATATAGGGAGACGTTTACAGGGGGGAAGAAAATCAAATCCCCTGCAGTTGGTTGCTGCTTCAGTGTGTCGCTGCTAATTTGCATGAAGTTCAGCTTCACTCAACTTCAACTCGTCGCTCTGGTCGCTGGCATCGCCGCTCGTTGCTGCCACGGCGTCAGACGCCTCTCTTTGCCAGCTCCCACTGAAAATGAATGACTGCCGGCCACTTTTGTAGCTCATGAAGCTTCTGGTGTGAGCGCATGGTAAGAGACAGATTGCTGCAATTTGCATCAAAATTCATTCTTCTTTGAGTCATATATATGCATATAGTGCGACTTGAATCTAAAAATAGTGGAAACAACTTATACCACATTATATGTACATTTTATTATTTCAATACCCCAGGTTGCTAAAATGCCCAGATTCCCAAAAGAAATCCAGAGGACGTGACCCCAGTGTCCTGCTGTCATGGCTGCTCCTTGGAAACACCAAACGGAAACACTGTAGATGTCTTGTGCATCATTTTATACACTTTTCTAAAAAAGCTCAGCCTGACATAGTGCACTGCTCAGAATATGATGAAACAGCTGGAGAAAAAAGTGAGAGCAGATTTCAAACTGAGCACACGCTAAGTCAGTTTTTGCACTAAAAACGTTGTCATTAAACTTCTACGACCACCTGCATAGTAAAAAGAGAAAGTAATCCGACTAAATGGGGGGAGGATGAACTCTGTCTGGCAGGCTCCCACAGTGACAACAGAGATGGATTCCTGACACTATCATCGTCATTACCTCTATGAGAAATGACTGACTGTTTAGGACCCCATTGATTCAGCAGTAGTGGTTCTCTCTCTGTGGTTCATGTTTCACCAGCCGTTTGTGGCTCAGGATGTCACAGTAAAAAGAGACAGAAGGATGGGAAAAGCTAGAGTGGGGGAGGAGTGGAGTTTGACAGAAAAAGCAAGCTGCATGTGTTGCCCACACACATGACCCTGCCAAGGTCCAGCACACCTGCAGCATGTGCACATACTCACACAAAAATACATACACTCTAAAAGCTGAGGGAGCACTGGACTTGCAAATCAGCGCATGGACGGAACTCATTTGAAAACATTTGAATTAGTCAAACCTTTGAAAACCGTAGACATCACTTAACCCTTTAAGTCCGAGTCTAAAAGTTTATAGCCATGCTAGCAGCTCTGAAAGGCTGCTGCCCTCCACACAGTAGATCAATCAAGATCAATATCAGTCTCATGTTTGTACATTAAGTAGAATTAAGAGCTGGAACTATTTCTTGATAAACAACAGATCTCCAGCTATAGTGCAGGTTGCCAGATATGGTCTGTGATGACAACATTTCAGGAAACTGCGCAATGTCCCTGCACCTGACTTGTTCACCAAGAAAAAGTTCCAGCACATGACTTTCTCTACAAGCACAAGATTTCATTTTTAAATTTCTGCTTGTGTACGTGTTAAACAAAAGTAAGCTGTAGGGGTGTTCAGGTGTTTAGCCTTTTTGAACTTTGGAGCCAGGCTAGCTGTTGTCAATTTTAAATATATTAAGTCTAAAAAAATACCATCCTAGGACAGCCAGTGGTCCAGCACAGGGAAGCCTGAGTGAAAAGAGAGGAGAAGGAGAAACTAGGGAGAGAGAGGCACAGTTGTGGGACAAACAGACAAAGGGTTACAGGGATGCAGTGGTTTTCAGAAAGTTTACAATATTCTCGTTGGCAGGACAAATGTGGACTATAAGTACTCGGTTTAATAGATTCATTGAGACTGAGACGAACCCGCTGGTAACAGGTACAAAGTAATCAAAATAAGCAGCTAACTGAAGGTTAAGATGAAAAGATTGGTTTTGAGCTTGGATTTAAAGGCCCCAACAGAGTCACACTGTCTAATGTCAGCAGGGAGGTTATTCCAAGGGAAGGGGGCATGGTGGGAAAAGGCCCTGCAGCCAGCTGACTTCTGTTTAACTCTGGGGACAGACTGCGGGGAGCACGGGATGGGATTTAAGGTTTAAGGAAGTCAGACAGGTATGAAGGGGTGAGTTCATTTACAATTTTGTCAGTCACCACAAGCACCTTAAAGTCTGATCTGACATGGATAGGGAGCCAATGAAGGGAAGCTAAGATTGGTGTGGTATGATCAAATTTTCTAGTTTTAGTTAAGATTTTAGCTGCAGCGTTCTGAACCATTTAAAGCCCTTTTAGTTCAGGCATATGATAGACCTGACGACAGAACATTACAATAATCAAGTCTGGATGAAACAAAACAAAATGTTTATTTGCAAAAGAAAAGTCTGGAGAGAAGCTATTCCTTAATTTGGCATTTATTAAAGCATTGGAGGATCAAAAGCATCTTGTACAAGGATCTTTGCTATTCAGAAAACCACAGTCAGCAAGCTGTAGTCATCATCCTAAAAAAGAATGCTATTCTATGTGATTCTCACAAATCCCTCCTTTTACACCTTTTAAGGTGTAAACTCAATCAAAATGGTGCGACTACACACTACAACCCCCTTCCCTGTCTACCTGCACCCCCTGTAACTCTTCTTCAGGAGCATTTGGTAAGGCAGAGGGTCTTTCTCTTTGGTAAGGGCAGTGGTAATGAGACGGTTGATCAATGCACCTAAGCGGGGGATGCAGCAACAACCACAGCACACTAAAATGGCTGCGAAAAAAGCAATGGAAACAATTAGTGACATGAACAGGGCCTTATATTTACCAAAATAATGATCTTCCCAATTACTAAATGGGTCGTTGATGCCTGAATTTTCAGCCAACTCTTCAGACAGGAAAGTAAGTCCAGCTAGAGCCTTGGTAATGCTTCCATCAAGGGCAGTATTATTGGGAATGAATGTACAGCAGAAGTCCCCAAACATTTTGCAGACTCCGCTCTTTTCTGCCAACAGCATATCTAAAGCCATCCTATTCTGACAGGCCATAAGAGAAGTCGGTCCCAATTGTTCCTCTTAGGTCACAGAGGCCTGGTTGGCGAAAAGGGTGCCACGGTCGACCCCTAGGGTCGGCCATGACAATTAGGGCTTCTCAACTCTTTGGGTCAAGTTCTTAGTTTTATCTTTTAGAGCCCTTACTCTGTGGCTAGAGTGTTCAGCTAATTCAGTTCTAAGCTCCGCTAATGTGCGTGAGGGTGGTGGGGCTGGTACACAATGTGTCAGGTGGTGCCAAATTGCTCCAGCTTTTCCTTTTACCTGGACTGCGTGGGAGGTACACTCAAACACTTCATAAGGTCCTGTCCACCTGGGAACAGTCCACTTTCTCTTATGAACTTTCACTCACACCCAATCCCCTACCTGTACTGCTGGAGTCTCGTTGATGGTTGCTTCGGATTCGGCCAGCTGTACCTGTTTACACAAAACTCGGGTCAAGTTAGTCAGTGCAGTCATGTATTCGTCACAGTGAATCTGCCAGACATCCAGAGGGGGCATATGACCTCCCTCTCTGGGTGGCCCTGGCATTGGCCTACCTGTCAGCAACTCATGGGGTGTCAAGTGTGTCTTGGCCCCTGGGGAGGTTCTCATGGACATAAGCGCCAAAGGCAGTGCATCCACTCAACTGAGCTTTGTGCCAAAGCAGATTTTAGCGATTTTTCTTTTCAGAGTCTGGTTGGCTCTTACCACCAAACCTTGCGACGTGGGATGATACACTGCTCCAAATCTATGTGTTATTCCCAGTGCTTTTTCCACCTCCCCCAGCTGTTTGTTACTGAAATGTGAGCCTTTATCTGAGCGTACACTACGTGGGACCCCATATCTCGGTATTAGCTCATTTTTCAACCATTTTACTACTACATCTGCTGACTCTTTCTTGCATGGTATTGCCTCTACCCACTTGACGAATCTGTCACCATCACCAGCAAGTAACGGTAGCCTTTTGTTCTGTTTTCCACACCCATATCGGTGAAGTCGATTGTGATGTCTTGGAATGGTACTTCTGGTACTGGAAACCTTCCCATTGGGCACTTGTATGCCTGCTTAGGGTTGTGACCATTGCAAGTCTAGCAGTCTGTCACAAAGTTTTCCACTATGGCTGTCATGTGGGGATGCCACCAGCATCCTTCAATGTTCTTCTGTGTTTTCTTCTTGTTCTCATGAGCTGGTCCGTGTGCTTGTTTGAGTAGTAGCTGACAAAGTTTGACTGGAGCCACTATTCTTCCATCATGAGCTCTCCACAGGCCTTCTTTCTTTGTTGCTCCTTTTCGATGCCATTCACTTTGGTCGTATACTCCTGCTTGTTCTTGCATGTCAATGATGTCTTTCTCTGTTCGTTCTGGTAGTTGTTCAATGGTGACAGACATCTGTCTGGGTGTGTATCCTCCCGCCTTCTTGTCTCTAAGTCGGCAGCATCATTTCCTTCAGCTATGCTGGTGTCTAGTTTCTGGTGTCCTTTGCATTTTATCACGGCCACAGCTGCAGGCAGTAGTACTGCTCTTACCAGTTTTTCTAGCTGTGCTCTGTACTTTACTGGAGTGTTGGCTGTAGTCAGGAAGTTCCTTCTGACCCACTGCGGTCCATCCACATGTACAGCTCCATGTCCATAGGCTGAGTCTGTGTAGATGTTCACTCTTTTTCCTTCAGACAACTCCAGGGCTCTTGTTTAGGCCACTATTTCAGCCAGCTGTGCTGAGGCTGGTTGTGGTATGAGATCTTGGTCTATTGTATGCGTCTTTGTGTGTGGATCCTGTTTTACTACAGTATAGGAGACCACATTTCCACTGTCTCCTCTGTAACAGCATCCATCTGTGAATAGGACCACCTCTGGGTTTTGTAGAGGTTCTGTTTCCAGATCCGCTCTGAGTCTTACATCTTTCTCAGCTCTTTCCGCACAGTTATGTGCTTGGCTATTGTCGGTGGCCAGTCCTCTTGCCATGTTCACACCTTCAGTGTGGTATGTGACATGTCGTTGTAGCAGAATGTCTGAAATTTTCGTTTTTCTTGCTGTGGAGAAGGTGAATGCACTTGATCTCAAAAATACCACTACTCCATGATCAGTGTTCACTTTCAATTTGTGGCACATTACTATGTGGCTTGTTTTTGTGATCGCTTTTGCCAATGCTGCCAAGTACCTTGTACATCCTGCTTGCCCTGTTTCTATATTATCCAGTTTGAAGCTGTGGTACATTAGCACTCTTCTTTCTTCCTCCTTTTTCTGGAAAAGCACAGCATTAACTACTCCAGCTTTTTCAGAAACATCAAGATGGAAGGGTTTTGTGTAGTCATGTGATGTCAGAGCAGCAGCTTGTCCCAGTGCTTGTTTCGTGAGGGTGAAAGCCTCTTCAGCTGGTTGGGTCCATGACAAGTTGTCAGTGAGGTTGCGATTTCCCACCTCCACAACCATGTCTCGCAGGGGTTGTGTGAGCTCCACATACGCTGGAACATGGTTACGGCTATACCCTGTCTGGCCTAAAAAGGCTAGCATTTGTTGGACTGTGGCTGGTTTTCCATGTGACAGGATGGATGACTTCTGAGAGGTGATGAGGGTGTGTCCTTCATGAGAGATCTGACGGCCTAAAAACACAACCAATCACCTGCAAATTTGCACTTTGTCTCTCTTGACTTTGTACCCTTGTTCCGCGAGCAAAGTGAGCAAGGAGTGTGTAGTAGTCAGGTAGGCTTCAGCTGTAGGCGCAGTCAAGAGAATGTCGTCTACGTACTACATCTTGGGGTAGAGCCAAGGGTGTGAGGTGTTGTTTTAGTACAGTGTTGAACAGTCCAGGGCTGTCCCGATAGCCTTGTGGTAGTCTGGTGTAAGTATATGTCTGGTCCTTCAAATTGGCCTATAAGCATTCCCGCCACTCTCTGGATTGGAGTCTTCACCCATCCATCAGGATTATGACCCATGGTCCAGAGGAATTGTCCTTTTCTCTCCATTGACCCTCCCTTTTTCATCCCTCCGTTCCACTGTTTTCCATAGGTCACCTGTGGTTCATCTACCAAGGGAGGGGGGTTCGGTGTCCCTGAGCGGGTGGAGGCTAAACTTCCTTTTTCTGAAGCCTGAGTTTTTATTGATGTTCCTCTGGAGGCAGCATGTGATGGTGTGGCTGAAGAGGCACAGTTAGGTTTGCTCCAGGAGGCTCAGAGGTAGAGCTATTGCTCTGATTTAAAGAGAGACCAGCTACAGCTGATGTCAAATCATCCACTCGGTTCATGGAGTGCTCCATGAGCCTAGTCAGTGTTCCAATGGCTCCTGCCACTTCTTTGTGGAAGGCTTTGGCCATTTCATCGTCTGGTGCTTCAATGTCCAGCTGTCCTCCTTTTACAAGCACCACAGGGGCCTGCACTGGTGGAGAGGAGGGTTTCTCAGAGCTGGGAGGTGTATTGTATGGGGGAGGGTCCATTTCCGGTAGGGAGGGGTATAGTTGGCAGGGCGGATCCCCTTTCTCTGGAGGTGCTGATGGGGAAACTGGCAGCACAGTGGTTGTTGCTGAGGCTGCTGCTGACCCATCCTTTTTTTTTTCTTCGCCTTCCCCTGGCTCTTGCCTGCTGCTGTCATTATTGCACAAATGGCTGTGGTGGTCACATCTCTGTCTCTAGCTTTTTCCAGTCTCCTGTATGCCAATTCCCATTTATGGCTTCCTGCCATCTCCCAGTCACAAAGGGCTTCTCTATGATTTGCAGCTGCGGCAGTCACCATGCACATGATCACTTGAGGGGTGGGCATCTCAGCTTCCTGGTTGCTGGTGAGGAGACCTTGTCTCTCCCATTTCTCCCACAACTTGTTTGTCTGTCCCTTGTCTTTTTTACCTATTTTTTCCTCTAGCTTTTGTATCACATGTGCCTTTAACTGGCCCAAACTCATAAGCTGATCTCCCATTATGTTTGTACACATACACCTTGAGGTGTCCTTTTAATATTTTCAAATAGATCATACAACCCAAGCCAATGTAGTTTAAGATTAAAACCATAAACCACACAATCCACAACTTTCCTAACCCTGTTAGTGTCTTCTCACACGTAGCTACACATTCTTCTAATGTCAAAACAACAGGAGGAGGCTAAGATGCGACCGGCTCGTCACTTAATGTTAACACACTATATCTTCGTAAGACATAGTTAGCAAACTACCTAGGAGGCGTGGCACGTCTCCCCAGTCACTCATGTCCATGAGAACAACCCAACATCAACACAGCTTTTTAAAACACAGCAATTTTCAACACACGCAACTATATTTTCTATTAAGATTCACACTATTTCACCATAAAGTCAATTTAAATGTCTTATTATTACTATTCTGTTTAGCTTTATTTCCTTTAATAGTGACACCACCTCAGTCCCAATAGTAATTGTTCGCTTTATTCCCAAAAAACATACTTTAATTTTTTAACCTAGTTGTTTCACATTCATTCCCCTTTTTATGTCTACCTCCCATACATTAATGACACATGCACTCAATATTATTATACACACAAATCCCCAGATAAGTCATTAATGTCTCTCACTCACTCTTAGGGACTCTAACCCTAATTTTTTGGTACTTTGTGATAAAACTCACGGGACTCCAACCCTCAGGGACTCTAACCCTGTTTCTTAGGGACTCTAACCCTAATTTGTTGGTACTTTGTGAGTATAACTCACGGGACTCCAACCCTTAGGGACTCTAACCCTATTTTGGCCTTAGCTTTTGATTCTCCAATTCACCAGTCACTTATTGTTTGTTCAATGTAGTTAGTTATATTATACGATTTAGACTGGAATTTCCTTACCTCCTCCTCACTCACTTTTAATTTGGTATTAGTCAATGCACAGAATTTGGTTGTTAACAACAGGTTTCTGCTTACCTTTTCTTTTAAGGGCCCGGTGAGTGACGAGGAGTCCAGAAACACAGAGCCGGTCCTGTCGGAAAAAACCTCAGCAGTGAACGGCGTCAAATTTTCTCCTTTTCTTCCTCAGCAAATCACGTCGGGGTCACCAAATTTGTCAGCGCGTTTGTTTAGTTGCAAAAGAAAAGTCTGGAGAGAAGCTATTCCTTAATTTGGCATTTATTGAAGCATTGGAGGATCAAAAGCATCTTGTACAAGGATCTTTTCTATTCAGAAAACCACAGTCAGCAAGCTGTTAATCTGTAGTCATCATCCTAAAAAAGAATGCTATTCTTAACATTACACAGAGTTTTAAATGAGAATGTACAAATATCTGATTTCTACAGAGGTGGGGAGGAGCTGTGGTTTAGATTTAGCTCTCCCTTCGGTGGTGCACATGCTGGTCCCAGCCTCTTGGCACACGATTCCACCCTTCGTATGGAGACAGCGCCCTAGTGGAGGAATCCTACACTTCCTCTGTTTGCAAGTTGCTAAAGTCTCTGCTTCGTTCCCCAAAACTGATACTTTTCCTCTCATGGTCATTACAATAGATACTGTCCTCAGTACATGATCTTTCTGATATCCCTGTTTCTTTGTATAAATGTAAGCCTGTTTGCAACAGCTAATCAACTTTTCCCTGCAGTCAGCAAGTCTGTATGCCCTGTGTGTGAGTGTATGTGTGTACAAAAGTTTCAACATGGTATTAATATCAAAGGCAAGCAATCTTCATTTAAGTTTTTGATTCTCACAATACCCAATTATATCTATCGATCAAGCCAGATGAAACTAACCAGTTAGCTAAACTTCAAGCATGCCTTAAGGACATAAAAACCTGGATGACCTGCAACTTTCTGATGTTAAACTCTGACAAAACTGAAGTTATTGTATTTGGTCCCAAACACCTCCGAGACACATTATCTAAAGATATAGTCTTATAGTATACTCTAGATGGCATTGCCCTGGCCGCCAGCAGCACCGTAAGGAACCTCGGAGTTATCTTTGATCAGGATTTATCCTTTTTAGTTCAGTTCTAGTAGTTTAGTTCTGCTTCTCCTGGGCCACACAACCGGTTGCTTGCTTTTGCGAGCCTTCCCACGCCCCCGAACAGGGATAAACTGCATCAACTGCAGAAGAGGCTAGGCTAGTTCTATCACTAACAGGCTTGCTATCAGGCCTCTGGCTGAAGCTATCTGGGGTGCCCGTAACATCTAAGGTAACGTTAGCTGAGTTAGCATGTTACCATGTTAATGTTTAATTTGTAATGTTTACTTAGCATGTTATCATACTATTGTACAGCATGACAACCATAGTTTACATGTTTACATTCCAATGTGTAAGATGCTATTGTTGTCTGTCATTATTTTTAGATGTATACTGTTTGTACAAGTCAACATTTTTAACCTGTTGGTGGTACTAGAAGAAAAGTAAAAATAAGATCATAAACGTATTTAGGATTCGTCCTCTTGGGATCATGAATATCTGTAGCAAACTTCATGGCAATCCAGTTGCTGAGATATTCACTCTGGAACAAATTGTTGGACAGCAATCAATGCTGCTAGTATAACTAAAAATAACAGTAATAGATCAAATTGTGGCTGATTTTGGCTAAAATCTAGAGCCACATCATGCCATACCCAACAGACACCCATGATAAACTTCTACACAGTAAAATAAATAAATTGCCACAATGATAACAGTTCTATGCATAATTTATTCAATAAAACTCAAATCATTCATTTTAGCGCTATTTGATACATCAGTTAACATAATGGAGGTTTTTCACTTTTTCAGCATTAACAGACACAGATTATATAATTATCATCCACTTCTAGTAATTAATCATTTAAATGCATGTGTAAATAAAGTATTAGTGTTGTTTTTCAGTCACCCCTGAGTACTTCACTTGGTAAAATACAGTACAGTCTGTAAGTCTAACATTCACATACTGAACACTGCTTAAACATTGATCGATTCAAGTCTAGCATCCACAGTCTAGAAGGGTGGGGGGACAAGATTTGTTTCAACGATGGTTCTTCTCAGTGACAGTGAGTGACAGAAATGTCTATTGAGGTAGAAACATCGCTTCATCATTGCATGCATCGTTATCTGAAGAATCTGACTATTCATTAGAAAGCACAACCTAAACCTGAAATGGGCTGAAAAAATACAGTACTATACCTTAAAGGAACATTCTGAGGAGCTTTAAAGTGCCCCATAACAGCATGATTATCACAACCTCTCAATATGGTCCTTGCTATATATTCCAATGTTGTACATAATTACAACTCAGCTTCCATCTCTAATCATTTTCTCTTGTGCAAGTAAATGCATCGAAACACAAGTAAATGTGCAGATATGAGTAGTACATATACAGTGGTAATCATAAAATTTCTGAAATTAGCATGACATGAGTTAAACATGAGTTATCAACATGTAAATGTGACGTATGAGGAAGAGCTTACAATTAATAATGTTACTCCCTCTGAGACTGTTTGACAGGACAAAATCACCAAAGACATGACAGAATAACATGAAGACACAGAGAAAACACACGTTCTCTCAATTAATCTTCATCTGAGCACTGACAATCATGGTCCATTTTCAGTGTGTAAATTAACTCAGAACAAAGGAATTCTTTTTTCTAATTCTCTATTGAAATCCTATTTCCTTGAGTGTCTTATTCATGGACATTTCAGCAGGTGGGTTCTTGAACACAGCCCTTCTGAATAAAGGTTGGACCCACCACATAGATTTTTTGTTGAAGACAGAAAACACACAGTACTGAATAGAACTGATCCTGCAACTTAATGTGACCCAGCAGAAATGAAAATGAAAACACTCTGTTCTCCCTGGACACTGCGGATCTACTTGAAACACATGACAAACATGGATGAAGACAATGGGGACAGTCATGGAGAAAAAAAAGAGAATTTCTTAATAAATTGGAAAACAACCAAACAGGAACCTGGCCCAAGTCGGAACCTTTATGCAACAAAATGGGGCCTGACAGGTTTGGGTTGGGTAGCAGAATTCTAGAAAAACAGACGTCCACGTGGGTATTTCAACAAAGGGTGATAGCTAACTTTTGTGCAGGCAGGATATGATCCTACAGCGCAGAAATAATTGCTTAATTGCTAGCAATAAGGTTAAACCTTGCTGCATGTTAAAAGTCTAATAAAGAGATGGTAGTTTCTTCGGTAATGTTAATGATAATCAACATGGTAAATTCTAGTCCCACTTTGTGCCTCTCATTATATTCAAGTCACACTCCTAAGCATTCGTTTTTCTGAAATAATAAATACCCAATGATCTTTGAAGACCCAGACGGTCCTTAAACATTCAATGTTGTTCTGAAAATAGTTCAAGTCTCCTCAATCACTTTTCTGTCCATCTGGATGAAAAAATATTCCACCCACTGCACAAACATTTATAACCCGTTTCCTTTCCTGCATCTCTATGAAATAATAAAAAGTAACACTGATTTAGGCTAATAAAACTTTGTTTTTTTTGGTTTACGTTGTACAAATTCAGCAAGGACATTTCTGACATTTCTTTGTTTGGATGAGGAGATAAAGGTGCAACTTGGGAAACTGGATTGAAGATTTTTTTATGGAGCTGTGGACAAAATAGTTATTTTTCCAGTTGGTTGAAAGACTACGTATCCCGCAAAGTCCCAAAAGATTATATTTTTTATTATCATGTGCGTTCAAGATTTAAAAAAAGTCTTTTTGAGGGGGACATCAGGGTACATTCATGTACAAGAGTCATTGAGGGAAGAGTCATTCTAGAAATACCTTCAGAACAGCGGTACAGGCTGTTAAATGACCCTCTGAGTTATTCAAAGATTGCTGGGTATATATTTTTCAGAAATAGTTTCAGACTCTTAGCCCTTCAACTCGAATGTAATCATAATACATGAAAGGTACAAAATGCTAGGTGGACTACTAACCTGATCTATCTGTCAAGTGCAAATCTATCCAGGAAGTTCCTGATGATGTAGTACGACTACAATATTATCATTATTTTACTTTTCCAAACTATGGCTTTTGCTCTGAGAGGTTGCTGTACATCACGACATGAAAAGCCTCCGTGAAAAGCAGCCTCTGGTTTTATCGTCCTCATTTAATCTGTGTTCACAATGCAGGCTTTTAAACTGGAATCTTTTTTAAATGAGATTTTACTAACATGAGCTGTCAGCAAATGCATGTACAGAATGCGTACCCATTCCATGTGCTCCAGAAAAACCCAGTAAGCTTTTCACACTGATTAGAAAACATCACATTTACATCACATTTAATCTGAACTAGAGCACTTTAAACAGTGTGAACATAATCTATGGGGAACTAGTCATCAGTGTAATGAAAACAATACATACAGCAGATGTATTCACTGCCCTATGAATACATTTCACATTTAAATAACCCCACAGAACATGTCCGCAGGACATCATTTTATGCTTCAGAAAAGTTGCACGTCCTTTGAGGTTAAAAAGCGAGCATGGCTTCTTAATGACAGAGCCAGTTTGACCGACCCCCTGAAAGCGTTTTACTGAACGACTGATATGAGCTCTCAGCTATTTCTGTTGCGTCGTCAAGGCCACCACACTTCCTGCTGCAAGGATCACTTGGAAAGAGAGGAAATGAGATTGCGTGTGAGCATTTATGTAAGTCAGAGTAAGAGAAGGTATGGGTAACAAAGGTCAGAAAAAAGGATTAATTCCATGTGAAACAATGGGTTCAACTGCAACCATGGCATAGAAAGATACAGTTTACGGTCAGAGGAAGGGGAAGTGCAACAGAAGGAACTACGTGACAATAGACAACACATCAGCAACTTCTGTAAAGGGTCATGCTGACATTTAAGCCACATTACCCAAATGTTATACGGAACATGTGTTCTCCTGGGTACCAACACCTTTCCTCTGTCCTCAAGTGTACAGGTTGTAATTATTCCCACTGCTCAGACATCCTGTTGGAACATGCTGGAGCAGCTCAGGGGAAAGAACTGGCAAGGTCTTTCAATATTCACTCAACCAGACAGCCACCCTGTGGTGAGCTCAGAATATAATCCATTCAGCTCCCGTTGTCCCCAATTTCCCCTTGTGAAAGCTTGACAAACGCTCTCAAAGGGGTTGGAACATATGAGGAAATCAGAAGGGAAATATTGTTTTACTTGTGCGCTTCTCTTTGTGGCATGGCTCTGTATGCATGTGCAAATATTCCTTCACAGTTTGGATGATAAAAAAAATTTGTCTTTGTGATCAGTGACATTTTAGGTGTTTCTTGGGGTGTTCCTTTGCTAGCTGGTCTCTCTGGGGTCCGTAGATGCAGTTTGCATGCCAGGAAAACCACACAATGATGGAGACGATGGTGGTCTGGAGGAAGAGCATCACCCCGTAGGTGGAAGCTATGGTAGGTCCAGGTAGGTGGGAGAGGGTGGCAGAGGGCAGCAGCAGACTCGGGCTGAGCAGGATTGCCCTCACCTCAGCCTTGATCATGTGGAGTTCGTCGAGGATGGACAAAAATGTGCAACAGTGGAACCACTGGTGGCTGTGCCCCCAGATGTCAAAGCGACCCGGGGCGAGCCGCTCTGGGAACTTGCTGATGTTGAAGACGGCTGATACCAGCAGCCAGAGGCAGTGGCGATAGAAGAAGCTGGAGGTGGAAGTGGAAGCAACGAAGGAGGAGGAGGTGGTGGAATAAGGTGATCTGGTGAGGAGGCGGTAGAAGACCGGTGTGGAAGAGATGATGAACGGGAGGAGGAAAACAAAGGTTCGGATGATGTATCGATGCTGCCTCCACCTCTGGCGAGTATTGCAGCAAGATAAGACGCAAATGATTGCTACAACACATGCGCACGGGATATAGAAGGTCTCAAAGAACACACTGAACTCTGGAATTGCATAGGATGATGTAAAAGCCCCTGCAGCGTCATCTTTCAAGTCCATATGGGAGCCATTGTGGCCTCCTGTCTCCACTATCCCTGCCCGAGGGTGGATATAGTAGTAGTACGCCAACGATGAGCCAACCGTGTAGGAGCTGATAGTCCCGTAGTCCACGAAGAAGCAGACTTCTCTTACCACCAGAGACATTGAGTTGAGCAGGTGGGCCATGCTGCTAGCCATTAGGAGACAGAACACCCCAATAAAGTAGTTCCACAACGGATAGAAGAACGGGGCGTCACCAGGTGGTGCACCTTCCCAACCAAACACCTCCACAAAATAGTATGAAAAAATGAAAACTGCGAGGAAGTGTGTCCAGAAGTTGCCTGTTTCATTGGTGGGCCTGAATGCTGATAGTAAGCAATCCCTCAGGCTGTAGTTTGGGAAGCGGTAGCCAGTCAGGATGAAGTTTTCTATGACCCGAGGCGGCACGTCCGTATGCCTCAGAAGAGGTAGCTGCTGACCGCAGTTCAGAAGCATAGTGGCGACAGTTTATGTTGCTGACAGCTAAAAATGTCGATTTGGATCTGACTTTTCCTGCAAAGCACTTCAGTTTTTATTGCTTGGCTGTTGACTTTATTGCTGACCACAGCATAATTAGTGATCACCACCATACAATCTCTTGCTGAGTAGATAAGGCATCTGCAGGCTGCTCCGGCTAGAAACTGCCTTTCAGCCCTGCTCTTCTTTGGACCTTTGATCCCGGCTCCATTGCAGGCCTCATGAGCTGTACGCTAATCCAAAGAGCAGAGCTGGTGCAGAGTCCGGCAGTACACTGAGAGAAAATGGCAGGGAGAGTGTAGTATTCAGCAGCCTCAGGCCACCCGCTTGGTTAGTTTTTCCTTTTGATTTCCTCTTGACCCCAGAGCGTTACAAAAGGTCAGCAAAAGATCCAGCACAATGTTTTTCATGCAGTTTATCTTGTTCCCCTTTTTTGCATAGGACATGGTCGGCATGGATGAGTCTCTTTGTTCAGTCATATGCACATTCAGGTGTCTTGTTATGCATAGTTCTGCAGTAGCAAATAATAATGAAGGTCACTTGTTACTGTGTTACAAGGTTGAACAGGACGTTAGTTACTGTCTAATGTGTCCATACAGCAGAGATGTCCTGAAGACAGGCCATTAAGCTCTGTGGTATGTAGGTCATGCTGGCGTTGAGCACTATATCAGGCTACAGCAGGCTTCTATTCCCGCTGTTGTTCCTGGTCCATCACGTCCGGCTTTCAGTTCATTCAGCTCCCATTCCGTTGCAATGCAGGGCGCTGCAGAGAAGAGTAAATCCCCCGGATCTTCGGCAGAGAAAAACGTTGTGTATGCCGGTGCTCAGTCCTTTAACGCAAGGTCACGTATAAAACTGCTATTTTATAACAACATAACATAGCTATTACAACATATATTTCGCTTCTAAAAGCTGGTGCACTGCCGTGAGTCTTCAGCCCTGTGAGGCTGGAGCCGGCATTTCGGCAAAACACTGAGGTGACCAGCAGACTGTTTGACAGGTACCAGCGTCAAGTTACACACGCACACATACCGGCTTCCGGTTGTGAGTTTCAAAATACAACTCAGAGGTTGTGACGTAACACTGTTTAGAGGTCATACTGCTAGTTTCCAGTTACCTATTAGCTAAATGGACGTGATTGGTAGCTGTTATTTTCACTAGACTCTTACATCAAATTCAAATTTGCTTTACTGGCATGACCATATAATTCCCTGCAGTATTGCCAAAGCAAAATGTACGTTTCTACAATGGAAATGTAATAACTCAGGATGTAAGAAAAAATACACTATAATTACTACACACACACACACACACACACTACAATGAGCAACAAATAAAAAGGAAAACCAAATGTAGACAAATTAGTAAAAAATAAAGAATAAAAATATACACATGGATATCTAACTAAGGAAGGGATCTCTGTCTGTCTGTACGTATGTTTGTCCTTAAGTTTTCTTGACAACTGTTCATCCGGTCTCTTCACACCACCACTTCACGCGGGTGTCTTGCTGAGGACCCGAGGGAGCGCAGGGTCGATTTTGGTGCAGTTTGGCCGGATGGTGGCACTATTACAACAAACTTTACATTATGGCCTGTAACTCTTGAACCGTAAGTTTCAGAAACAAAACCTTTCCTGGATTCTGTGGGTCCGCGTTCGGGGCAGGCTGATTGCTTGGCCCCCCCGGAAGTGCTGACTGCAGCGTTGTCGAGAACCGCTCACCCTATCGACTTCACACTCGACACTGCACTCCTGCGGGTCCTCAGCAATACACCCAACAAGTGTGAAGTGTGATATGCGGAGCGCAGTCACACACACACATACAGACAGACTGATTCCTTTGTTTAATGTGAGATGGAAGGAGTCGCTGTCTGCATGTCCTTCAATTTTCTCCACAACCTCATCCGATCGACTTCACACTTGGCGGGTGTATTACCGCCAACTGCTCGTCCGAAGGAGTTACCGATGCTCATTCACACACACACACACACACACACACACACACACACACACACACACACACACACACGGCACAGCCTTTGGGTGCAATTTGGGGTTCAGTATCTTGCTCAGGACACTTCCACCCACTCTACCTCCAAGCCACAGCCCCCCCATGATGTTGTACTATGTTACACAGTGTATACAGTAAAGTAATGTCCAAACGTTTACTGTCTGCTTTTCTTGCATTCTGAATTATTACACTTACATTGTAAACATGCTTTGGAAATACTGTGCTTAATTATGGTCAGACCACTAAAGCAAATTTAAATTTGGAAAGAAAGAAAACCTGACCCTTTTATTGTGAAGGCAAAGTGACCTCGTTTCCGGCCTTGTCTTGTGGCAACTCAACGGAGAGTCGAACTACTTCAAAGCTTTGATTCTTCTGCGTTTTTCTTTCCTCGTATTTTTGCGGGTTTGACACGCATATTGAAGAACGACATGAGGAAAAGCGTGCCAGTTAGCGGCCTTCCCGTTATCTGCTTAAAATGCTCACTCCGTCCCTGTTGAGTAATCCGGCTCTGTGTGCACCCCCTGTGTGTGTTAACTAGCTAGGGGGTCCTGGGGCACCACACAGACATCTATGTTGGCTGTTTCCAAACTCCCCTGAGGAATAAGAAGCAGCCCCCCCCCCAGTGGGAAGCAGACTGGGAGAGAGCTGCATGTCTCTTTAATTAGTGATTGACAGGCACTGAGGATCTGATGGATGTGGAGCTAGTTATTATGACATAATGGACATGGATGGCTGGATAGATTTACATTACAGACCCTCAGAAAGACTCCACTTGAATCCACTTTATGAATAATTCATCCTGCTCTCTTCTGTAATAATATCCATGGCTTTACATTGCTCATGCACGTGTTGCCCCACACTTCCACACAGTAGCTGAAATATGGCAAAATAAGTGAACAGTACAGAATTCGCATTGCTTTATAATCTAACACTGCTTTGTTCAGAACAGGAACATTAGACAGCTTTGTTATTACATGTGCTATATGAGATTTCCATGTCAGTTTGTCATCCATTATCACAGCCAAACACTCTTTCAGTATAAACTTCATCTATAGACAGTGAAACTTTCTCATCCTTTTTTTGATTAGCAAATTCTTTGGGTCCCCCTTAAGACTCCTGGGTGTCTCTCTACACTTTTCAGTGTTGCTTCTGTCTTCAGCACTTTGACCTACTAACACAATTGTGAAAAGCCTGGTCTTTCTTTGATGTGCGGGAGCCATGAGTTAAGTTAAGACTTGTCACAGCCGCAACAAATATGCAACAAGTCAGTCACTTGACTGGTCATGTTTTGCAGCGGGGAAAAGAAACAAATTCATGTCCTCCAGCCATAAAAACAATGAACATCTTCTCTTTTTTTATTTAATGACAGTAGCACATTTTCTTTCTCTTCATTTTTGCCTGTTTGTGTCTGCGGCGCTGGGCGGCTGCCTTCCTCTCCCTGAAGGTCAGGTGTGGTGACTCCAGGGAAGATCGCGTGTGCTGATCAGGCCGGACACTGGAGCTAACGACCACTTCCGGGTGCTGGACATTTGCTAAAGGCTTGTACAGGAGATGGAAGATAAAGCCATTGGAATACCTGGGATGCAATGACACACGGAAAAAAGAAAAAGCAGTACAGAATTAAATGATTAAAATGTAGATATGAATATAGATCAATCAAAACTTTTTATAACTGAGAGCATTCATGGACTGAGAACTGCAGTGCTGCAATAACATGCAGCACAGTCAGAACATGCCCAAGTTAACAGGAACTGTTCCAGCTGATGAGTCATTGAGTTTATATCATGGTAGACTTCCAATATATTTCATTCGTTGGATACATTTCTTACTACCAGTGCCTGGATTGGAATGAAAAAGATGTGGATACACTAAACCAGAAGCTGCATGACATTCTGCTTTTAGAGGTAGACAATCCACAGCTGTTTTTGAAGCATTTCCGAAGCATTTTCAACATCTTTCTCTTGTCTGTCTAATGGAATATGGTTCCAGTTTAACAAATGTGTCAGTCCACACGGACTCTGAGGTGTACAACTTCCCACGGATTTTTAATACTGGCAGACCTGGACTGGCCATCGGGAGCACCAGGAGGCCTGCCGAGCTGGTTGGCCTGGAGTGTCAGGCCAGTGTTAAAGATGCTGAATGAAATGGGTAAATCAAAGAGACAACAACACAGGGCTGCTACAGTCCCTCAGAACTGTATACCGTCAGCCCCCACGCCTGCTTTTAACCTGATGGTGTGATCTCTGTCATCACACGCGATCAGTTGCATGCACATACACATCAACGCAACGTTCAGTCAGTGCGTGGAGTGCGCGTGTGAAGAAAAAATGGACAGCAGACGAAAGAGAGAGAGAAAGAGAAAAAGAAGAGCTGAGAGGGAGCGCATTAAAAGGAGAAAAAACTTAAGAAAGAAAGAAATACTCTTTTCTGTCAGGATTGAACAGATGGACGCTTTAGTAGCAGGGAATTCCAAGACATGACAATTTTGGTGTTGTGGCCACAGTAGAAATTGCAGCTGACTCGACCCCTTTGGTCTCAAAAAGAGTTTTTGCAATATACATCTTTTACAACATAAACAACTGTATTCGGTTGGTTTGCTTTCAGTAGCATTTTGATTGAATCCAAATCCAGTAAAAAATACACTCATATTTGAATCCTCTTGAATCAATTGAACCTAATTTGGTCCAGATTTCACTAAAGTTAAAAATAACTAAATACCAAAGCTTAACATACCCAGGTATTTTGGCAAAAGAAATCCAGATCCCACATGGAACTGTAACACTATGAGGAACATTTCGTACACATTAAAAGGTAACTCTCCCAATATACTACAATTTGTAACAATGGGTCCTATATTCTGTATATTTAAAGGCCCATAAAAGTGGTATCAAGATAGTACTTAAACTTCCTCACCGTGGAAGCCTGTTGTCTCCTCCGTTGATGCGCAAAGGGCAGTGAAAGGGGTTGATGGTTGGTGAGGAGACAGCGCCCCCGGTGGCCTCATTCATCACCTGCTGGCTGCTCTCACATCTCAGCTCACTGATGTCACAGAAGAAGGCAGGAACCCTCAGAGACTGACGTGGACACAAAGGAGGATGCTGCTGGGGTTAGATCAACGTGTGGTCCACTCGAGTCCATTGCTTTGGGCAACAGGTTTGTCACCTGTCTAAATTCAGCCTATTTTAAACTGAAAGTAACCAAAGCATTGCTGATGCAGTTAAACTCAATGAGAGAGATTCTTACATTAGCCAAAAGACATTTAGAGGAATAGTTCAACATTTTGGGAAATAATCTGCTTTCGAGAAGATCGATATCAGTCTCATGTCTGTGTGTTAAGTACAGAGCTGGAGTCAGGATGTGGTTAACCTAGCTTAGCATAACATCTGAAAGCAGGGGGATACAGCTAGCCTGGCTCTGCACCAAACCTGGCAAGCTCACTGTGACGACAATTAATTCTGTTGTTCGCCAAGAAATAGTCCCAGCACGTAACTTTCCATAAAATCACAAATTTTTACTTTTTTTTTTTAAATTTCTGCTTACCGACTGACCAGAACTAGCTCCTGTTAGCTGTCTAACCAGGGAGGCTTGGTGACTGTCCGAAGGAAGCATAGCCCTAAGCGGAAGCCCACGGTTCACCACCAACCTGTTCACGTTTCTAACAAGTTCTCCCCACTCAGCGACACACCCGCTGAGAAACCAACTCTGATTATTGGCAGCTCTATTTTGAGAAACATGAAGTTAGCGACCATAGTCAAATGTCAAATGTCTTCATGGGACCAGAGCGGGCGACATTGAATCCTATTTAGAACTGCAGGCTAAGGATAAACGTAAATACAGTAAGATTGTTATTCACGTTGGCGGTAATGACTCCCAATTACGCCAATCGGAGGTCACTAAAGTTAATGTTGAGTCGGTGTGTACATATGGAAAGACAATGTCGGACTCCGTAGTTTTCTCTGGGCCCCTGCCAAACCTGACCAGTGATGACATGTTTAGCCACATGTCTTCATTCCGCCGCTGGCTGTCGAGGTGGTGTCCAGCAAACGATGTGGGCTTTGTAGATAATTGGCTGACTTTTTGGGGAAGACCTGGTCTGATTAGGAGAGACGGCATTCATCCCACTTTGGATGGAGCAGCTCTCATAGCCAGAAATCTGGCCGAGTTTATAAGTGGACCAAAACCATGACAACTCAGAGTTCAGACCAGGAGGCAGAGTTGCAGTCCTGCACGCTTACCCACCCAAAACTCCTTAGTGATGGTGTCTGCCCCCCGACCACTTAAATTAATAAAATCTAAAGTTAACAGAAGAGGAGTTATAAATAAAAACCTAAACAAAAACGCTGAAATAGCACAACAAAATAGGAGAGTTAAGTGTGGACTCTTAAACATCAGATCTCTGTCATCTAAAGCTGTACTAGTGAACGATTTAATATCAGAGTATCATATTGACATATTTTGTCTTACTGAAACTTGGCTGGGTCATGAAGAATATGTTAGCCTAAATGAATCCACTCCGCCCAGTTATATTAATACTCATATTCCTCGAGGCACCGGCCGAGGAGGGGGAGTTGCAGTCATCTTCGACTCAAGCCTATTAATCAACCCTAAACCTAAACTAAATTATAACTCATTCGAAAGCCTTGTTCTTAGTCTTTCACACCCAACCTGGAAAACACGACAGCCAATTCCATTTGTTATAGTGTACCGCGCTCCTGGTCCTTGTTCTGAGTTTTTATCTGAATTCTCAGAGTTTTTATCAAGTTTAGTCCTTAAAACAGATAAAGTGGTTATTGTAGGTGATTTCAATATTCATGTGGACGTTGAAAATGATAGCCTTAGTACTGCATTTATCTCATTATTAGATTCAATTGGCTTTTGTCAGAGTGTACATAAAGCCACTCACTGTTTTGACCACACCCTCGACCTTGTTCTGGTATATGGCATTGAAATTGAACATTTAATAGTCTTTCCACAGAATCCTTCTTTATTGGACCATTATTTAATAACTTTTGAACTGCTATTACTGGACTACACGCCATTAGGAAAAAATTCTTACTCTAGATGTCTATCTGATATTGCTGTGGCTAGATTCAAGGAAGCGATCCCATCTGCATTTAATTCAATGTTATGTCGCAATATAACAGAGGACTCCTATGCAAATCGCAGCCCCTCCCAAATTGACCATCTAGTTGATAGCGCTGCAAGTTCACTGCGAACGACACTTGATTCTGTTAGCTCCATGGTATAACCCCCAAACCCGCAATATTAAAGCAAATATCACGAAAACTTGAAAGGAAATGGCGTTCCAACAACCTGGAAGAATCCCGTTTAGTCTGGCAAGATAGTCTTAAAACATATAGGAAGGCCCTCCGTAATGCTAGAGCAGCTTGCTACTCATCATTAATAGAGGAAAATAAAAACAACCCCAGGTTTCTTTTCAGCACTGTAGCCAGGCTGACAGAGAATCACAGCTCTATTGAACCATGTATTCCTATAGCTCTCAGTAGTAGCGACTTCATGAGCTTCTTTAATGATAAAATTTTAACTATTAGAGAAAAAATTAATCAAGTCCTGCCTTTACCTGGTGCCGACTTGTCTTCAAACACAGGAACCTTTGAAACAGCTGTAGAACCTGATGTGTGTTTTGGCTACTTTGCTCCTGTCAACCTTCTTCAGCTGACTTTGACGATTTATTCATCTAAGCCATCAACCTGTCTCTTAGACCCCATTCCAATTAGGCTGCTTAAAGACATTTTACCCTTAATTAGCACTTCTTTACTGGATATGATCAATCTGTCTTTATTAACAGGCTATGTACCACAATCCTTTAAAGTAGCTGTAATTAAACCGCTTCTAAAAAGCGGATCCTTGATCCTGGGGTTTTAGCCAACGATAGACCTATATCTAACCTTCCCTTTCTTTCTAAGATCCTTGAGAAAGCAGTCGCCAATCAATTGTGTGACTTTCTAAATAACATATAATAATTATAATTAATAAGTATTTAGAGTGCATCATAGCACAGAGACAGCACTGGTGAAAATTACAAATTACCTTTTAATTGCATCAGACAATGGACTTGTCTCTGTACTTGTCTTGTTAGATCTTAGTACTGCGTTCGACACCATTGACCATCACATCCTATTACAGAGACTGGAACATGTAATTGGCATTAAAGGAACTGCACTAAGCTGGTTTAATTCTATCTATCAGATCGATCTCAGTTTTTACATGTTAATGGTGAGTCCTCCGTGCACGCCAAAGTTAGTCACGGAGTTCCACAAGGTTCTGTGCTTGGACCGATTCTATTCACCTTATATATGCTTCCTCTAGGCAGTATTATTAGGAAGCACTCCATAAACTTTCATTGCTATGCAGATGATACCCAATTATATCTATTGATCAAGCCAGATGAAACTAACCAGTTAACTAAACTTCAAGCATGTCTTAAGGATATAAAGACCTGGATGACCTGCAACTTTCTGATGTTAAACTCTGACAAAACTGAAGTTATTGTACTTGGTCCCAAACACCTCCGAGACACATTATGTAAAGATATAGTTACTCTAGATGGCATTGCCCTGGCCTAAAGCAGCACCGTAAGGAACCTCGGAATTATCTCTGATCAGGATTTATCCTTTTTAATTCAAGGGACCCATTTTAATATGGTCATAGAACACCCATATGAGTATGTGAAAATCAAAATTGGATTATTGCATTTTCATTAAAAATTTTTCTCAAATAACACACGTGGAGAATTATAATGCTATTGTGGAATTACATTTTCATTTTCAAGTTTACATTATCATTTGGTTACATCTGATCTTTGATCAGGATTTATCCTTTAACTCCCACATGAAACAAACTTCAAGGACTGCCTTTTTTCACCTACGTAATATTGCAAAAATCAGGCACATCCTGTCTCAAAATGATGCCGAAAAATTTGTGCATGCATTTGTTACTTCTAAGCTGGACTACTGTAATTCCTTATCATCCGGCTGCCCGAATAAGTCCCTTAATACTCTCCAGTTGATCCAGAATGCTGCGACACGTGTACTGACAAAAACTAGGAAAAGAGATCATATTTCTCCAATATTAGCTTCTCTGCACTGGCTCCCTGTAAAATCCAGAATAGAATTTAAAATCCTTCTCCTCACCTACAAAGCTCTTAATGGTCTGGCACCATCGTATCTTAAATATCTCATAATACCATATTATCCGACTAGAACACTGCGCTCCCAGGATGCAGGGTTACTTGTGGTTCCTAGAGTCTCCAAAAGTAGAATGGGAGCCAGAGCCTTCAGTTATCAAGCTCCTCTCCTATGGAATCAGATCCCAGTTTGGGTTCGGGAGGCAGACACCATCTCCACATTTAAGAGTAGGCTTAAGACTTTCCTCTTTGATAAAGCTTATAGTTAGGGCTGGCTTGGGTGAGTCCTGAATCATCCCTTAGTTATGCTGCTATGGGAGACTCTTTCCTCTCTCCTTCTCTCCCTCTCCATCTGTATGCATTTTTATCCCATTACTGCATGTTACTAACTCAACATCTTCTCTCTCCGTAGTTTTGTGCTTTCTTGTTTCTCTCGTCTCTCCTTCTGTCGCTTTCAGCAGGTATTTCTGCCTCTGGAGCTGCAGAGTCTGGATCTGTGGTTGTGGGCCACCTGTTGCCCCTGTGTTCCTGCTCGACAACTGCTACTACAGTTGTTGTTATTGGCTCTGTTACTGATGCTGACATTATTTTTCCTATAGCTGTCATTCCTATTATTATTAATTTATTAATATTAACATTACAATTACAATTCTACTATTTAAAAAAACAAAAAATACTCTACGTGGTCTTTGCATTGTGCCTCCCCTCCCCACACACCTCCCCAAACCCCCCTCTCTCTCTCTCTCTCTCTCTCTCTCTCTCTCTCTCAAAACCTAACACGGCAGCGGCGGATGGCCGCCCACCATTGAGTCTGGTTCTGTCCAAGGTTTCTGCTTCTTAAAGGAAGTTTTTCCTTGCCACTGTCGCCAAATGCTTGCTCATGGTGGGATTTGTTGGGTCTCTGTAATTAATATTATAAAAAGTACGGTCCTATAGAGCAGGTATAGCTCTATAGGAAAAGTGCAATGAGATAACTTCTGTTATGAATTGGTGCTATATAAATAAAACTGAACTGAATTGAATTACTGGTATGACCAGTGGCTTATAATGGCTAATGTTGGCTAACGTTAGAAGATTTTTGCTAGATATTGCTGTAAATTACATCACATAGTCAGTTCACTGACTTTATGACTCTTATCTACTTTTGCTACTGTCACAATATGTTTTAGCATTCACCATTCTCCCTGCTTCCAGTCTTTATGCTAAGCTAAGCTAACTGCATCTTGACTCCAGCTCTGCACTTAACACACATGAGACTGATATTGATATTCTCAGCTCAGCTCACTCTTGGAAAGAAAGCTAATAAGTGCATTACCCAAAATGTTTGTCTTGCTTTGAATTGACAAGGCGGCTCAGCAGTTGCAGCTAGTTTGGCTAGCCGGTAAGTTGCCCCAGAAATAGATTCCTATGCAGTTAGCTATGATAGATAATCAACGGGGGTAATTTCTGTCAACTAAACTCAAAACCAAGTGACTGAAATGATGTATGTAAAATTTGTATTTATTTTGAAAGCATTAGGGGGCTTGTGTTGCTTAATTGCCCCAATGTAATAGTTTTGCTGGAGTTCGCATTTCCTGAATCTCTACAACAGGTGGCTAAGGCAAAGTTAGCATGACCCGTAGTTCATAGTTAAAGTACACATTTCTACTAATACTTTAGTACATTTAATTAAGTACACTAAATGCAGGCCCTGAAGGCCTCTTCCACTATTGCTTATACTCTATGTCCTTTGAGTACGAGCAGTCTTGGTGTGTCAGCAGTCTTAACATGACTGGTGGTATGTGTTTCTTGTATTTATTACCTGAAGTTTGGGAAGAGTGCTGAACCAAGAGTCATTACGCAAGAAAGCAGGCTTGAAACCTGTGAATGAACACACACACACACACACACACACACACATACTCAGTGGGGACCATAAAAAACTAGTTCACAGACAACGGCTGTCTGTTTAAGGAAAGGAAACTCTGGCTTCCTTCCCACCACTCAACAGCAGACAATACACTTCACACATTCAAAACAAGCATCTAGTATACATTATGTCCTTTGAAAGTTGACACAAACACGACACTCACCGATGACCAGGTCAGGTTCAGGCTCTTGTAGCTTGTGGTAGGTGCTGCGATAAACTTTAACTTTGATGCTCCTCTTGTCATTTTTCTGATGTAGCATCAGGCTGGAGTCAGTGACGGTCACACTGCCATTCTGATAGAAGATAGCCTGGTCAGTTTACTGGAAACCACTGGTTATGTGTGAGTGTGGTAGTAATACTGCTCACATGACTGTATGATAAGATAGATATACATAGTCCTGTAGGATAGCAATGAGATAACTGTTACGAATTGGCGCTATATAAATAAAATTGAATTCAATTGAACTGAATTCAAAAATACGTCTTTTAATGAGATGCTGATGCAACAGAATGTTCTCCCAGCTAACTAGCTTACAGAGACAAGTCTTCATCATCCAGAGAGCCAACGTGCCTCCTCTTCAGATGCTCCAGCATAACTGATGTGCTCCCATGCCAGGCAAGGTCAGCTTTGCAAATGTTGCAGTACACAACCTTTTTGGCCGAATTAAGAGTAAAATGCTCCCACACTTTGGAGGTTTGTGGTCGCGAAGGTGTTCATGCTATTGTTCACTTCACTCCAGTAAGCGGTGTCACTACTGCCCGATGACATCACCAACTAATCGATAATTAAATTTGTTGGCAATTAATTTGGTCATCGATTTTGCCGACTACATCGATTATTTGCTGCACCCCTAACTAAAAGTGCTTGTTTTTTCCTTTGACAGGCTCATATTGTTATTCTATTTGTCTGACAACATTATGGAAAGGATCCCCTACAGAGACAGACCTTTTTGTTAAAGAGTAAGATAACTTACTGAATCATGTTTCCACCATCATCTTCCTGCAACAACTCACCTCTTGCGAGATTTCAAAACTCTTTAACAAAAAGGTCTCTCTCTCTAGGGATCCGTTCCATAATGTTGTCTCAGACACTTAGAGTAACAATCTGAGCCTGTCAGTGGCAAAAACAAGCACTTTCATTGGACATACTTTTGATGGGCGCAATAGCCAACAAGGATGACATTGCAGCCATTGCAGCTTCGCATTCGCGGCTGCTGGCTGAGGCAATCTACTGGAACAATTCCAAAACTTTTTGTACCTATCAGTCTTTTAGACCCCAAAATATGTTGATATATATATATATATATATATATATATATATATATATATATATATATATATATATATATATAAAAATACTGGAATTACCCTTTAAGATCTTCATCCACACATTAAACGTTTAAACAACAGGAAAATAATCTCATCTTTGCTGTGCATCCCTGCCAACATATGGTCAGTAGTGGAACACAGTCTGGTTAATCTACTGAGTCTCAGCTGGTTAAACCTCTTTTTTGTCCCCTGTTAGTTGTTCTCATTTTTATATTTTTATTCTGTTGCCAGACAGTTCAATGAGTAAGAAATGGCTATTTGATTGGAGCTCATTAAAACTACCTGTTAACCAGAGGCCCATTGCACCAAATTTGAAACATGCACATTCACATTTGTGAAACATGACGCTGCCACTATTTGCAATCTGTGTGTGAGCAGTGCTTGCACATTGCTTTTGTGAAAAGGGCCCCCTGCAGTCAGTTGTGCTGATCAAATCATTATTTTATCTTGCAGTGTTATCTGACAAAATAAATACAGGTATGTGACAACAGTTGTGCTGTATGATTGGCAATACTGACATTTAAAATGAGTGACCAAAGAGAAATTGGAGGCGACAGAACTTTGCTGCCACACACTAACTGATCATGACTGGACAGGCTTATGTCATTGTTTCGCAAAGGTTCTGTGTTCCCTGTAAGGTTTAAGAGAATAAGAAGCATTGTTAAGTTTAGCCAGTTTAGACACCTGGTCACACCAGCATTTAAAACAGCAAGATTTGGGAGTTGGGAGTTGCTGCAATCAGTGGACTTACTTGTGGGGCTGCGAAGCACATTTTTTGTGTTGACAAGAAATTTGCGTCTTTATAGTGCTTATTGTACCTTTGAGGGAACACAGAACTGGAGAGTCCAAAATGGATGAGGCACTCACCAGCTCTCTGTTATCAGGTAGCCACACACCCCTCATGTGACTCCTAAAAGAGAGCCGTTTTCTTTTTTTTATAGAAACACTCTTAAAGATTTTAAAGATACACTCCCTGATTTTGTTACAACACCAGTAAGTACTCTCAAATCTGCAAACTTCCTAAGTTTGCCCAGTAACTGTGATCTGGGATCACATTCAACAACATAATAGTACGGGGAAGTGTATCTTTAATGTGTACTGTCCCTGTTTAAGTAAGGTAAAGTAAATTAATTCAAGTCTAGTAAGACTTTCCCATCAGGGCCGACCCTGAACTTCTGGGGCTCTACGTTTTTTTTCTCAACCTGTGCTCTCTGTAGTGTGGCCTGTGCTGTTATTTGAAAGCCATACTTCCATAGAGGTAAAGAATAAAAAAGTGAGGCCGTGATGTTTTGCCTCATGTAATCTCTTGCTGTAGTTGAAACCATCTATGTATGAAGACACCAAGTAATATAAACAGAACAGTGTGTTGCATCTGATTCAGAGGTCTGGAACCAGGCTACCCTTTTCTTGCACTGACTGGATTCTATTATTGTGTACAGTATATGCAGTCATATTCATATTAGTTTATCCATATTTGTTCTTGTTGGTCAGTGAAACCTATTATTCCACCCTTTTAGAGCAAAATACCCACCATTTTCTGTATGAGGAGCTGTCTTTTGTCACACCAAGAGGGAAGCTGCTCACCGATGAACACCAGTTCAAAGGTCACATGAGGCAGAAGCACTGATAGTTCCTATTGGACAAGACAAACGTAAGGTTCAAAATGATGGTCACTCAAACAGGATGCAGAGTGTGTCGTAGCTCCTGCAAATCACCACTGGCATCGGATAGAGAATTCAGCGGAACAAAAGGGTGAGAAAACTGATACCATACACACTGATATATTGTCCTAAATGAGCACTTGAGCAAGTCCTTACAAATCGGTATTATATAATTGTAGACAAACTAACAATCACTCATAGACTTTTGACCCAAAACCAAATTTAGGAGGAAAAACGAGTGTGGCACAAACACACCTGTCCTCTGGGGGTTGTAAAAGGCCATTCTGGTAAATATTCACTGAATGAATAAGAACTTCAAGTAGGCAATATAACAAAACTGTTTTACCCAGAAGGTCAACAGAGTATGGGACTCCCTATAGGACTCAATGATGTGGATCCTGAGTGAATGTTTCTTCAGGATGTTCATCTCTGGAACTGAGGAAGGAGGCACACACACACACACACACAGTACACATGCATATTAGCAGGAATATAGAAACCTTTTGTGAAGGTAGTGTACAGTGGGTTTATCAGAGCTTTTCACTGAAAACAGCTGCTGTTCGAAACAAGACTGATGAGAGCGGTGAGAGTGAACCAAAACAGTACAGCTGTGGGCCGTAAAACCAAAATAATGAGCTAAAAGATGCTAAAAAGCTCTGTAGAGCTGAGGGGAACTGCAGAGTTGGTGAGAATTCTTTGTAGGTTCATCACTACAAGCAACACCTTTCACATTACACATGATCACATTTCACATTATCATGATGTTTGTATAAAAAGTATTGATTAGTGAAAGGTGGACTTTCCTTCTCTTTCTATCCCTGTTGAGACATTGAATGCTCATGTGCAAAAAAATGTAAGAAGACAAAAACACTCACAATGCTTTGGGACCAGGGAAGTGATGATGTAGTAGATGGAGAGAGGAGAGCTGAGTAGAGGAGCTACTACAGAGGACAGACTGAGGCCTCTCCATTCGTAGTACTGATGCCATGACACTGAGTGGAAGACATTAGCATAAACATCAGTGGTAGAAATCCAGCTCAAAAAAGAAATCCACTCTCATCTCTACATTTCACTGTGTGCAACATGGCCAATTCATTTCATTTGAGAGACAATAACTCTTGATATATTCGGTTCAGATGTACCACCTACCGAGTGGTTTCTTGAGGCGGGGAAGGCTGTGGGGGTCTGGACCAAACATAAACAGGTCTGCTTCCTGTCTCAGAGGCTCATAGGCATTGCTGTGACCTGGACACACATGGTTTATATACAATCTCTTTCTCTATATTCTTTTTTGTTCCATTGTCTTTGCTGTATCAAATTTACAGTGGGAATATACAATTGAATCTTGGCAGCAACTATATTTGCTTAAGTGTTTTATAGGTTTGTTTGTTTTTTCTAAATCTTTTGAGATTTTATATTGGTTTATATGCTAATGACATGCAAAGGAACAGCTGTACAGTATAAGGTTAGGGTTAGAAAGGAAAGAAAATGCTCTTTTTCCATTTTTTCAGTAACACTATGAGTTATCATGGATCTTGCCAACCTTTAAGCCAGTTGCAGTAGGCGTTTGCGTTGACGATGTGAGGTTGGGGAGAGCGCTCCAGTAGGCTCCAGTGCACCCAGTAGCTGCTAACCAGTTTGTTTTTGAAGAGGAAGTCTTCCAAACTAAAGTCCTCTGATGTGACTTCTATAAAGAGGGAGGGAGAGGAATAAAGTAAAATGAGGGGTGACATGCTCACAATGGCAATGCTAACATTAACAACCATTATGTGTTACATTCATCATAACAACTCTTAAAATGAATATAAGTACATTGACAGTAGCATGTAAATGTTGACATGCTACGCTTGTTAATATGCTAAAGTTCGCACTTCAATATATTTTTTCTAACTGTTGTTTTTGTCATGAGTAATTTCACACAGAACACGAATATTACGTGCCTAAAAAGTGGCGTAATTTTTTTTCAGAACAAGGTCGATGTTTCTGAGCTTTCGCACCTCAAATAAAGGCATCAACCAATCACATTGTGCGCAACGGACGTCACGTCACAACTCCTAATGACAATGGCGGTCTTGTTAATTGTTTGAGTTTCTCATTACCCTGTATTATATGACAAAGGACACGACAATAATAAAGACAATGATCTCAAGGACAATGTGTGAAGTAGCAACTAGGCTATCAAGATAGTGAGAAGTGTTAGCTTATGTAGTTTACTTTTGGTACTTTACTTTTAGTAGAGTTGGTAGCAAGGCAACAGTGTCATGGCAGGTTTGGCTAATGTAAGCTAGCAAGCTAACGTTAACGTTGTATCAATCAAATACGAGAGGCACTGTGTGAAGCTTTTTACCTGGGCACTGCACATAACACGTCTGCAAATCTATTCGTACCTTTTATTGAACTGTCGCAATTTGCATCACTGCCAGTATGAATCGTCTCGTCCCTGGTGTGTAAAGGCCTTTAGTATGGTAACGTTTTCACTCAACACAAAGATTCTTATTATTGTACAGGATGTACAGTGACAAGTAAGTAAGTTCTACGTGATCCTGAGTCATTCTTTTTTATTATGGGCTGATATCGTTTATATAAAACCCTTCTATAATAGCTTGAAATTACTATATAAATTAGTTAAAAGTCAGATAGTTTGCCGTATATTTTATTGAGTTAGATATCCCCTTAATATCATTGGGTGTATGAGGCAATAGACTCGTGGGCAATGTTGTAAATCAGTAAGAAGGACTGATTTATGGCAAAAACTGATATATTTTATATAATTTAGGCATCAACATAATGAAGTACCTATTTAATGTGTTGGATTTGCCAAAACGTACATTCCAGTCTTGTTATTTCTTGTCTTTGGACTGAAATGATAATTTATGGGGCAATTTACCTATATATCAATTCCTTCTTGATAGTTGACTTGTATTTATATACTACAGCACACAGACACATACAGTATAACCTGCCATATGGAATCTACAACATGAAAACTGCATCCGATGATGTAACAACTGGTCATTTCTAATGCATTGAATGCATATTATAATAATTGACTTGACAGTATTTTGTAGAATTTTAAGTTTAAAAGCCACAAGATATAGAGAAGGTTTTTTCCTGTTGTTGCACTAATTGCAGGGAATAGTACAGATCTGCCTCTACCTGCTGCAAAGCTGAACGGCAGGTCTGCAAGCTGGGCCTCATGCGCCATATAACTGGCCAGTTTGGCACACCAGTGTTCATGCTCGGCATCTGCTGGGAAACACTTGTCTTTGCAGTAAAAGACTGCCTTACACTGGGAGCTGCAGAGAGATACAGACAGGCATTTAAAGAGAGAGGAAGGGGGGCATAGAAAGAACATCCAGTACCAAAGCAGGGAGCCGAGCACAAGCAGAGGAAGGAACTGAGATAAGATAACAAAGAGTAGAGAGTGGAGAATTTATATAAGTTGAAGCGATTTGAGTAGTCGGAAAAGACTAGAAAGGCACTATATAAGTACAGTCCATTTACCATATGAAAACACTGCAAAGCACAGAAAGTAGAAAAGGGGTTATGTAACAGAACAAAGCATGTGCTAAGAAGTTGGCAGTTGTCAACAGGAGGGAAACAATGTGTGGAAATAGCTAACATTTCACAAGAAAGACAGACCTTTGGCAAGTTTTACCTAACCACTGTGGTACATGTAGTTCAGCAAAGTTTTTATCTTCATGCTGTTTCATAAGTTAAAGTCCCTGAAACTAGTGGGAATGTAAATCAGTCAGTCTGTTATCTCCCACATGCATCTGTTAAGTAAGCACACAGAACCCTACCTGCAATCCTAGAACCACTTCTGTACAAAGTAATGGGTTATATTAAGCATCCTGTCAACTACTGTAACATTAAGTGTACCATTTTTCAAAAGTCCAAACTACAGATTGAAATCATTAATAAGCAAGCCTTTTCTGGATTTTTGTCCATCACCACCCAAACCAAGAAGACATGTTTTGCTGACATTAACATACAGGATTTGTGGGTGATGAAGTCCTTCAAAGTTTCAAAACCTGAGCCAGTTAACCGACACTTTCATTGAGCCCACCCAAGTGCCAGGTTGCCAGGTGACACGCGAATGCCATTTGGCTACTCCACAGCAAAGTAACCAGTTTAGCCATAGTGACAGCTGCCAACAGTTTGGAGAGGCCTGCAAGAGGTTTAAGAAACTGTTCAGTACCACAGTAGACAGAACCTTTAGGCAGTGCTGACAGTGTTTGTAGCCCACATGCAGCCTAGCAGCCACATTAGAGTAACTCCATAACTGCTTTCTGCAGGGAAAATGAAGTGAATACACTTGACCTGCAGTCCCTGTTTGTGGAAAATACCATAGCCATCGATTCACATGATCTACAGCCTCTGAAATGGTATAAGTTATAGCATGTGGCAAACACTGACCAAAAGGCTGGTGATAAACTGGCTAGAAGCATCTGTGTTGCATATTGTAGAACTGAAAGTGCTGATCTACATTTCTGCATAACAAAACTTCTTTAAAAATGGTCACTTTATCGAAAAACATATGTAAATACTATCAGCATCAACGTAGTATTTATTCAGTTTACTTGTCATGGGGAGTCCTGCTCAGCCTATGAAAACAGTTGTAATACCTTATGTGGTTCTCAGAAAGCTTTCAAAAGTTTGAGATAACAACCCTGATGATGTTATATCAGCTTGGGTTTGAAGACAAAAAATGTATAACGGAAAACCTGCGTTACAAACTAAGGGTTGTGGAGTTTAAAGCCAGGGGCGTTTATGCTATGGATGCTATGGAGTTGCATTATGGGAAATGTGGGATCCAGTATTTTTGGAGTTGACCGATACTAGAAGCTAAAAGTCAGGATGTCTTCGATTTTGACCACTCTGTCCCCCAGCTTTATGGAAGTGCAAGTTCGAACTAAATTGCTAGATTAAAGGTGTTTTCAGACAGCGCCTCCACTGTTTGTAATGTACACAGCAGTAGACAAGGAGAGGGAGGGTGGCTGCTCTCCTGCATGGCGCAGGGTACGGGACAAAATTAAGACTACTGAGAAGTCGGAGGAGACTACATCTTTGCCAAAGCCAGCTACTGATCTGGCCAATGACAAGGCGGTGCTGGTTACTGAGAGGCCGGCGGTGGGAAATGAGAAGTCAACTATTCATGCGACCAAGGTGGTGACTCATGCATCTAACCTAGCAACCCTCTGGATCGGCTACTGGCTTGGCTGGCCATTAGCTTCTGAGGCTGGTGACTAGAACGCCGAGGCCAGCTAGATTAGTTATTGAAAGCCGGTCACTTTTTTTGCATTTTAATGGCAGATTGGAGCCGAATGCGGCGCCTTACCGCCACCAACTGTAGACAGATTGGAGTTATCTAGATTCTTCTGCGCCGTACTCCTGAACACGCACAGCTCTTTACTGCTGCATTTGGACTTTAGCTCAACATTTTCAACTCGCCGCCGTGGCTCGCTGTGTGACCATGGCGACCACAGAAACTACAGCCAGGGAAACGATACAGGAGCAGATTTGACTGTATCTGAGTTCCCTGAATGATACACCTCTTCACCAGCAGAAGAGGTGTATGTGAAGAGAAACAGTGTTGGAGCAACATCAGCTTCAAATTCTGTTTATTCGGTCTGGGACAATAAAACAATGTTTATGACACTAGTTGGCAAAACTTGCTATATTAATCGTGTCATATTGCTGACCATTTCAGTAGTAACTATAGATTTCAGTAGGTGTATAGCAGCAGCCTGTGGTGTACAGGCTTGTTATCCTCATTAGCCTCTCAGAAAAAGTGAAATGTGTTGTTGCTGGGGTTTACTATTCACTTCTAAGCTGACTGTGTACTACAGCACCTGGGTTCGTATTCATTTTGATAGTTTGTTTTTTCGTTATAAAATAACAAATAATAACGGTCCAATTTTGTTTTTTGCAAATTCCCCTTTTCATTTTTCCAAGAAATGAGAAATGCAAGACACGTGACCCGGAAGTGAAAGTAAATATATCAAAATAAAAGCCAAGAGGATAGTGGCCAGGGTAAAGTTAAAAGAAAAAGTAATAATAAATATGATTTATGTTATTTCATAATATGTTTATTAATGCCATTGAAAGTAGGCTATGTAGGCCTATGTGGTATATATGTTGAATAAATTGTTCAAACTTGTATGGATTATCTTCACTTGCGTGACATAATGGGAGTGTTTGTTATCTATTATTATACACACTGGAGTCACACACTCCAGTGGAGTGTATGGGTAGAAGAAATATGTGCGACATCTCCTTAGAATTGTGAGAGCGGCTGTGCTATCCATGTTTCATGTGTCTTATATAATATCTCATACAGTCGACTCCTAAAACAGTGTTCACGCAGTATAGCACAGTGGTTAATCATTGTTTAGACCAAATAGCCTACATTGTGACATTTCTGATGTGTTTGTGGTCAGAGCTCCTGAGCTGCGGGCGTCGCTGGGCGGCCAGTCCCGCTCGCAGCCCCCGCTGTGAGCTGCTGGAGCTCTCAGGAGACCGGTGTCACAGACAGGAGGCTGTTATTCCCCTGGTGACGGGTGGTTTGTTTAAATATCACAACACATTGTTAATGTAATACAGTTAACGTGAACCTGTGGCTATCTGCCTTGTTCTCCTGTGGAGTGTGCTGACATAACCAGCCTCCAGCATGTTCCAGCGGGCCCATGCAGGGCTGTCTGCCCCCCAGCCAGGAGCCTGGCCGGCTGGCTAGTTAGCGGCCCCCGCCGGCGCCTGTTTGTGACTCGCTGTCAAAACACCCCACAGGAGAACAAGGCAGATAACCACAGGTTCACGGTAATTTTATAACGGATATTTGTGTTGTCATATTTAAACAAACCATCCATAAATAGGGAAATAAAAGCCTCTCGTGTACAAGAGTCTCTCTCCGCCTGGGCCTGTCTATTTCTTTGCGCCGGTTTGCATCAGCCAACTTTAGCCTTTAGCAGACGCCTGGAACTGTTTACTTTCAATTTCAATTCAGTTTTATTCATATAGCGCCAGTTCATTACAGAAATTAGCTCACTGCACTTTTCCATTCGAGCAGGTCTAGACCGAACTCTTTATAATATTAATTACAGAGACCCAACAAATCCCACCATGAGCAAGCATTTGGCTTTCACTTCCGGGTCACGTGTCTTGCTTTTCTTAATGTATTTTTTAAAACGGAAAAATGAAAAAAGGAATTTGCAAAAAACAGGATTTCATTTGGTTTTCGTTTTCTGACAACAAAAAGGAAAAACGGCTCTGTTTTCCCGTTTTTGGTTTAAAATGAAAAAAAAAAAACAGAAAAACATGGTATTTTCGTTGTAGGTTTAAAATGAAAAAAGAACTGCCAGAACGTACACAGACCGCCATCGGAACAGTTTCTCCCTTATCGATGATATCCACCCACTCTCTCTCTCCTAACGGCAACTCTCCATTGTTTAGCTGTACTGGCTGCTGACCATGAGGTGGGAGGAGGAGGGCTCCTGTTGTAGGGTTGGATTGTTATTATCATAAATGTCATTTTGAATTAGGTTTTGTTACTTATGGGAAAGAACCGGGAAATTCTGGTTTCACTTCAGCTCCTCTATGAAAGACACAGCTGAACTGCATTATGGGAAGTGTAGGATCCAGTGTTTTGGACATTGACCAATACTAGGGAGGATGTCTTGGTGTTATGGATTTTGACCATTAGTTTTAAAAAATGTGTCTTTAACAAGTCACCCAGTTGAACCCTGTATATTATCGATGAGCAAAAAAAAACTAGAAATGAACTGGATTATAACAAATGAAATGTTGTTAGATTGTAATTCTAATAATTTAACACAATGAGAAAATAATAATCATTAGTAATCATACTAATTTATCCTGCTTTGTGCCCGGGTATGTTTTGGAGTAGTGGTGGTACCGTGTATTAGCTGCACAGTCTCGCGTTCACTGTCTTACCATTCCTGTAGCCGACTGGGGAAGGAGCGTCTCTTACAGATATTACAGTAGCGTATTGGAGGCCAGCGCAGGCTGAAAGCCAGAGGCCCTTCTTGGTCTAGGGGCTCCCAGCTTCTGAGGGCCCGCGGCCACAGCTCCACGCCCAGGATCTTGTTTCCCTGTCTGAGCATGTGATGGTGCAGCAGCCTGCAGATAAACAAGAAAGAAGTCAGTCAGTAGTGGTGTGTTGATATTATTTCAGATTCATAATGAAGTATATTTGCTTATATTAGGTATTAATTTATGCTTTTCCCTAATATACTAATTCATTAGATAAACCAAGTTAAAACTCTGCTCTCTCATCCTTTTGCATTGCATCCTGTAATACTATGTGATTTCAGTAACTTTTATAACACTTTGAATATGTCATCTTTTATTATACATGGTGAGTAGTTTATAGGCTGATTCCAGTAGTTTTAGACTCAAAATATTAAAAATTGATTTCTTTTAGGCCAATAAAAATAAATGAACGCAGAGTATTTCTTCACCAGAATCAGAATTTTACTTTACTGTGGAAATGGTTTTAAAACTGCATTTAGACCTTCGTGGGAAATGAAAGTTAAAGAAAATGTAATTGAACAGTTAACTATGTGTAGACGAGCAATTTTAAAGGCTTTCTTTTTGGTGTCTCGGGGAGGCAAGGGGGGTGTTCGGAGGAACAGTTTGTTCTCCTTCAACCCAGTTCAGCACAGCACTGACAAAGCCTCACATTTTGAGACAAAAGAAAGTAAAAGAATGCCACACAGAAAGAGAGACAAACAGAGAAAGCACAATACCACGGTGACAGGAACAAACCCCAGATTTCCTCCTTGCTCACTACGGATGCCTTAAACCACAACACAGTTTATATTTGAGTTGTGAAACATCAGCAGTGACGTCAGCTGGGTGCTCAATAACAAAATGAAACTGGCTCATAAATTGTCACTGACTGCAGGTCTAAATATCTGCCCCCCTTATCTGCTATATCTAATATCTGCTGCTAATGTTTCTGTCCCACCTGTGGAGGATCTTGTCATTGACCCTCAGTCTTTTGGGTTGGCGTGGCATCCCACCACCCATTGGGGCGTCCATGCACCTCTGCAGCAGCAAAACTATCTTGTAGAAAGTCCTCATGGCTCCTGAGCCCTCCCCTCCAGCAAGGTCTGTACCACACAGGCAGGAGGACCACCGGTGGTTCAGTACATCAAAACCAAGGGGGAGCCCCGATGCATCCGTAACCATCAGGATACTTTTCCCATCATATTTCCCTGAAGAGGGATAACAGAAAGCAAAAGATAAGTAGCTAATTTGAGAGCATGACTTAACAACTCCCATGCATTAAGTGCTTTGTGAGCACATGTCGCTGTCCCGTGCTGCTGGGGATGCTGTAATGTCCAGCCCCATGTGGGGCTATAATCCTTTGCTCGGAGGACCTAGGCATGGGAAGGGGACTTACAGGTCAACTCCACCCCCTGACTGCTTGGGCCAATCGTCACCCAGCCGTAACCAAGATTACTGAAACCGAACCAGGAAGCTGGTGGACGCCCTATGCCCTTAAATGGGGTAAAGAGGTTTAAATCAAGTAGTAAGAGCACATATCAGCACATACAACTTGTAGTTTCTTTCTTAAATGACTCACAGGGGTACAAATGACTAATATGTGGGAATGAGTTATCAAAATTTCTACTCCTTATACAAGCTGGGCTCCATAGTCCTACTGAGCGGTCACTAAACTCATAACCACTTTTCACTTTGATACAAGACACTCAGATGGAAAAGGGCACATTTTAGCAGAAGTTACATCTCATTTGTTTAACTTGTACATAAACAGAAATGTAAAAGCAACAATTTGTGGTTTTATAGGGAGCTAACTGTCATTTTTCCATTTATATTTGTGTATGATAAACAAATCAGATGCAGTGTATTAATTGGTGAGCTTTACAGGTGCTAGCAGGCATATTTTTTAACTTTGGACGGAGTCAGGCTAGGTTAGCTATTTCCCCGAGCTTCCTGTCTTTATATGCTAAGCTAGCTAGTTACAAACGTTAATCTCACAGATATCAGTCTTCTCATCACACTCTTGAAAAAAGCTAATTTGCGTTTTATCCAAAATGTTGAACTATTCCTTCAACATATCTACTGAACACAAACTATATACACATTGTTAGTTAGCTTTAAATAGCAGGGCACATTTTTACAGCATAATGTAAAGTATTAGCTAACATTAAACATAGCTGGCCATGTAGCTTTGTTACCGCTAGCTATGTAATGCTAGCTAACTGCACGGGTGGTGAGGTTTGACTTTGGCAATTCTATTATTATTTTACAATTACAACTTTGAGGTTAACTGGCTTGAGCCATGAAAAGGCATTTTTATATATATATATATATATATATATATATATGTCAACCCCATGCACACACTCACTCAGTTCAGACAGGCATGTCCCTGCTCTCTTCAGCCTTCCCGCCACCGGCACAGGGCCGGAGCAGTCCATTACATGTACAATCCAGTAGGGGGAGCTGTCTAGAGGGCGTTTGCCACATGGACTTCTCATCACATTTCTCTGCTCTGCCCTTGCAGTCTGGAGGCAGCGGTACCAATCAGCCATGGTGTCTGAAAACTCCAGCAATGGATCCCGGTTACCAGACACAAGTTCCTTCCGATCCATACCTGTTCGCTAGTTAGCTATAGCAGACAGTGATTTAAAATAAATGCATATCAACATTTAAACCATAACAGACTCTGTTTTAAAATGCTCCCTTTTATCTAGTATTCAGTTAACATTGGCTTGTGGTTTACCTGAATGTGATGAATGTTGATGTTGAGCAATAGGGATGACAGTGTTTCTTGATTTGGGATGCAAACATGAATTGACTCTAGAAAATTGTTATTTTTCAAAATGTCCTTGACAACAGTTGTATCACAGAGGAACATTCTCCTGTATAAGGAAGTCTGAATCAACAGCAAATTAGTGATGACAAATCGAACCTTTTTAGTTACTTGAGTGGAGTGAAGTTCCAGGGACACTGGCGTGAAACGAGGATTTATTATTATTATTATTTTTGCTTAATAGCATTACAATGTTCCACAGTTGTTGTTCTGTGAGTATTTGTGACATAATAGTCATTTTAAATATAGTTTGGTGCACATTTCTAGTTCTGGCATTCATTCTTCAATTCCTTTCGACCTTTGAAAAAATAGTTTAAATAAAAAAACTTAAGTCAAGGTCCAGTTACTAGCTTTTTATGGAGCTTTCGACAGCATCTCACAGTCTTCATCAGCAGATGGAGTTTGCTCAGTTGTCATAATGTGATCTAAGTATGCAATTTTTAACTGTAATCGTGTGACCGAGGTAAAGTCCCATAGTTCATCTGCTGAGGAAGACCATGAGATGTGATTAAAGGCTCTGGAAAAAATCAAGTAAGTGGACTTTGAGTTAAGATTTTTTTGTCAAATCTCTAGTATTCTTTTAAGTGCTGCTAATGCAATCATAACATTTCATTTTTCATGTTCCTTGAACATAATCACACAATGTCACTTCTCTGGGTGCATCCTTTCATCAATTCAGTGATGCTGAAAGTCTTTTTCATTCAAACTCGGTGCTGATTCATTTCCAACAATATTTCCAGATTTGCAATTGCTTTTTTATTTTACATTTACAGACACATGTAAGAGAAGCTGCACCAGATTCATAGGAGACAATTGTAAATTGTGTTGCAATATGTTTAGAAAAACCGCTGAAAACAAGTGAAAGGTCAGCTTGTCTGATGTTAAATAATTTGGTAATAAAATGGTCATTTAAATGAACAGTATTACGATGTGTATTGGGTTTTCTTTTCTCTTTTTTTTACAAATATTTGGTGTGTTATGTATAGGTTGTTTTAATGACAGAATAAAATAAACCAAACCAATGATGTCAGCCAGTACTGATGGTGGTAATGGCAAGAAGTACCAGCAGTAGTTTTTGTGGCAGGGTGTTGAAGTAGTCTCGAAATAGGACAAGGCCCAATCCACTCTGTGAACAACAGCAATAATACACAGTAATACAGCGATACATCTTTATTATTTAGAAACCAGGAAATTCATATTGTCAAAATGTCAAAAAAAAAGTGTCAAAATACTAAATGATAATAATAATGTGAACTTTGAGGTCTTCATTTGTATGGCAGTAAGGGTGAATAAGAGGTTGAGCTGTTCAGAAATCATTTCCAAGCCTGTGGTTGTAAATCTGTAATTCAGAATGTCCAGATCAAATTAGATCAACGGTGAGGTTACATAAAGACTTCTTTGGCTGCAAGTAACAATTATTTTCATGACTGATTAATGTGCAGATTATTTGCTTGATAGATTAATGAATTGTTTAGTCTATAAAACATCAGAAAACAGTGAAAAATATCCATCAGAATATCCAAGAGCCCAAGGTGACTTTATCAAATGCCTTGTTTTGTCCAACCAACAGTTCCAAACTCAAAAATATAAAATTAAAAATCAGCAAATTCTTCAAAGGTCTTTTGAGAACCTGGAACTACCACATTTTTCGCATTTGTTCGTGGAACATGACTTTAATCCATCAGTTTATTAATCGACTAATCGCTGAACATTAGCTGGAAATCCGACACACTAACACCAGTGAACTCAGGGATTTTTGTTCAGGCTAATTTTCTCTAGGACATGGCCGTAGTGCCTGCTGGTGCTTCCTCTTTGACTTTGGCTCCACCTGCTGGTAGAACCACAGATGACACTTGCCATGCATGCAGCTGCAGCCCCACTCCCCTCTGCGTCGACCCAGGGACGCTGGCAGGAACAGGCTGAAGGATTGTTCAGTTTGTCTGCAGACAAATACTTTTTGCCTCACAGTAATTTGACAGATACATAAAATCTAGCCTGTTAATTGTCGACAATATCACTTTCCAAAGCTGTCAAGTGTGTCAGGCTGAATTTTGGATAAGATGTAGAAAATGATGCAAAAGACATGTAGAATATTTCCATTTTTAATTTGATAGTGCAGCTATATAAAACATGGTGTTTGATTTGAATATTTAACTCTGCGTAAACATCCTGTAGCTTCAAACGTATGAAGCAAGCAGATACAGAACACGCAGTGTGTATCATAATGTTGACAGTGTAACATTAAAGTTTGATTTTAAGGGAAGGGTTCAAAAACGTAGTACATCCTATTGTCTTATAACAGTATTTGACTTTTTCTGCATGTGTGTGTGTTTCTTTGATGAGTCCTCCTTCCTCTTTCTGCTGCTGTCACTGCTCTGCTGCAGCCTGTAGGTTTTTCTAGCCTGGGTTCTCTCCTTCTCCAGGACCTCAGTGTCATCCAGAATCTCCAGGCCTGGGATCTGACTGATGACGTACTGTCTACGGAGGCAAAGACAGTGGGAAAACATGGTGTTAACGAGACGTCACTATACGTTCAATTTGGTGCAAAATCTGAGAGGCTTGATTTGCACAAGTGCATGTACATGTTTGCTGTTGCATTTCCAATGTCACCCTGCTGCTGACTGTTACTGCGGAGCTAAATTAGAGTGGGAATGTGACATGGGTGTACGCATTTCCACAACACAATGGGATGCAGCGTTCAATAATACTAAACTGCTATCAGATTACGTTACGCAAGTTTTACAAATACAGTGCAGTATCATGCTGGTATGACTGTGATGTGGACGGTACACGGATGCACCTGCTGTGGCATTGTCCACTGGTTCATTGTTCATGTGTTCTTACTGTACACATCAAACCATGCCCATTAGTATGGACACGGTGCATTCTAAAATTAGAGGCCACATTATCAAACTGGCTTGCCTGTCAGCCAGGTGGACGATGTTAATGAACTGGAAACAGCGAAACGGAACAGTGAGAATTGGTAGAAGGACTTTTTGGACTTGTCAGCGCTTTGACGGACCTTGGGACCCGCTTAGAAAATGGTCTGTCTCAGTGACTGCATCGGCTCTCCTAAATTTGTCAGATGTGAAATTGCTGGATTTTTGTTGCACTGATGGATTCTCTTTACAATATTCTGTCCCCCTGTTGGTTTCATATGTTGGTGTTGTATATCTGTAGTACTGTATGATGTTATGTTTAATTCATTGTAACAGTGTTGTATTGTGATATGACTGGTCATTTGATTTTTGGCTTCCTTTAACTATAAAGAAAATAACAGACTGATTGTTCATAATGGAAAGGCCAGAACTGCTGCACCAGTGGTCTGCTTCTGATTTGAGATGAACATGTTGACTTGTTTTGTTGCCATGTTCAGGTACAGCATCTGTATTTTCAGAACATAACGTAACTGTAACTGTCCCTCCATGTTGCTAAAACACCCAAATTCCCAGCAATGTGATGTCATGGCCCTGTTTCTAAGCGTAGCTTCTGCTCAGAGACCAAAGTCAAGTGACAACCTGTAACATTATTTTTCAGAAACAAAGAATATACAGTGCATACAGAGTGATTCTTGATTTTGGTTCAGTAATCAGCGACCACATCTGTGAAAGAACGAGCAGGTAGTGAAAAGGAGCTCGACGCTCACCTGTAGTCTTTGTACTGGGTCAGACTTCCTCCATTGAAATAGCTAGGTGCTGCCTCGTTGTTCATCATACTGAGGATCCTATATTTGAAAGGAAAATAGAAGCATAAAGCAGGAAGAATGAAAAGCATGGTCATTTGCACGAAACTCCAGTTCCTCTGCAGAAATGAGAAGCAATCCCAGGCTCACTTTATGTTTGGGAACTTTCGTCTGATTTCCTCCACAAACACAGGCAGATTGTTGATCTTGTTCTTGTTGATGCACACTGTGGTGACGCTCGGCATGTAGGGGAACTTGATGTGAGATGTGTAGTTGTTGCAGTCCAGGATAAGAGTGCTGAGCTTCTCCAGCTGGCCCAGCAGAGCCGGGTTCCAATAAGGACTCAATGAAGGAGAACACACCGAACTCAAACTGCTCAGGTTTGTCAGTTACTGAGGAGATATACATCAATACACCTGTACGTCAGGGGCGTCTCAGTGGGGGGGGGGGGGGTAGAACTGATTACCCAGGGGGCTCGAAAAGTTTGTTTTTGTTTGCAATGTTTTATTTCTAACTAAATTAAAACTGGCTGAATAAATCAGTTGAGAGACTGAACTTTGTATCCCCAAAAAATAGTGAAGGCTCTCTGGGGCCCCTCTCACCCCTCACAAAAGGTGCAAAATGGTTTAGTCTGCCCCGCTCGAGGATTACTCTCTAATGCAGCTAATGAGCCAAGTGGCTGCTGATGCTGGAGCACTAAAAGCAAACTGAGGGAAAACAGCTTTTGACTAATTCCTTTCAAAAGAAAGGTGAGCAGCACTAACCCGTTTCAGAATGGTTTGAGCTAATATCAGCAGTTTAGACTGAAGGCAGACAGCCAGGAATCTAGCTTGGAGCATATTTGATGTTCCTTATACACACAGCCCCGACCCAGAAGTTTGATAATGATCTGTCTGAAACTTCTTTGCAATGGACATCATATAAGGCGAGGTGTCCATTAACAATGCTTAATGCATTAACTTGAGAATCTCCACACTACCTTCCATGACAAACAGACATGTGGCTCGGAGGGAACGGAACAAGAAAAGTATTGTGAGGAAACGCAAAATGTATTGTGAGATAATGTAAAACATATTGCGAGGTAATGCAAAAATAGTCCTCAAAAAATTCAAAGAATTTGCCGTGACCCTTAGGGGGCTCCGTAACATTGCGGTGTTGCGGACCCCGCCGTGAAGACAGTTCAACTTTGGAGCGATATTTAGCCCCTTTACCAGTAAGCTACAGTAGCACGACATGTTTGCTATCAATGGATTCACTGCAATCTCAAGATTCATATACCTAGCTTAAAAACTGAGCCTGCGACTGCCTTCAAATAATGTTAATGCCAGATGATCCTCCATCATCTTCAGAGGGTTAAAAGGAGGCCAAGTACACCAAGAACTGAGGAGGAGAATAATTCCAATTTTAAGATCACTGTGTTTAATGAGGCAGAGTCTAATTAAAATATAACCTATGGTTCTATTTTTTCTATTTTTCACTTTTAGATGGTTAAAGTATGTGAGAGCCAGGCCTACCAGTAGGCTGCAGTTTAATTTTTGGCCTATTCAAACAAGACCATTTAATTTAAAAGATATATATCAGCTCACCTTGGTTTTTTCCACTGTGTTACTGTTACTGGTGCATTCTGGTGATTTAGAAACACAACATTTGATCTTCAGAAAGTCTTTTTCAAAAAAGGAGTTTTGAAAAAAAGGGGGGTGTCTCATAATGAATCTATATGGTATATTATAAGGCTGTGTCAATCCTGTAAGCACAACTTGCTAACACTGTTTAAGAATGGTTTAAACTGATATCGGTATGTTGCTTAGATTGGAGGCAGTCAACCAGGAAAGCTTGGAGCTTATATTTTCGCACAACATAAATGAATCAGCATCATAGCAACAATGTCATGTAACATTATCTGTTAACATTACCTAGCAAAGCTCAACGTCATGAACCACATGGCCCTCGGTTTCAGACAGCCACAGAGTGGAGCAGCGGCAGGGCCCTCGTCATCAAGAGAGGAAGGGGCCCACAGAGACTGCTATGATTAGGGCCCAAATTTTGTGCTGCACCCCTGCTGTACATCATAATGTATGTTTATTTGTGTGACTGAAAATTTAACTACAACAGGATGTTGTATCCTATAAAATGGTTTTGTATTACAAAAGATATCTCTCTTCTTCTAATATCTATCCATCAGTTCCCTGGTTTATCAACCTGACAGCTCAGACCCCTCGAAACATTCACACTTTTCCTCCACAAACACTGGCGCCGTCAGTTTCTTCCTGGTACCATTTCATAAATGTGCGTCTTCAGCCATGCTAGCGGTGTGGCTTTGGGTATGGCCACCTCGGTCCGTCAGCTGGTCCACCACTTTGGTCCAGACTGAAATATCTTCACAGTAATTGGAAGGATTGCCGTGACATTCTGCACAGAACGTCATGTTCCCCTCAGGATGAACTGTAATAACTCTGCTGATCCTCTGACTTTTCATGCAGCGCCACCATCAGGTCGACATGTTAACGTGTCCGACACTTTGGTTTCTGACCAAATACCTGCAGAGCTGCTGACGCTCCCATCAGCCTCAGCTGCACTTTGTGCTTGGTGCTAATCAGCTAATGTTAGCATGCTAACACACTAAACTAAGATGCTGACCAGAAGACGTTATACCTGCTATGTCAGCATGCTGATGTTAGCATTTAGCTAACCTTGCAGAGCCTAACAGAGCTATGGCTGTAGACTCTTAAGGGCAACAAAAAATGATGTTCGTCAAAACACCCCACCCCGTTGTTTTCCATGAAAGCCAGCACATCAGATGTATGTCAGCGCATCAGGAAATGGCACTGTCCTATTTCCTAATCTGATCTGCTTCTGTCTGTACGACACGTTCGGGGTGTGCAGCGGCTGTCAACTGACTCACATCAAATACCACTCTGCAACACAGCCGCTGTGTGTTGGACTTTAGTCTTGTAAAGATCTGTGGCAGACTGAGAGATGTAAAATTGTTATTCTGCAAATTATTCCCAGTCAAGCAAGTGCTGCTGTAAATGGCATGCACTATGCAGTAACTCTGTTGGTGAGGCCATGGAAAGCAGGAAAAAACCAAACAACTTTTGCAAGAAGCAAAGGAACACTTGACTGTGTAGTTGTTTGGTCTTTAAGCTTGTGGTAATTAAGAAAAGGATACTCATCCAGCAGATTGTAACTCAGGTCCAGCACCTCCAGGGTGTCTGTCTGTGTTAGAATGGTTTCATAGGGGATTTCTGTCAGGCCCTGGTAAGCAAAAGAAAGCCACTGAAAGCTTGAGGTGTTGCTGGGTTGACTGTGTTGGCCTGAGGTATGGTGATCCATGACAAAAACCTCAGCAGTGTAACCTCTTCAGTTCCTCTCCACTTGTATTGATGAAGATTTGGAGAGAAGTCAGATGATTATGTCATGATCAAACCCTGAATAAACAACACAACAATGAATGGTGAGGAGACGTGAATGAGAGTCTGAGTCAGAAAGTGATGATGTTTGGGTTTTTAACTCAAACATTATTATCAGCTGAATAGAACTGACAAATGACGCATTATATTCTACAGACTGGAAATGTAGTTTATACTGTCAATTTGCCTACAAAGGGTGAACAGTGTTATGCAGTCCAGTACAATATCACAGCAAAATTAGTGCTCTATTCTTCCAGCTGCATATGGACATTTAAGAGATTGATGCATAATTATGGCACAAATATTATTGCAATCTTAAGACATGTAATGAGTTATGATAGAGACTAATCAGAGGATTGAGTTTGTACAACAATGTCCACATTATGTTACTGTCTGGAAAAATAACACTGAAATCATCTTAAAAATACTGCTACAGTTTTTATGCAACTGGTTCATAAATACAAGTAAAAACATATTTACTTCTTTTTTCCTTTCTTTCTTCAATTTGCAACAAATACATCACATTCATATAATACACGGTGATGCCTGAAACATGGCTTTTCTTAAATATAATGAATAGTTTTCTTTCCAACAGTGAGATAAGAAGATCGATATCAATCTCTACAGAGCTGGAGTCAGGACGTGGTTAGCCTAGCTTAGCATTAAGACTGGAAGCAGGGGAAGCAGCTAGCCTGGCTCTGTCTAAAGTTCAAAATTGCACCTACCAACACCAGGTTGCAAATTAAAGCTCACAAATTAAAACACTGTAACTCATTTGTTTAATTTGTATACAAACAGAAATGCAACAACAGTGTATCCATCCACCCAGCACTTCTGTGTAGCATCTCCGGCTACAGAGCGGGTTGCTATACGTCATCAGTGAGCACAGGTTTTGTTCTCTGTACAGTCATGATGGTACCAAACCTGGAAACCTCACAAGGACAAGACTCCGTGAAGCTCTGTAGAGTTACTGCACCGACAGTCGTTCACCAAGGAATACTTCCAGCACGCCGCTCCCTCTAGAACCACAAATTGTCGCTTTTGCAATTCTATAGTTGTATCAATATTTTGTGTACAAATTAAACTAATGAGATACAACATGTTAATTAGTGAGCTTTAGAAATGTTGGTAGGTGTATATTTAAGTTTTGGTCAGTCTTTATGCTAAGCTAGGCTAACCGCATCCTGACTCCAGCTCTGTACTTCACGCACAAACATGAGATTAATATCAATCTTCTCATCTCACTCTCCGAAAGAAAGTGACAAACACTGACCGAAATTGAACATGATGAACTCCAAAACTGCAGCACAGAGTGTTATGTCACCTGAAAGCCCTCTTTATTCTAAATCTTATTATGGAATGAACGCTGAGAGTCACAAGTGAGTGAGGGAAGGATTTTAGTATTTTTAAAAGCCCAAGCCTGCAGATGATACACTGTAAAGTAAGCGAGCAGCTGCTAATGCGCTCAATGTATTACCTACCATCAAAGGACTCCATTCAATACTGGCAGTGAATTATCAGTCAAAGTGTGACTGTCTCAAAACTTAAAGGACTTTCCTCCTGACTGACCGATGTTCCAAATGCTGCTGTTAAAAGCTTTGAAAGGAACGTGTTTCATCATTTACAGTAGTAATCATCTCATCTTAAACTGCACAAATTTCAGGTTGTCCTGCTACTGTGAGAAACACTCGAATATAAATGTAGATGCAGCATACACACATCATGTCATATCTGTTCAGTTTTAGCTGGACTTACCGAGCTGGAGAGGATCTGGTGTATCTTTTCAGTGCATGCAGACCTCTGAGAAGTGCTTACAGCTCATATAAAAGGCTGTCTTTCATAGCCCAGCTGTAGATCACATGATGGGGATAATCACATTGCTGCTTAACCTTGTGGTTTGCAGCACCCACTGGCCCAGATCTAAATAACATCGATAGTGTTGAATTCTGAAAAAGGGGGCAACAACAACACTGGTTTCTAACCAGTGGAGAAGTGTAAACATTAAATCATGTTTCACTGCTCCCAATGACAATGGCATATTTTTGGATTGAGAAATAACATTACCTCTATATTATGATCTTATTTTGGAGAAGATGTTTACACAGACGCTTACATCACTCACAGGGCACATCACAGATTAGAGTCTGTTGTCTGAAGTCAAACTGTAGGAATTCTGTAATGTAAGAATCATTTCTACAAATTATTAAATTAGACCTTTTTAAATGGAAGTCTACACATTCTATAAATGACAAAATGAATGAACTGATAATACAAAATATTCCATCAGAGCTTAATTTACACAAATCGACTTCGATTTCATCTTGAAATGTATTTTTCTGTTGTTTCCCCATTTACAGAGCCAAATAAACATGTCTGTGGAGGAAAATAATGAGGCTTGAAGACAACTTTGAAGAAATAAAGAGCTCAAGCTTCATTTTAATCTTCATAAAAACATGGTGAAACAAAGATTTGTGAAAAAGCAAATATACAATTTAACAAAGTGGAACTAGATGTTCTGCCCATGGCTGGATTAGCCTTTTACGGGGGCCCGCTGGCAAAAATTTGCTGTTGGGCCCCCACTGGCCCCCACTCCCTACCAACACCACCACTGTCTGTGCATTGTGTATATTCCCTTTCGCCCCCAAATTCCCACTGAGTACAGTACACACAGCAGACTACACATGGCATTTTCATTATATTTTGCCTGTAGACACAGAAACCAAACAGCACTCTTCTGCTAGAATACTGTGTGTCAATTAGGTTGTGGTAATCTGATTAAACACAAATTAATACAGGAATATGTACAATGTAAGCACAATATAAATTAAAATAACAAAAGCCTTACAACTAGATTTGGACACAGGGTGCCTTAGGAATGTTGCACCAAGATGAATATCAACAAACAGATTTGCAACTAAATTACCTGTAACACAAACTAACTGACACACAGTGAACCTGGGGCTTTCGGGGCCCGTGGTGGTCGAGGGCTCCTGTTGGTAATCTAGCATTGGTTCTGTCTGAAATAAGCAAAAGACACTAAATACATTTAAAAACAAATCTCTTACAAGCTTTACATACTGTATATAACAATACTCTGTGGTTAATTATAATAAATGCAGTGTAAACAATGTAACTTAGTGTAGAAATATATTTTTTAGACACAATATTTGTCACAAAGTTCATTATAAATGATATGAACAGTTCCAGCAAAGTTCCCATTGATCCTTATTGGAAAGTTGTCTGTTATTGCAGTTCTGCATGTCCTGAGGATCAGTCAGTCCTCCTGCAACCTTTCGAAACGACACAGTGGCTCATGCCTGCGATGCTGTCTACACTGTCGAATTCAAATTTTAACTGAACACACAAAGCGATGACCTCTACTCGTCCTGCAGTCCCTGATTTGCCACTTTGCCCTTCTCCACACCAGGACGCACTTTTTGCGTCCCTTCATTTTGGACCGAGGGGGTATCTTTCTCCAGTTAGTGTAGCTGACCGGCTCACCGCCCGCCCACTCCCAGCGTCCTCGGCCCTCCCTGTCACTCAGGCCTTCAGCAGCAGGAGAAAAATCAGTCAAGAGTAAAGAAGTTATCCTCTACAATGGAAAAAAATATATATTCTATGATGAAATTCAAAATGTTCAGGCCAATTAATGGCATGCAGTCCCACTGCAGTGTGGCACGTTATGTTGAACATTACAAATTCTCATGTTGGCAAAAAGCAAATAAAAAAAGAAGTAGAAGTAAAATAAATTATGTACTTTTACTAATTACTTCTTACGTATTTTCATTATCAAAAAGCCAATTGTGTATTAGAGTAGTATACAAATAAACCACAATTGGAATGTTATATGAACAGTAGTAGCAGTAGTAGCAAGCAAAAGCATACAGTAGCTTTCAGTGGTGTGGCAGCAGGCATGGATCTGACTCACTGGATTCCTATCAGCCCCAATGTTGACCTTATTAAGAGGATCGATTATCCGCCTGATCTGACCAAGCCTCATTAAAAACTTTAAAATGTTCTGTTGTCGGGTCTCTGTAAATAATATTAACAAGAGTATGAACCTGCTCTATATGATAAGTGCAATGAGATAACTTCTGTTGTGAATCGGCGCTATATAAATAAAATTGAATTGAAAAATTGTTTTGCTCTGGTCATTAGTGGGGTGGGCTAATTTCAACATGTTAACTTCTTGCATGTGGATTTTACTGTGAATCCAGAGTGTTGACAATGCCATTTGCAGTTAGCTAATATTACTAAAGATTTACTTAATGTAATGTACATCTTCTGCACTTTCTGTTAGGAAGGTTTTTGCATGGATGAAGTTGCATTCGGTTTAATTACATATTTAACAAGGCTTTATGAAGGAAAGCGGCTCAGAAAACTAGAATTGACATTACGCCATTTAAGTAACAAACTTTTTTTTTTAAAAAGCGAAATGCGACTGACTACACTGAACATGTTATTTTTCACCAAATGAAAAGATCATTACAAAAAAAACCAGAATGTAACAAGTTGCAAAGATACCCACCTATCCAAAATGGCTTTCTTCCGCTGAAGTCCCACAGCCAGTCCATGTCGACTTTAGAGAGAACGCTTGGTAGAGTGCCTTTATATCTTAAATCAAAAAGACAACAAGGAAAGTTGTGTATTCTAAAGGATAATTCATAGTACATATAATTCAGATTACATAGTGTTTATGCATGACAGACAACTAATCAGAAGCATGTATGTCCATGCTTTCTTTCTCAATTTCTTTCCAAGTCCTTTTATCCTTGTTAAACTGTACCTCTCCCTGCAGGCCCTGTTAGCTGTGCTCCATGTGACCTTGTGCTCCGAGCTGAGGGTGTAACAGTGTCCACCATGAAAGCTCCAGCCCTGAGGACACATCTGAGCACTCACCATCTGTGTTTCAGGAGGAAATGGGCAGATATGTTGACATTTGTAAGTGAACAAGAATGATTTCAAACCGAATCATGACAAAACAGAGATCATAATTATTGGTCAACAATTGCAAACAGAGAAAGTTCCCCAGCAAATTATCTCACCAAATTACACCTCAAGCAAGAAATTTGGGTGTTGCGATTGACTCTGATCGAACTTTTCAGCTGCATATAAAGCACATAAGTAAATTACATTGTATCATTTGTAGAATGATGCAAAGAAGCTAGTGCATGCTTTTATTATAATCTGCTGTGAAACTGGAATACCTGATCAGTTGGAGCCCAGGGTTTCCAGGAGACACCGTTGCAGTGAAATAGTTGACTGGTGGTCTGGTTGAAATGCAGGAGTCCCATCAGTTCTGGCACACAGGGCTTGGGTATGGAGTTATCAGCTTTAGCCTATGGGCCATACATATTCACAGGAAAATGTATTTAGTGTTTGTTTTAAATGGAATGTAATATGTTTTCCCACAATTCCCATAATTATCCCTAAAACACTGTAAATAGGGCCTGATACCTTTTAATTTTAAGTGCCATCACCAAAAAACATAATGCACTTCATATTTATACTTAGCCTGGTTTAGGGCTGTCACTTTTTACAAAAAATCTAGTTTGAACAGATTAGAGCAACACGTAATTCATTCGAATTCATTCAAACGTAACCCACATAGCCTGATCCTAAACTACTGCTTCAGCTAGTGACAATCTAGCATGAATTGTAAGGCAGTTGGCTTTGATAAATGCAGCAAACAGCGTCATCTTTGTCTACGATTTTTCCATTTGCGATGACGAATCGACACATTCCTCACATTACTTCTCAGATGGTTTGGTGTCATGATAATCTGTAAAGCATGGTTCTCTTGTTTCCTCCATTTGGTGTTAGCAAAGAGAACAACAATAGCCTAGTCTACTGATAGGACAATACATGCAATGGGTCAGATGGACAGTACATTATATGCCACCTGCTGGAGTACAAGGCACAGTCTGTTGCACGTATACACTGTAAATTTTGTATTGGAAATTAATACAGATTGAATAGTTAATTCTTCCCACGTTCAAATGGTAGTTCGTATTTCAAACAAAAAATTGACACTTCTAGCCTGGTTCCAGACCCACATCTCTCATTTGTTTAGCAGTTCAAATTAGCCTGGTGTTGTGCATTCACGGCTGTTTATACTGGTTGGAGAAACAACAGGCAATCAGATCTTTGTAGTCGGGATTAAGATTAGGGTTATTTTCCTACATATTGTAGCATGATCAGCCGTGATCCTGATGAACACTTTGGATCTTTAGTAATGAAAAGGATTAGGCTTTTCTGAAAGCTGGCTTCTAAGTCATAAACCAGGCCTGTCCATAGAACTGATAAGCCTTCCCCAGTAACTTCCTCTGTCCCATGACCTTTGCCGGACTTAAGTCACTAATGGAAGGTTGAATGACAATCTTGTGATTTACTGCAACCTGCGAAGGCTCACAAGCATGAACAACCTAAGTAAATGTAGTAAATTACAACTTACCCTCCCTGATCATGCATAACACAACCTGACACCATCCTGTTTTAAGGAACATCTTATGATCTCTGGTCTTCATCAAGTGAAAACGAACTGAAACGTTAAGACTAAAGGAATAAAGAAAATGACTTTGCCATGCAGAATCAAATGTATTAATCAATATGTTACATTAAGTAACAATATAAGAAGAGTGTGGAACTTGATGTTGTCATGCTGATGCCACAAAGAGTAACAAACCCTGTCAACAAGAACTGTTCTTTATGTAAAGATATTAATTAATTAATTAATTTAAACCGTTAGTCTGCTACAATAGCAAGCTACCTAGCGACATCCATGAGAAATAGAGACAAAAAAATGACCACAAAAATGGTGACAAGTATGGATGAGATTGATGCAGTTGTACAGTTGAGTTACAGAGACAATAACTCTGTCCCTAGCAACCGGAACTGCAGCCTATTTGTTGACTGAAAATGTCGTTGGTGGGACGGACACATCATTCACTACTGGTTGGTAAGGGCAAGAACTAAACAAAATAACCACCCTTCCAAGCAGAAATTGGCAACCATGAACACAATATCAAGCTAAAGGAATGTGAAAGTGAAACAAAATGGCAATTAGTCTGATTATCAGGCAAATCCACGTGGCTGACTTAACATTAAGCACATTTTCCACGAAGCAGAAAAGGACTAGTAACATTTGTACTCACATGTCCTTTAGCCAGTCCAGTATTTTGAGGTTTTGGGATCTGCTGCTGTGACGCCTGCTGCTGTGCTCCCCTGCTAACCACACGGATGTTTGCCTTTCTGCTCCTCCTCGATGGGGAGGTGTCGTCTTCTACTTGCATGTGCATGAGTCCATGATACTGGAATTTAAGAGACCACAGAAATGAAGACTTTTCTAATTTTAAAAAGTTAGGTCAGCTTAGCATCAGCTGCTGCTGCTTACTGTATAAACGATGTCTGTCCTGTTGTGAAAAACTGATGAAGGTGCAATCTGAAAGATGAAACAGAGTAACAGTTTTAACCTGGAACAAGGCCACAATGAAAAGGAAAATGCCGGTTTGAATAAAGTCAAATCCAGCGCTGATCTTTAAGAACAGGTACTTACAGACTTTGGATTGCCCTTAACTCTGAGATTCTTTTTTTGGACATCTGCTCCAGGCCTGGAGATGCTGTCTCCACGGGTCCAGATTACTGAATCTGTGCCGAGCGGCAGTTTCTCTAGTTGAATGGATCCATGCTGGGGGTATGTGTCTGAGTGAATCTCTTTTCCTCCAAGAACAGGAGCCTCCTGATCCTGGTTCAGCCTGCACTGTCCTGCTGTGTTTAAGTTTTAACAGTCATGTTAGTGTATTTGTTAAATAATGGACTCCTTGAGGTTTTAATCAGAATAGCTGGTGCCATCCTGTTACAAAAATACTATACTGTGGTGGTAAGGTTGTGCATTACATACAGTCAAATAATTTAAAATCGATATTTAATGTAAAATCTTTTTCTTTGGTAGCCATGTAAAAAGGGATACTATGCAGTGATGCAACCTTGCAAAGTACTCTATAAGATCTTAAAAATACACAGCTGGGGTTTATTTTACCTCTTCCTGAGCCCCTGATGGTGACTTGAGCCTTGTCGATGGTGCCGATCACTGTGCCTTCAGGGGACACCAGCAGCACCTCAAACACCTCCTCAGCCTCCTCAAGGTGATCCTGAATGATCTCAGACTGCCAGCTCCTCTTTGACACTCCTACATAGACAGAAACATCTCAGCTTTTTACAAGAGTTGGTGCAGGTCTCATTTATTGTGACTTTATTTTGCAGCACACTTTAAGTTACAGAAATGAATTATGGTTGTTTTAGTTAGGCACTCACAATAGTAGCAGCAGTGTTGTTACACTTTTACACGCATTTTTAGAATGTGACTTTTCTTAAAGGGATACTTCTGCAATTTAGTTCTGTACTTCTTTAAAGTTGAGTGACTTGCGAGACAGTTAAAAAAAAAGGTTTGACAAAAACTTCTTATCACAGTGTGTGTGGAATTTTGAATACATGATAACAGGTGGTTGTATATGGAGGGAGGTGGTAACCCCTGTCTCTGTTCAAAGACGGTCTCTGGTGTTGGACGTGAATGTCCTCTTTGATCTTTCCCTGGTCGTCCACTGACTCCTGGTCGATGACCTTTGACCTCTTCCCAGTGGATGCTGTGAGTGGTTTTGGACTGGTGTTCTCAGACAGCTGACGTGGTCTGCTTCGCTGTTCATTCAGTCTCTTGTCCAGGGTCCTTGCTGTTTCTCTGATGTAGTGTTCCCCACAGCTGTCACATGTGATGTCACAATGAGGTCATGCACCAGTCCAGTCTCCCTCTCAGCAGACATGTTAAGGTGTTGAATGGTTTGTGGTAAGTGCTGACTCCTTGTGATTTGAAGACTCACTAGATGTTCAGACAGTCCGGCCACGTAAGGTCTCACTGCAGGATTCCCATCATCGACTCCTTGTACACGGAGTGCCCCTTACACTCGCTGTACCTCCGTCTCACTGATAAGATGTTGTGCTCTGCGTAGCAGGGTCCTCACCACTGATCTTTTATGTTGTGAGGTGGTTAGAGTTAAAATGGAGATACTGGTCTGTGTGAATGTGCTTTCTGTACGCTGTGGTCAGAATGCTCCAGTCAGCCTATACAAAAACACAGGTGTCTAGGAATGGCAGCTTACCATCCTCTTCCTCTTGGTATCATATATCAATCAATATTACAAATCAATCTCCCCACATATACAACCATCTGTTATCACAAATTCCAAACTTTGGTCAGGTGGTAAAACTATCTCCATGGCAATTGAGCAAACTCCATCCGCTGATGAAAACTTCGGAAAAAGATGATGGTTAAGAAGAAGAAAGCTACAAAAAAAGGTCAAATCAAAGCAGTTTTAGTTGCTAGTATGGGTCAAGCTCCAAAAACACTGGATTCTACACTTCCCATTATGCAACTCAACTCTTCTGATAGACCCTGCCCGAGAAATGCCCACATCTTTCAAGCTCCACGCCCCCAGATTGTAACACAGGCTTTCTTGTATACATTTTGTAGTCTCCCAGCCTAAGATAACCCTGATGACATCATCAGGGTAAACCAATCTTTATTTGTACAATCGGTGAAGTACCCCCATAATTTAAAAGGAGCACATACCTGGATCAAACTGAATGAGAGAAGAAGGGCTTATCAGGAAATCTTTTCCAGCTGTTGCAGTCACCTCCTTTACCTACGATAAAGAAACATGACACAGGAACAGGTCTTAAAATCTGTGAGAAAAAGACCAAGCATCAGGTGACTGATGAGTAAAATATGCTTATAAAGTGAGTTAAGAGCAGTTCCCCAGTTTCAATAACACATGACTTGCAGACCTTGACAGTGACATATGAAGACTCTGCTAAGTTGCCTTTTCGGGTGATGTCCAGCGAGACAGTTCCCTGCTCCTCACACACAGAGTACTCAGGCTGAGACAGCTCCACGGTGGACCAGCTGAATTCAAGTCTGCAAAGACAAAATCAAGTACAGTGAAGACTAAACTGTTCATTCAAGATGTCATAAAAATCCGTGTTACAATGTTTTTCTTACGCATGAGAAGGCCCAGTGTTCCCTAAAGGATCAGACACTCTGAACTCCAGGCTGTCTGAAAGAGACTCTCTATCTGGGTTGATGATGTAGGCGATAGTTCTCTTGTTCAGCTCCATCTGAGAGAAGCGCTGTGGTACAAAATCACCTGCAAAAGCAAAGAGAAAGACTTATTTTTCTAAACTCAGCTGTAATCTAGATGGAAACAAAATGTATTTCCAGACCTGTGGTAATGTTTTCTAGGTAACCAAAGTAGGGCTGGCGAACGATGCAGAATATTAGCTCTTCTTCTCTGCTGTTGCTGTCTTGGGCCTTCAGCTCACGGGATGACAGAAAGATCCCGTGTCGTCCGTCGCCTAAAAGCTCTGCTTTCCAGAGAGGAAGCAGCTTCACAACCTCAGGAGACGACTTATCCAAAGGCTTGATCTGAAATTACACATGGTTTGTTAATAAAACAGAGATTGGTTATCATTAACATCATAGAAAAGGAGGTAGTTTGGATTTATGAAATGATGTGACATAGCCCATATGATAAACACAGATTTAACTATCTAGATCTGTTTTTCATAGCACAGTGATACTACAGAGTACCAATGATGCATACTGTGACTGCCACACACAACATAATAACATACAACTTAATGCTAACATTAAATGCTATTCAGCTATTGTTCTGATAGATTAGCTTTTTGCATGAGGTGATACTGTGTTTGTCACTGAAGTTACGGTACCCTGACAGTAGAAATAACATATTCTTTGTCTTACAAGTGAAAAGTTGAATTCAAAACCAATAAAATGCACCACTGCTCAAGTCAACACGCTCAGAGGTGTTGCTGCTACAGCCTTACTTGGTGTGGTATGACCAGTAGCTTATGGTGGTTAATGTTAGCAAACTTTAGATAGGAATTGTTGTGACGGACATCACCGTCAATTTGCAGACTTTATGACTTTTTACTTGTGCAACATTTTAGCATTTACCATTGCCACTTGTGACCATAGTGGCTTCTGTTCAGAAAACCTTGGTGAACATTATATACCTTGCGAGGCAGCTGGATTTGCAAGCTCACAAGATCGCGTGAGAATCCATCTTGCCAGTCTTCAAGTTATGCTCAATCAGCTTCCTATGAAGAACTACTGGCAGCTATGTGTTGGTGTGGTTTAGGTGTGACGACAGCGAGAAGCGAAGAGACTGTTCGTTCAGAAACGGCGGCTCCTAAAGAAGTTAACGTAGATGCTGCTACAGCATCAGTCATTTCATATCTTCATTGAAAGAAGAGCAAACGGCACTGAAGGCTTTTCTCAATGGAAAAGATGTTTTCGCCCCGACTGGCTTCGGCTCTCCTAGCACGTCATGTGGTTCATTGATCTGATTGTTTGAAAATAGACGTGATAGACGTGATAGACAGATGGTTCATCCAATCAAGTATTTTTTGTCTCTGTCTGACCGACTAGAAATTATTGATTTAATTAATTTATTTTTTTATAATAAATAAATATATAGATATTAAGAAATAAACTTGACATTTAAGGTTGAAACAATGTCCCTTAAATCATGTATAGTTCCAGCATTGCGTTTCTGGATGTTGTGGTGTTATCTCCGCGTAAAAAGAAAAAAAGGTTAAAAGGTCTTTCAAAGACCAAACATTATTCGCTTTAGTTGTAACATGCAAAGTTTTGGCAAGACGCACTTCCAAGAACCGTACAATGTCTGACAAAAAAACCAAAGCATAGAGTATTTGAGTCGCTGCCTTTGGACCACCTGAGAAGCACAGGTGGACAGGATTTCAGCGAGTAAGCCAAGTGTCGGCACTGCTCACTCCAAGCGATGCGGTTGGGGACGGGGACCCTGACATTTCCACTGACATTCACTTCATTTCATGCAAGATGTTACTTGGCTAAGCAGAAAGCTCAACCTTATCAGCAACGCAGACATCTCATAGGCTACAGATAATTTCTTTCTGAAAAAGTTTGTGAATAAATTATATAGATCAAACTCAAGGCAACAGCGACGCCAAGTGGTCAGGAGGAGACTGATAACTCATCGAAAAGAATTAATATTATACAACAAGTAGTTCCAACCAAGTAATCTGATTGGTCAACTAGACATTTAGAACGTGCTCAAATCAGCATGACAGCTCATCACTGAAAATATTACTCCACCAGGTGCTGCCTCCCTTGTTTGCGGTAGAGAGCAAACAGTGACCGCGGTGAAAATGTTGTTTTTGAAAGGCTAAACGCCAACAAACATGGACTGAAGCAGAATATTTCGTTATTTCGCGCTCTAGAGTTATTGGAAATGTTTGGATCACATGGAAACTCTGTTCAGCCTTTATGTTCCGCTCGGGCATCCTCCATGTGCCGGTGAGTCTGTGACACAGCGCTGCTAGCTAAAAAATACATGTGAACTTCGCTGACGTAGCAGCTAATTCTGTCCATGGAAAAAACTTATATATCTTTTCCAGCAGATATCTTAGTTACAACAAGACCGAGCAGCGAGGCAGTTTTGTGTTTATGTGTGTGGTATTTATTCAGTTTGGGAAGCCCCACGATCTCTAGAAAGCATTAGCTCAAGCTGGCTAACTCAACAGGGACCTGAAGTCGTCTGTGTTGCTAGGTCGTTGCTAAGGGTTGGCCTACTTGCTGGAGTAGTAAACTAGGTTTCATTACATAGGATTTTGACTGATTGTTTAACCAGTTATTAGTCAGACCCCATGTGTTTCCAGGGAAAGAGCAATAACACAAAAAGATTTTTACTTTGAGAGCGAATTGCCCCACAATATGAATACATTTGTATTTATTATTTATTATACTGTTGTACAATCGCAATCTTACACTCCTGCAAGCATGTAAGTTAAAGCACACCCTATCGTGTAATATTGCTTAAATAACATACACCAATTGAACTGAAATAATTGTTCATTATATAAGCACAGGACACAAGGGAAATATTGGTGTCTTCTAAGGTCTATCTAGGGGAAACACTGCAGACCTTGGATTCCTACATGTCAGTTGTGCAGTTGGACCCCTTTGGAACTTTCAGGGTGCATAACTCATAACATAATACACCCTTCATCACCTACCTGAATAGTGAAGTACGCAGGTTCTGTATGTAACCGCCCGTCCAGCAGGAAGCCCCGATTGGTGCTATCAGAGGCAGTAAAGGCAAATCGGTCGATCTGCGACGGCCCCCTGTCATGTTTATATGTTACCTCCAACTCCTGTATGTCTCTCTGGGTGAAGTTTGAGCCAGCAGTTAGTGTGGTACCACCTAAAAGTAGCCTGCCATACTGTGGAGGCTGGAGGAGGACAAAGGTCAGGGTGCTGGGTGGAGTGTCAGGGTCAGACATGGCCAGGCAGTCAGGACCCAGGATCATGGAGGAGCCCTGTGGGACTGAGAGGCCTTTGTTGAAGGACAGAGACGGCAGGACGCGATCCACCATTTCTACTGCAATCTCTACGCTTCCATTTCGGCTGGTCTTACCGTTACTCACAACAAACCTGCCAAAACATACAACAGACTGGGTGTTAGGCTGTCTGAACAAATGTGTTTAGCAACCACAACAAGGACGACCACAACAAACACAATGTCGAATGTGTCTGGCAGAAATGGGGATACAGCACACATCCAAACAGCAGGGGAACTTATAAAGAGGAAAATAAAGGATTATAATATTATGCACTCAGTGGTACAAACTGAAAAACTACAATCTGGTTCATGATGCTGGATGCCATTTAGTGCCATCGACCAGCTTGTGTGGGCTCCCACAGTGCCCCAGATTCTGGCGAATACGCTGGCATCTAGAGAAAATCAATAACAATATTAACAGCATTGCTTTTATTCTGTTGTCTGTCAGACAACCGCATCTTTCACTCACCTACTAAACAGTGCACTGTCGCCTTTTTAATTACTTAAAACCTAAAATACAATGAAGACACAAGGAAGAGCCAAGTACCTGTTTTTCAAAGTACAGGTTATGGTAATCTGGTTAGTTACAGGTTGTTAAGGTTAAGGTTGTTGTCCTGCACTGCAAAAGTGTACATGCTACTGCTAGCTCAGCCAAGCTAGCATTGTGTCAACATTATGCTAGGGAGGACTGGTGGAGGAAGGTATACTTGTCACAGCAATCCTGACTAATTACATTTTGACTGTAGATAATAACATAAATGCATGATGTAATAATAACATAATAATGTTAACGTAAATGCTGTATCATGCAATTAGCATAGGATCAAATTCTGAACCATAAATGTGAATTCCTACACCCAAAACAACATCAAATCTGTGAAGGAAATAATTATGGGAATTGATAAAGTCTCAGCTGCAGTGTGAACGTAGCCATAAAAAAGGTTTTTGAGGAAGTTGTACGATGGCTTCTAGACTCACTGAAAGGTTTCTGTGGGTGTGCTGGCTCGGTTGTCATGCACGTAAGCCACAAGGTTGGCTGCTATGTCCATCTGGCTGAAGGTGGAGATGGCCAGGCCAGGATGTTTAATGTACTCTATGTGTCCGTGAGCAGGAGGGTTGGTGATGACATACAGAAGCTCCTCGGGCTTGTCTGTGCCGTCTGTGGCTATCAGCACGTCTGTGGTGAGAACCACACGATCCCCACGACTGACGTTCACCGGGTTCACAAAGATGGCAATATTTCCTGAAAATCATGGTGGAGGAGACATTTAAAGGATACAGAGGGTTCAAAATTGGAACCACATCTGTATGAATTGACACTGGGCAGAGGGCAGGGAAACATGGTGTGGCCTGGCAGTCACAAGGATATCACAAGTAAACCTATGTCTAATGAAGAGTGAAATCCAGTACCTTTTTCTAGATCTGTGACAGAGATGTGGAAGTGCTGTGGGGGTGATTGATTCTTTCCATCCAACAAGTAGAAGACAAAGAAGTCCTGTGTTTTGGCACCGTGCAGGCCTGTGTGCACGTAGCGCAGAAGGTTCATATCCACCATCTCCTGGGTGCAGTTTCTCCCAGTCAGTGTAACCCAGTCCTGACCTTCCTGAGACAGGATCAGCCACAGTTAGGAGCACAGCACCTCCCAGTATCGCCCCAATGTTCACAGTGACTGCTTACTATAAAGCAGCATATCCTGAAGGAATGGGAACTGGGACTGATTTTTAAAAATAGTGAAATTTCCCTTTATAGGACGTTACAAGTGAAGAAGACATGACACAAAGATGATATAAATGTCCCCAGTAGATGATTGGCTCCAGCAAATTTCTATGTCCAATCCAGCTCCTCATTTCAAATTAACAGTTTGACTATTCATAATAACAAAAAATCAATGCCTTTTTTCCAAAGCATTACTTAGTTATCAATACAATTCTTGCTTTCAACTGCATCACCATTCAGCAATGAGGTAACTTTGACAAACAGTATAAACTTTTGACTACTCCGGGACCAGATTTGTGAATCTTTGTCCTCCAAGCTGTTATTGCATGTTTTTCTGTGGACAGTGACAGAAGGGGAATATAAAAAAGGGTTATTGACAGACATTTAACTATTCAATCGAGTCCTATCTAACAGATCATTTGATTTACTGAATTTAAAGAGGCAGCCCTAGTGATGAATGTGTTAGGCAATAGCATTGTTTTAATGCTGCATTAATAGTTTTTTTGGCCACTTGAGGGCAGCAAAACAGGCTGTAAACATTGACATGACATCCAGCAGACACAGAGACTTGTGTTTGTGTCCACCTGATGAATGCAGGTGGACACAAAGCTCTGGTTTGGTCTCCACCGACTCCTGAGAAAAATATCTGGCTCTTTAGCTGCTAAATGCTCCACTATGTTCAGCTGTTCACTGATCCATTGTTAATATAAAAACATTGATTATTGGAGCTTTAAAGTATCTGATCTTTTAACCTTATAAGGTTGGTTTTATCATACAGGGCATATAGTCATCACTCTAAAATATGAAATATCTTAAACACAATGTCAGTGGTGTAGCAAGCTTTACTTTTGGAATGATTGTAGCTGAGTAACTGTGTATAGTTCCTCTGACGGTATATCCAATTTAATTTCCAATTAAAGAATTCACAGAATTTGCTGTGAATCATTAAAGATGACTTGTCATTTGGCTTTAGAACTGCAGCAAGTTCCCATTTTCTCACATTTGAGGTAAAAGCCTTTATCCTTTACTGTATAAATGTACAGTATGTGTCTGCTCAACTGTCTGTATGGAGCACAGGCACCAATGATCTATTGGGTACAAATGGATGATTGAGTATGCACTCATCACCTAACACAGTTAAACTGACAGGGACATAATATCAAAATGTTTGGTTTATCACTTAAACATTTTGTGCCACTGCACCAACCTTAAGCTGAAGTAGTCCTTGGGTAGGAACACTCTCAAACATGTACATGACCTCTGAAGAAGGAGTATCACTGTCCTGTGCAAAGAGTGTAACACTGGATATGATTCTGGCTTCTCCTGGCTCCACCTGCAGCCCAATGTTCCTGAAGGACAGAAGATTGAGACATGTTTCGGTTACTTTCCAGCAGTGACGTGATGACTCACTTTGCAGGAACTGTAAGGAAGATGTTAGTCTAACCTGACGACACGAGGCTCCTCGTCATTGACTGGCAGCACTTTAACCATCACTTGTCTGTGGAGTCGGTGCCTGCCATCAGTCAACTGGATGGTAAAACTATCCTCCATATTCTCTGAGTCATCGTGCATGTACATCAGATCCATACCTGAAAACCAATGTTTGTTACAGATTTATTGTACTTATGGAAAGATGTAATAGTGAGTTTAAATTATTCTACAAAGGCCTGCATGCTTAGTTTTATTTCTTGTCATTACAGCATTCTAAGAGTTGTGGACATACAATGGTTGGCTGATTATTCAAAGACAAGGCACGTGCCAGTATTTCCGTGTTGGTGACATCAGAATCCAGGAACGATATACATTGCTAATCAGTTAGGATCATTCATCAGTTCATACACATTTTGGATTTCTATGACTTTTCCATGACTTTAAACCAATTTTGATGACTGAGCATTCTGTTAATTTTTAATGTACATGAAACGTTTATATAATATGTGGTGTCAAAACTGTTATGATGATATGGTGATGAGGTTTAGGTTTAGGTTAGATATTTAAAGCATAACAGCGGAACACAGATCACTGCTTTGAATAGAATAAATGTGGTTATTTTACATGATTTTGCATACGCATGATGTACAGTATTTCAATATGGGAAAACTATTCTAGTTAATAAGATATTCACCCAGTACAGTATGCACTGTAGTATACCTTGCATAACACAACTTAATGAATGGAAGTTTTTTCTGATATCTGGCTGAAACATCTAAAACACCGCTGGAAAACCCAGTATGGTACATGTGCTGTTAGTGCTTTATTTTCAATACAGCATCTGAATATTGACATTTGTTTGGTGGCAAAGGAGACAGAGACACGGCCTCCTCGCTGGGGCAAGTGAGGCGTGGAAGTTGTTTTGCAGCGGGGTCTAACCGATGCGTCCGCGTCACACTGCATCAGTGCGGTGTTAGCGCCGCGACTCGCCCCTTGCAGCCAGTCTATTTAATGTGGTCACATGAGCAAAGCAGCTCACTCGTGGCTCAGGTCTTTACTGAACTGGTCCAGCTCACATCGTGTGTAAATTGCTTGATAATGTATATAAATGATCAAATTATCATTTATTCATGTTTGTCATGAAATGAATAGTTAATTGTACTTTATGTGATAATTAGGCCTAGTTAGTTATCTTGTGTTGGTTTCTGGACTTGCGTTATGTCTATTACTGAGTTGCAGCTCTCTCAACATAATTTCACAGTGTTGTTGTGTCTGGCAGAGGTGCCGTGTCCCCAGATGCCAGCAATTAAAGTTGGTAAGTAAAACTGTATCGTTACTGATCATTTTGTTAGTTTGACCGTTATAAATGATGGTCAACTAACTAAACAAATACAACCCAGGTTGTATAAATATGGAATTTTCCTTTAATGTCTGAGGGCAGAGGTGAGTGGTAGGTTCCAGTGCGAAACTCTGATTCACTGAGAATCCATAATTATCCTTTGTTGTCCATTTCCGTCCTATGAGTGATATTACATGTAAAAAGTGATAGTGACATGTAAAAAGTACCATTTGTAAGCTCTGTCATTGTAAAGTCGACCACCGGGGATCGGGAACTGGCCTCCCGTCTCTTGTAGACTGGCTTTTCACTGCCGTGGTTGATGATGCTGCCGTGCTGTGGGGCTTTGACCACGCTGAAGAGCAGGATGTTCTTGGGGACATCCAGATCCATCGCATGTAAAACTGATGAGTCTAGCTGCTTCATTTCTCCTTCTCGTACCTCATCACAGAAGGCTATCAGTGAACATTGGACCATATCTTGTGAACAAAATCTGATGGGAATGTCTGACCACAAAAACTTACTGTGATGTTGCGAGCCACAAACTCTGGGATCTCATCGTTTGTCGGGTTAATAATAATGTAGAAGGGGACGTGGGCAGAGCTGTGTTTGCCGTCTGATACGCAGAGCATGAACTGGTCAGCTGTGGGCTCCATCCTCTGGTGTCTGGACTGTACGTAGTTTACATGACCGTCAATGATGTCTTTGTATGAAAAGGAAGCTGGAGAAAAGGGAGGTTAGACAGAAAAACTAATGAAATTATTTTTTTGTTTTTTATTTTTGTTTTTTTTATCTGATAATAATATACCGTATATATCACAATGCTTACCTATGCTTATGCCTGTGTTGCTTTTCTCAAAGCCGGGACTGGGCAGGACATTTTCAATGTAGCCAAACTGGGGCGGAGAAATCAGACTGACCACCAGTTTGTCCTGGATGGTGTCCATGTCAGAGGCCTTTAAATGAGATGCAGTTATAGGGGCAGTCCCACCTTCATCCACAACAAAGATGTCTCCTGCAAACAAAAAAAGGAAAATTCATTTGGAGTCATGTTTGTGTCTACCTGTCAAATTAAAGTCCAGTACTCACACTCCTTTTAACTCCAGAAAAAAATATTTGGCTATTTAGCTGCTAACTGGTCCGCTCTCTTCACCAGCTAACTAACTTTGTCTGTTGTTCAGTCGCTACTTAGTTTACAGATTTTTGTGGATAGGAGAAGCTAGCTGTTTCTTGGGGGATTTTTTATCCTTATAAAGCTAAAATGTATTTCTTTTGAACAAAAGTTAACAAATTAGCATACTTAATTCACACAGCAACATAGCCTACTTCAAATGAGTCAGTAAAACTGCAGACTTCTTTTTTACTTTTGATTTCATATATGTCGCATATTGTATGCTGCATCAATTGAAATAAGCAACAGATATAAACAGATATCCATGGCGTCATTTTTAAAAACCACTGTGCTAACAGACCTTTTTCATGGCAGAAATGTCAAATTGTCATTGCATGAAACACAGAGGTGTAATTGATAATTAAAGTTTCCCTTCAGACACATTTTAAAGTATGTAAACATACTCTGCTATGATTAATATTTTGTTTAACATGGTTATCCCACTTAAAAGTTTTTAAAAACTTGGGCTGGAAGCACATCTACTCTTTCTCCTCAGTGAGGAATTCATGATTTGAATGCCCCGCGCTCGTGTTAGTTCGGTGAGAGCAGATGTGGGTGAGAGACATACATCCATGGTGTGTGCGCCTCAAGATGGCTAGAGTTAGAGGAAACATCAACTAGCAGCCGTACATGTTTGAGCCTCAGTCAGACCCAGATGAGGAGTCTGTGTGCACCAAAATCATCAACTAGCAGACTTATCAGAATGGTAAGTGTAGTTTATCTTTTGTTGTTTATGTTGTTAGCTTGCAACTGGCAGTGGCTGACAGCGTTAGTGGTTGTGACACAAACAATAATATCGGCTACGAAGTTACAGTGTGTTCACATTGTTATTACGTAACGTTAGTAGATAGGGGAAGGAAGCTCCAGGGTCCGGTTTACATCCAGAAACTGCACACTCTACCACGTTTGCTGTCAAAACTTTCACTGCGCTGACTTAGTGCAAACTCTCGCTCTCAGCACTGACAAGTCCGCTCTGCGCTGGAGGTTTCAGGTTTCTTTGCCAGTGGCGTTGCAATTGGCTTTCGAATTTGTGACGTCCCACATCTAGCTTCCCCGGAGTCCGTTTGAATCTCTGATTTTAGGGAACTAAACAGACGTCTCCCCCTTCAGTAGAGGAATGTGAAAACACTTCTCTAGTGACAAACTTTGCACAGATACAAGTCAGTAAAGTCAAGGTCTGACATTTTAGGGGACTGAAACATAAGAAAAACACATTTTTGAGTGGAGGGTTACACAGTAAGCCATGCCAGTGAGCAAACATGCATAATAGTAGGGCCCTGGAACTGATACACCTAAATAATATACAGCAATGATTCATGTTTTTAATTACACCTGTGTTGTATTGCCTGTGTTATGTGAGGAAGTGATTCCCTTTAGCAAAACAGTTGCTCACCCCCCAATCCCTATTTACCCATAAACGGCAAAGCGGAGTCAAGACAACTAGGACTGAAAGTGCAGAGAGGAAGGACACTACATTTACTCTATCTACTCTCCCATGCCATACAAACGACATGTCAATATTTCTGCATTGAAAATAATAGAGGTGTACGGTGCAAAGTAACAGATGCAACAAAACAGTCGAGTGAGGGAAATGTTTATCATGCGCAGACACACACACCCACACAGTCCAGAGAGGTCTAATCAAGCAAAATAAGTGAAAACCCCTGTATACAGAAGGTTGACCATGGGTGTGGTGTAAAAAGTTGTGGTGTTATTTACTTTTTTGCATTTGTAAGTCAAGTTATAGCTCAAAGCTGGCTCTCTGGACACCATAAGAGTTAGAAATAGTTCACCTGTTGTCATTGAAGGTGGTTGGTTGTCGACTGGAAACACTGTGATCTGGAGGTCGTACACAGGCAGACTGTCCCGTAGCTGAGCAGAGCCTCTGGTCCTGGCGGGATTTCCTTCACTGCAGCACAGAGCAGAGTTTTCTGTTTCTCCGTCAGAAATAACAAAGGTGATGGTGTCATGGCGAGGAGTGAGTCCAATCTCCAGTCCTAAAACCACAATCATATAAAGGACTTTTAGAGACAGTCCCTACTGTACTGTACTGTATTTCTCCAAGATATTTACTGTATATGTTACACGTCTAGGTGCTTTGTAAAAAATGAATCAATCATACAATGGTAGTGCAAAGAATGGAGCAACGATAAGCTCCAATTCAGCATAAGGCAAAAGTCAACAGAAGGAGCATAAGCATAATTTCAGCAATTTAACATATTTTCCTATTTACTTTATACCAGGAACAAATCATAAAAATCACCCTATAAAGATGGATGAATAATGTTGTGCAGTTAAAAAAGTGAGCTGAAACTTGGGTTTCCCCTCCACAATATGGCTTCTTGAATGCCGATACAGATGGGAAGTACATACAGTAAACTTTTGTACTGCAGCTGCTGATAGCTGACATTTTATGAGAATGAAGCTCACAGAATTTAAATGATAATGACAGAGTTATCATTGAACACTGTAGACATATTGAACTGAGTACAGCAAAACAAAGTCAACAAAGTCATTTTAAAATGAACAAACCTATGATATAAAGAGAAAGGAGCCAGGGTTTGAACTATTGCGTCTTGCCCATCTGTGTAACAGCATGCCTTAAACACTTTAGCCTTAAGCCCACCTGTGTGTTTGTAGCTGATGGTCCCCGCAGTGATGTCTGCCTGGATGAAGCGATCGACGATGACACCGTTTCGGAGCACCACACCGTGATACGGCTGTCGGGCGATCAGGAAAGCCAGGCTGCTGTTGTCGCTGTCTGCATCAGTAGCGTAGATATACTCAGCTGTGATGACTATTTCCTGTCCCTCTGCACAGCTGAGAACCGGTTTCAAGCCAGTAACCAACACTGGGACCTCGTCATTGATGGGCATCACCTGGAGATGACATGCAGGTCACTTTGGTAAAACAATTAAAGTTCAGTTTTTAACTTGTTTTTCTGACTGCAAATAAGGACCACGAGTGTAAAGCCGTTAAGATTGTCCATTTCTGAAGGAACCCCCTTTATTTTTTTCAAATGATGAGCAATTACCTTCACTTGCAGGGCAAAACTGACGGAGTTGATGCCATCTGTCGCAGTGAATTCAATGTTGTCCTCTACAGTTTCTGAGCTGTCGTGATTGTACCTGATTGACAAATGACAGACAAAATTAAGATTTGCTGAGTGATGAAATAAACAGTCTCACAACGTTTAACATGTGAATTAGTCAGAGAATTAAAATAAATGAACCTGTTCTAAACAGGACCCCAGATGCTCCTGTTGCTCACTGTCCGCTGGATGGCAAGTGGGCAGGTGATTGCTAACTCATTAGCCATAATAACTTGATAGCTTGATGGAATATTAAGGCTGGATTTGAGCCAAATCCACTGCAACTGTCCCCAGATGTACTGTATGCTGAGTTTATTAGATACAACTGTACAGTCTAATGCGATCCAACAGCCCTTTGTAAAGTTTAGTGTTCAGTTTTTCTTGACAGTGTCAGAGAGGAGTATATTCAACTTTATGCTCTTTGTTTAGGCTGTATTTAGACATGGTGTTGTATTGAACTGCATTGTAATGTTAATGTTTAGAACTATTATTTTCCCCATCCATATTTATCAAGGATGATTTAGGCAGGAATCCCACATGAAATGAAGGAATGAAAGAAGCAGGATGTCTGACCTAACTTTAAGGCTTTTCAGGTCTTGAACAGTGAAAGTGTGGCCTGGCTTCAGCGGAAGGCCGCCTAGTTGCAGAGCCCCATGCTGTGGTTCCCTCTGAAGCTCCACCTGCAGGGCTTCTTCCATGGAGTCCAAGTCTGACAGCAGCAAGTGTTCAGGGCCGAGCCAGGACTCCCCTCCCTCATCTACAGTCAGGGGGATGGTTATAACCTGAAACAGAGCATATCCACACCTTTTTCTATATATCCATATAGCCACGCGCAAGAAATGAGATAAGAATGATTTTCTTTCACACCTGTGGTGGCTGGTTGTTCTCTGGCACCACAGTGATGTTAAAGCAGATCCCGGTGACTGTTTTGCCCAGGTGGTTGGTTACAGAGAGAACAAACTGGATATACTGGGGGTAAGGGCCGATGTCCATGATTGGAGGCATGTAGGCTACTTTCTTGAAATTCACTGCATGCTGGAAACAAACAAAAAAGAAAAAAATAGGTTTTGGATAAGCTAGTCTCACTCCATGTACCTTTAATGTATTCCTGAACAAAAAACTAAAAGAATTACCTGTGTGAAGAGCCTGAGCACTGGTGCATTGGAGTCTTTGGTGAATTTGGGTATGCTGTCGACTAAGAACAACCTCCCTGCATCTGGACTGCTGCTCATGGGAACAACAGCACCTGATTCAGACAGAATGTTTTTCCACTGTTTGGTGTCCAGTGTGTTTTCTGAAGGTGAGGACATACTAACCTGTGAGGACCAGTGTAGAAAGGTGGAGTAGTAACCGTATATGTAAGCTCACTGTCTGGGGACTCCTGGTCTACAAAGTGAAGCTGTTGCCGTGTTATATGGACCACTTCTGTTTCTTTGATCACGAGACACCGGCTGGAACCAGGAAACTCTTTAGGTGGTTGGTCTGGAACAGGCTCTATGTGCACCATCACCACCTGCACCACAAGGACACCATTATAGATCACTGAATCAGATATCAAGTACAATTCTGCGATGGAATTTCATGACAAAGCAGTACTATTAAATTCTAGACTACAGATGGATTTTTTC